>NW_008340200.1:187413-193793 GCF_000622305.1 Nannospalax galili
TATAAATATTATGATAATATATCCTCTGGTATTTTGAGGAGTGGATGTACATACATATTTGTCCACAAAACAGTGCAAGACAGCAGCAGGTGCCTTGATTGAAAGGTCCAGAGTGTGTATGGATGTCAGTCAGATGTGGACATTTTAATATGTATGTAGGATTCTATTATTTATAAAAAACCTATATCCTAATAAATTTATCTGAATAATAAAACTAATGAAAAGTTGTAAGCATCACACTAAAGATCTTTCCACATTTTTTCACTTTTTATTATAAAAAGAAGAGGAGAAAAAAAAATATGCATTTTGTCTTACATTTTCCAAAATTAAGATTTACATCTGTGCAAGTACCTGTGTGAGTGTGTGTGTGTGTGTGTGTGTGTGTGTGTGTACACAAGAGTCACAGAGTGTATTTGGAGTCAGAGGATAATGTTGGGGGGTCCACTGTGGGATCCAGGGAATGAATTCACATCAGCAGGATTGAGCAGCGAGGACATTTACACACTGGGCCATCTCACTGCCCCGTGTCCACCTTCTTGATAAGGTTTTGTCCGACAGACTGTGTGTCACTATTTCTCCCTCTGGGCTCAGCACTCAGTTCATTCTGTCCTCGGGGTCCCATTCTTATATTTAAGATATGTGTATTTGCTACTCTCTAGAGTGAAAGCTATTGTCTCATTTTCTCTTTTATTTTTCTTATTATTCACATATAACTTCAATTTTTTTAACTAAATCAGAGAAATTAAGACATCTGTGGTGACTAACTGCCAGCACTAGGCAGAGGCAGGTGAATCTCTGTGCAGTCCATGCCAACCAATTTTGTGTAGTGATTTCCAGGCCAGCTGGGGTTACAGACCCCATTTAAAATCACACACACACACACACACACACACACACACACACACATAAACCCCAAAACAACCCAACAATAACAGAAGGAAATTAAGTAACACAAGAATTGCCAACTTTAACATTTAACTGTATGTAATTCCATCTTCCAAATGGCTCACTTTTAACCCCCACTATATCTAGACAGTCATGTCTTCTGCCCATCTGCATTTCCTTCATCAGTGAATGGAGCTGGCTTTGTATGACTTGTGGAGTTAGGTGGTTTGAGGTCACTTTTACTGGTGGTGTCAGTCCACTAGGGGGTACTGCAGGCTTTCCAGAAATGAGGAGCTCTGGGAGATTGAGAGGAAGCTTGAGAAAGTCACTTCATGAAGCAAGGCAGGGCGCTTCTGGTGCAGACTTCACCCAGATCATTAGCATTCTGTCATTATTTTTAAAACCTCAGAAAGGTAAAATATATATCTCTTTTCACTGGATCCCATGTGTCTATAAATCTGTTTTAAGAATGATTATCTGAACAGAGGTAAGAAAACTGAATTTCAGTGGACAGTGTCAGGATGGAAGCTTAAGAGAAAACATTTCCTTGACTTACAAATATCTTCAATTTTGTGACTAAAATCCCCCAAATTCACAGATCTAGAAATCATTCCAATATGCTGACAGTCCGTGTGTGTGTGTATGTGTGTGTGTGTGTGTGTACTTCTTTTTCTCTAAAGTAGAAACAAAATTAACTAGCTGAGAAGAAAAAATGGGAACATAAGACATGAAAACAGAGGAAGAATAGAGAAAGGATCATATTGAACTTGACCAGCCATGTGCACCTGATTAGAGTCAGCTGCCTTCAGCTGAACAGTCCAGGGGAAAGGTCTGGGCAGAAGGGGAGAGCTGGGAAATAAATCATGTTAGACATATGTACATATGATTTTTCTTTTAACCTACACTATTTTCTTGGATACCCTTGAAACATGGCCCTCTGACCCCCTGCACAGTTGTCATCCACAGTCCTGAAGCAGTTACTGTGCCATTTCAGCTGGCCGTGGTGGGTGGAGTTTCCTGTGTAGACAGACAACAGAGCTCAGTGATTCAAGGGGAGTGTTGTCTGTTAGCAGATGTTTGTCTGGACCCAAAATTTGGCAACCTCCAGACCTGTAGAGACACCATCTCAGCATTTGGACAGGAGCCATGGAGAGGAGACTTGAAATTGTGCTGAGCCTTCTGTGGGTGCAGGTTTGCTGTGAGTTGTGGTCACCCCAGATGCAGTTAAGGGGGCTTCAAATCTGTCAGTGGCAGAAGGCGAGAGAGCCGACACAAAGCTCCTTTGGGGTCCTTCATCCTCGTGGGTTTCTTCTTGGATACTTTAGAGACGGTGGAAACTTCTCGGTGATTGTGTTTTGCTTTCCTTTGTCCAAACAGGGGTGACAGGGATGCAGGTGGAGCAGCGTCCTTCAGTCCTGAGTCTCCAGGAGGGAGCCAACTCTACTGTGAGATGCAATTTTTCTACCACCACAACCAATGTGCAGTGGTTCCAGCAGAATTCTAGGGGCAGTCTCATCAGTCTGTTCTACATGGCTCCAGGGACAAAGGAGAATGGGAGGTTAAAGTCAACATTTGATTCTAAGGAGCTCTATACCACCCTGCACATCAGAGATGCCCAACTGGAAGACTCAGACACCTACTTCTGTGCAGGGAAGGCACAGTGCTCCGAGCCAGCCTGCAACCTGGTACCAAACCACAGGTGGGTCTGCAGCTGCAGCCCTCATCGTGGTGAGAAGCTGCAGGAACGTTTGCACTTCTGTGGGTTTCCTGATTTAAGCTGTATAACCTTCATCTCTGCTAACATTAGACAATCATGGACTTTAATTTCACCTAGCTTTTAACCTTTTTCCTTTCTGGAATACCTTTGTAAGGAAAATGGTTTTGGATGAACCATTAGAATAATTGGAGAAAAAATTAGGAGGGTCCTAAATACTGTTAAAAACACATTCTCTGGAAATATATTATTGGGATGAAAAATGCTTGGAAAAATATCAGAGTAAACAAACAAAACAGAGAGAGCTCAGTACTCCAGTGAAGCACGATGATGTGGTTTTCCTGGGGAGAAGAGGCAGAAGGTATGTGTGATAAAAGTGCACACACACCCAGGGCACATAGGGTGGTTTGGGTTCAGATTCTCTGTCCTGGAATCCAGAACAAATGTCATAAATGATACTTCATGTCATTGAGCATCCGGTACTGATAGTTGTTACAGACATGTTCTAAATACTGACAAAACTTCATTTCCCATGCTAATACATTCAAGATTATATAGGGAAAGTCACCTGCCTCAGCTGACATGCTAGTTACCTAGCAATGCTGGAGTGAGATTTCCCCCTGGGGTGACAGAAAGTCCCATATCATATCTTAAACACTGCTGTTTACTGTAGAACATTTCAGAATCCAAAGTTACTTGTTCATAAGCTTGTAAATTATGTCTATTTACATCACTGGCAAAAAATGTTCATTATAATCCATTTCTGCTTTGATAGCTCCTTTTGAGGAAGAGGTTATTTAACTTTTGTTTTATTGATGTTGATATAAAATATGGAGTCAAGACTGAGACCCTGAGCTCCAAGAGGAGGAAAACTGGGCAGCCCCAGTGTGCTGGATAGCTTTAGTGTCAACTTGACACACCTGGGTTGACGGAGCCTCAATCAGGGAATTGCCTCTATTGGACTGGCCTGTGGCCATGTCTGAGGGGCATCTTCTTGATGAGTGATGTGGAAGGGCCCAGCCCACTGTGGGTGGTGCCATCTCTGGGCAGGTGGGCCTGTGTTGCATAAGAAAGCAGGTAAGCAGGGGCCAGGGGAGCAAGCCAGTAAGCAGCGTTCCTCCATGGCCTGTGCTCCAGCTCTTGCCTCCAGGTTCCTGCCGTGAGTTCCTACTTTGGGCTCCCAGATGAACTGTGACCAGGGAGATGTAAACCTAATAAACCCTTTCCTCCTCAGGTTGGTATTGGTCAGAGTATTTTGTCATAGCAATGGAGAAACGAACTAGGACACCCAGTAAAGCTGGTATCAGGGCCAGTTTTCTGGGCCAGTGACCTGTGGAGTCCTGTGTCTCCTAGCCCTCAGGGGGGCCTAGTTACATGTTCTGCTACTGCTGTCTTCAATTCTTAATAACTTCATCCTTGCCTTGTGTATTGCAGGAAGCGTGCAATAAGAGGTCTGAGCAGAGAGACACACAGAGCTTAGCACATGCAGCTCAGGTCCCGGACACAGCAGTGGCCCATGAGCTGAGCAGCTGGGTGTCCCTGTCTAAGGTCTATACATGGAAGGCTCTCGGGAGCTCTGCAGAGCCTCAAAGTGAGTCATCATAGCTGTTAGTAGAGGATTACAGCACGAGAGCACACACACGGCAGACAGAGCATTAAGGAGAGACTAGAGTTCTTGAAAAGTTTAGAATCTTGGTGATACTTTATTGACAAGTGACAACAGGTTTTACAATGACATTCAAATTTGGAGATTTTTAGCTTGCTGGAGAACAGGTTCCATGACTTTCTAATGAACCAATTCTTGCAAGAATATAATTTTAGTATTAATTTTCCTTATAATTGTCTATAGGGTGAAAGCATACAGGAACGTGAATTCTAAACTATATGTAAATCATGAAGCCTCTTTCAGTTTATCAGCTCTCCAATGAATTAAATGAATGTTTGAGGAAAAGTTAAAAGGTTGATACACAAAATTCAGTTAAACTTCTGACTGATATGAAACTGACTTGTGTAAAGAGTTAAATTGTCTTTAAAAAATTGCTCAGCTAGAAACATCGTTCCCAGATTACTAAAATTTATGTTTCAAGTATTTTATCGAATATTTACAATAATGTATAATAGAATATTCTCCTAAGATCCAGAATTATTGGAGTCATTTTTCAGAATCAGAAATTGACAACAATTGCTTCTTGTTTTCACAGAGAACACCTGGAAACATGTCCAATTATTCTACTCAAAGTTGAGTTGCTAAAGGAATTAATTTTCAAACTCTGATATATCAAATCATAGAAACATAAATCAAAAGAAATCTTATGATTACATCAAGACATTATTTTTACGGTGTCAATATTTTATATAAATTCATTACACCATTTTTTTAGTTTCTAAGTTTATTCTGCTACTTATATAGGTATGAAATACTGTTGTTTTCTGTATTTTATTTATTATTTTTACTTTTTATGTTTATGAGTGTATTGCAGTTGTGTATGTAAGTGCACCCATGCTGTGCAATCCCTGGGAAGGTCAGAAGAGGGTATTGGATCAGGTAGAACTGGAGTTATGGACACTTGTTAGCCACAATATGGGTGCTGGAAACAGAACACGGGACCTCTGAAAGAGCAGCCAGTGCTCTTAACAACTTAGCTATCCCTCCAGCCCCTGTTGTATTCAGTAATAAAGTATTCATAAGGGAAGATTTATATTATGTCAATCAATAATATTTTTCTGATTTTTTAGCTTGACAACAAATTTTCATTCATAAAGGGTTCCACAAACATTATAGCTAAGACTGTTGGGAATTTAAAATCCAAGTTATGTTTGGAAAGATGGTACTTAAATTCACAAAGGAATCAGAATGAGATTATCAATATGTACTTTGATTTCACATTAGTAAATTATCTATCATTCTCATGTTCTTCAAACTGAAATATGTGAGAGAGATGTGTTTGTGTGTATATGTGTGTGTATGTATTTGTGTTTGTGTGTATATGTGTGTGTATGTGTGTGTGTGTGTGTGTGTGTGTCTAAGATACAAATACCTTAAAAGAGGCTCTGAACACAGCACTCTGCTTATCCATGCCTTGGCCTACTACCACATCACCTCATGTAGTGATGATTTTCATTTTTAGTCAAGCTCTATTTAATTTATTTGGCTATGGATTTAGTCTTACTTTGATTCACCATAAAGCTATTAATGTTAGAAAGAGGAATGGAAAGCCAGATTGGAACTTATCTTCTACCTCTGATGTTGCCCAAGTGCCAGAAGAACAACAGACATAACAGATCACATGGGGATGTGAAAATGATACTGAGTTTCAATGATGTAACAGAGTTTCTCCCAAGACTCATACTACTCTATGTGTCACACAGCTGCTGTAAATACACACAAACCGAGTATATGGGCTCCAGTGAGGGGTTCTATGGGAGAGTGCCAGTGGGTATGGAGGTATAAAGATGGTTAAGATTGTTTGAGGTGTTCTATATGAAATACACAAAAAAATTTAATAATAAAAGTGTTAGATACTAAAATAAATAAAATAAAAAATTGTTCCACTAAAAACATTATTCCCAGATTATGAAAATTAATGTTTCAAATATTTAATCAAATTTATACACTAACATGTAATAAAATAGTCTTCTGATCTCCAGAATTATTGGAGTCATTTCTCAGAATCAGAAATTGACAAAAATTGCCATCTTGTTTTTACAGAACATCCAGAAACATAGTGTTATTCTGCTCAAAATCAAGTTGTTAAAAGAATTAACTCAAAATCTGATGCAT
>NW_008340200.1:193900-212390 GCF_000622305.1 Nannospalax galili
TTTTTTCAGTTTGTAAATCATTGTTACTTATATAAGTATAAAATGCTGTTGTAATCTTCAGTCTATTTATTAGTGTTTTTATACGTATGAGTGTATTGCAGGCATGCACATAAGTGCACCCATGTCATGCAGTGCCCACAGACGTCAGAAGAATACATCAGAACCCCTGGGAAATGGAGTAATGGACAGTTGTTAGCTGCCATAGTGGTGCTGAGAACTGAACATGGGTCCTCTACAAGAGCACCCAGAGCCCTTAACTGAAGAATCATCTCTCCAGTCCCTGAATATTCTATAATAAAGAGAATATGGGAAGTTTTATATTATATTAATCAATGCTTTTTTCTGCATTTTGGGAGGGACAATAAATTGTCTTTCATAAGGGGTTCCACAAACTTTATAGCTAAGACTATTAGGAATTTGAACCTCTGAGTTATGCTTGGAAAGAGGGTACTTACATTAACAAAGTAGTCAGAATGAGATTATCAATGTGGATGTGATTTAATATTAGTAAGTTATCTTCCATTTTAACGTTCTCCAAACTGAGAGATGTGTGTGTGTGTGTGTGTGTGTGTGTGTGTGTGTGATGCCCGAGATACAAACACATGAAGCAGCACTTTGCTTATCCATGCCTTGGCCTTCCACCACATCACCTTGTCTAGTGATCATTTTCTTTTTTCCTTAACTTTTACAAAAACTTTATTGAGAATTTCACACATACATATAAGGTGTTTTGATCAAATCCATGCCCACTCCCTCCCCTCCAACATTCCCCCCTCTGAAGAGGTAACCCTAAAATCTTTTAAGGATTAGATACAAGCTCCCAAATACTTTTGACATTTTTGGCCTTTGGAACAGAGTATGTTGCTAAGAGGCCCAAGGACATTTTGACTTTTAGCCAAAAAACTGGCTACATTTCTTTGGGGTCTTTTTACCCTAACTGCCTAGCCAATTCCTACCTCCTATTCTTACCATGCCATCCTCTGAAGGGGTTACCCAAATTCCCAATAGGGAATAGGGTCATAACAATATTAACAAATAAATTGATCACCTACTTTGAGAATTATTTTCCTAGGGCAACTAAGTAATGTCTGTTCTTTCTATCAGGGACCCAATGATAAATCAATGCTTGATTTTAGTAAAGTTTATTCTTGGGAACCGGTGACTTTATTGAGCTTACTTAGAGAGCATGGCTGAGAGGTTACTCGGAGAAATGTGGGTGACCTAAAAGTAGCTATACTGGAGTATTTATCCAGCATGGATGATGGATTTCCCATAGTTATATGGGTCAACCCCATCTCCACAGTCTTCTCCAGCCTACATATTCCTCCCCAAGACCATGAAGTCACATACATTTAAAGCAGAATTGTATACAGTTGGCTTGGAAGAGGGGCTGGATACTCAGGTGAAGGTCCAGTGACCCTGCTTGGCACTCTTTAATGAATGAGCACAACCGTCAACAAGCTCAACTGTGACTATGTTTAGCGATCAGGCTCAGCTGAAGTCATGATGATGGTAATTATTCCATGCAGAATGGACTGCTGTATAGCATCATCTTATTAAAAGGACCTGTAATTTAAAAGGATTGGTGCTAGGAGCCACATGTGAGGGAGAACATACGTTTGTACGTTTGTTTTTCTGAATCTGTGTTACTTCACTTAGTATAACAGTTTCTAGATCCATCCATTTACCTGATGACTTTCATTTTTAGTCAAGCCCTATTTTATTTCATTTGACTATGGATTTAGTCTCTAATTGGATCAACACCAAGCTATTCATGTTAAAGGAGGGATGAAAAGCCAGATGGGAACTTATCTTCTACTTCTGAAGTTGCTCAAGTCCGCGTCAAGAAAACTAGAGCTACGGAAGATTGCATGGGGATGTGAAAATGGTCTTGATTTTCATTGAAGTGAGACAATTTCTTCTCAGACTCATACCAATCCAGGTGTCACACAGTTCCCTGCTAATATTTTCTATGTTCAGTACTGCAAGAGTTTCAAAGATAGAACAATTCATTGATGTCTTCTAGTCCAACTTCACGTTACATTGCAGAAATTTTATGGAAGATGCCAGTATTAAACAATTATCTAGTAAATGAGTGTGAGTACAAAGAAACTGGGTTCCAAACTTCCTCTTTAGCATTCTGTCCGCACCTCCTTCCTATGGGAACATAGTGCCTCAATGAAACCCAGAATTTCAGCTCTGCAGTTTGTGTCTAGGAAGATGTGGTCCAGTCAGTTTGATGGCCAGGATAGAGAACTCTAATCTGGGTAAAGTTGTGGCAGTTTGAGCAGGAAAAGAAACCTAGGCCAAACCACTGTTCTTCCACTAGAAAGTAGTGTCAGCCAATGATTGGATAATGTGGGAGAGAACCAAAGGGATGGTAGTGACCTCAACACCCAGATGACTTCTAAGAGCTTCCCTAAAAGTAGCTATCTGCATGTGTTACTCCAGGCAGGCATCGCTGAAGGTCAGATACAAGCAGAATCAGCATGACACGCATACTGTCAGCAGAGGTGGCCACTGAAATAGAGAGTAATGAGGATTGTGTCCTCCCGCACCTGACAGGGATGGAAAGCGTTTTCCTGGGTGCTACAACTGAAAAGGACAAATATTGACAGAAGTATCTGCCTCCAAGGAAAGGGAGATTTACTCAGCGAATGATACAATGCAGGGAATGCATGAGTAAATGCAACTTGAGGGAGAGAAATGTTATACATTTACACATATATGTTCATATATGAAAATATCTTTTAGGTATGCATACATATTTATGTAAAGCTGAAGTTCATTATCATAGCTGTTCTTAAATATTTACGGGTATGGGATGTGAATGAGTACTTCATTGGTTCTCTATAACTTCAAATGTCTTGTTAGCAAAACTTCAAGAAAAGGCCTCTTCTAGAAAGAACCATAGCTTTTCATAACTCTTTTATCATGATCAGGTCTTCAGGATCAATTTCTTGTTTGTACTAACTCTGAAAGAACAGAGAGTCCACACTTAGAGTTCTTAATAAATATTATTAAAGAAGTAGTCAGAAATATGAAGAAAATAACCTAGATGGGGAAGGCAACTTGGTAGAGAGGGATAATCCCGGATATCTATAGGTCTGCAAGGATTATGTCAGTGTCTTGAGAAAGAACATTGTAGTAGAATTTGGGAGAAAAGCCAAAAATAAAAGAAGTCAGAGTCCATGCCAGGAAGGTTAAGAGCAGAGAGTCAACACTTAGTGTTCTTAATAAATATTATTAAAGAAGTAGTCAGAAATATGTGGAAAATAACCTAGATGGGAAAGGCAACTTGGTAGAGAGGGATAATCCCGGATATCTATAGGTCTGCAAGGATTATGTCAGTGTCTTGAGAAAGAACATTGTAGTAGAATTTGGGAGAAAAGCCAAAAATAAAAGAAGTCAGAGTCCATGCCAGGAAGGTTGCTTTATAGTTCAGAGAACAGCCAGAACATATACCTTAGTTTTTGCATTGAAGGATATGATATCCATATTTGTAGCAAAAAGTAAAACGTATCAATAATAAAGTTGCAGCCTGGGGAGATGGCTCTGGATAAGAGTGCTTGCTGGGATATCTATAGGTCCGCAAGGATTATGTCAGTGTTTTGAGAAAGAACATTGTAATAGAGTTTGGGAGAAAAGCCAAAAATAAAAGAAGTCAGAGTCCATGCCAGGAAGGTTGCTTTACAGTTCAGAGAACAGCCAGAACATGTACCTTAGTTTTTGCATTGAAGGATATGATATCCATGTTTGTAGCAAAAAGTAAAACATAGCAATAATAAAGTTGAAGCCTGGGGAGATGGCTCTGGATAAGAGTGCTTGCTGCACAAGCAGGAGGATCTGAGTTCAAATCCCAGAACGCATGTGAAAGCTCTGTGTAACAGTGCATGTAACCCTCCCACTATGGTGGGTTGGAGAAAGGACCATTTCTGGTGCTGGTTGGTTGCCAGTCTAGTTCCAGGTTCAGAGAGAGACTATGTCTCCAAGGAAAAATGCAAACTGTGATGAGGTTAAGTTTTCTGCACCTGTGGCCTCATGATTTTCTTTTAGAACCTTGCAGAATACAAGTCACCTACCTGTAGTGAAAATTCTTTCTTTCTTTTTAAGGCATCTTTTAACTACCCAGCATCACACTCTTAAAGAAAATCGACTCTTCCTCTCCCAATAGCTATAAGTTGCCAACACTTCCTTAGGTAAAGTTGAGGATCCTTACCCACCTCCTTACCCCGTACTGATATTGTGCCTGGCTTGAGCTCACTGAAGTCTTGTGCAGGTGTCACAGTTACTGTGAGTTCATATGTGCAACAGCCCTGCTGCCTGGAAACACTTCTTCCACGTAGTAACCCGCCACCTCTAGCATCTTTTCTTAGGTTTTTTAATTAGCATACAAGGTTCTGTGTTTTATTTTGTTACTTTCAAATTCTCTTTGTTCTGTAGTTCATCTCCTCCATCCCCCTCCGCAGTCCTCTTAGCCCGCTCCTTGCTGATCTCTTTCCTCTTAGAGTCCCCATTCTCCTTTCTCATCATATAAATTCTCTCACCATGTTCCCCTGCCCTGGCCCTTAAGACTTCTTTCCCCTTTCATGGTTCCCTTCCTAGTTTTGTGGCCTCTATCCACAAAAACACACACATCTATACACATATATAAGAATTAAAATCTAGAATCTTCCTTTGGAGAAAACACATAGTATTTGCTTTATGATTCCGGTACTTTGCTTAATATAAAATGGCCTGTTCTGCTCATTTCCCCATAAATTTCATGATTTCATTTTTCATATCAATCTTGGATCTTACCACTAAGACACTTATACTTCCATGTTTAGTGCTGCAACATTCGAAATATCTAGGAAACACATGACCAGCTGATGAATGACCAATGACAGTTGCATGATATACACAACGGAATTTCATTCAGTTATGAAGGAAAATATTTCTTAAAGATGCCATAGTTATTATGATATAGAGCCAATTATGGGTCAAACTGTCTCCAAAGTTGAGTTCTTAAAAACTCAAGAACATATTCCGTTGATTCCTCTATTGAGATGTGGTGTTACTGTTTACCACAACCATCTTTACTGAAGGAGGATCTTGCAGCTTGGTTGTTGGTACCATTCACTCTCTGGGAATGGTCAGATCATGGCAACACCAGACATTGAGGTTGAGAGTTTGAGACTCTGGAGATTGTCGCTGTTTCCAAGATCATTCATATATATGCCGTGAATAATGTTGTATTTCAGACACTCAGTAGACTCATGTTGCTTACTCTGATTTTAGCTTATATTTTATATTTAATAACACTTTATTTTCTGCAACAATCAAATCTTTAGTGTGTGTGTGTGTGTGTGTGTGTGTGTGTGGCTGAAAAAGAAGAAATGTTCCTTTGTTTCTGAGTGCTTCTTTGATTTCAACATGCAAACTTATCACACTGTTGTATAAACACTGGAAACATCCACCTCTTTGAAATTTATTAATAATGACACAACAGTGTGTACACACATCAGTATTCATCCCTATATGCTTACCCTGTACTTACTTTATGATCTAAGGCCTACTTTATTTGACCTATCACTATTTTATGTGTTGAATTTCTCGTAAGTTCTTATAGAACATTTGACCAGAGGACGCACTAGTTAAGGAAGCCACCACAAGGTGGCAGTAGACCTCAGTGCAGAGAATTCACTTCGGTAACAGTTGAATGTGTAGGCTTAGGGAAGAAACAAGCTTTTCCCATTGGCGAGTTCAACTCAAGAACTAGCCATGTACTGAGAAAGAGGAAGCACCAGGCAGGAGCAGCTACCTGGCTGGAGATCACATTCTACTGCAGAGTTTCACTGGGAAGAGCAATGAGGGCTTGTCATCCCACTTTTGTCACATTCCTGTGGCTGCAGCTGGACTGTGAGTAAATGTTCTGGAGGAACAGAATAATCAGTGGGCACTCCTGAGACGTCAGAGAGCTCTGTTATTCAGGCTTCCTCTGCTTACTATAGCAAATGAACATTTTGGAGAGTTAATGATATGACAGTCTTTTTCTTCTCACACAGGGGTGAGCCAAGGAGAGAAGGTGGTGCAAAGTCCTTCTGCCTTGAGTGTCCAGGAGGGGGACAGCAGTGAGATCAACTGTACTTATTCAGACAGTGGCTTGGACTACTTCCCTTGGTATAAGCAAGAACCTGGAAAGGGTCCCCAACTCATCATTGACATTCGTTCAAATTCAGAGAGAAAACAAAACCAAAGACTCACTGTCTCACTGGATAAGAAAGCCAAACACTTCTCCCTGCACATTGTAGCCACCCAGCCTGGAGACACAGCCCTCTACTTCTGTGCAGCAAGTACACACTGCTCCCCAGGCACCTGCAGCCTGTCCTCAAACCTGCCCCTGGGGCTGGAGCTCCACTCCAGGTCTTTGTCAAAGATCTTCTAGCGCATCATCTACCAGACATTTGTTTCCAAAGGAAGCTATCATATAGAGACTAAAAACACATCAGAAAGTAAGTTGCAAAACACTCAAAACAATTTAGAATATTTTGTTAACTTATTGTTGTTGAATATATTACTTTTCAATTTATGTCTTGTATCTATTTAGGGTAGAAAGCATGATATTTTAATACACATCAGCAGAAAGAACAATAAGGTATTAGACAAAGAGATGCACTGGCCAGGGTTTGGGAAAGGCTAGTGAAGCCTCCGTCACCTGTGCAGCATGCCAAATTGAGGAACATCTATGTGCTCTGCAATGCTAGAACTGCTGCAGACAGAGACTTAAAGGAACCAGTGGCCTTTGTCTTGACACGTGCTTTAGTGTGGCTTTACAATTGCTTTGCAGACTTCTCAGTTAAATAAGCTGGGAAGATCAGTATTATACTCCTTATTATGCACAAACTTTTCACTCATTTGTTACTTTTTTGTGTCAAAACATTCATAGCACTTTTAGGAAGCCTGAATTTTGGCGATAGGAAGGATATTGAGCACATGAGTAATCTTCATCTCTGTCACTGTCTTTACTTTTTCCTACACCTGTTTCAAGCAATTGATCCTTTTATAAAAACCCATCATTGCTTAAATTTCTTTGCTGATTTGATTTCTAATTCTCCCCCCAAAATTGCAGTGTACTACTAACAGGTTCACTTGACAGTTATAGCAATTCATATAATCATTTTGTCTTAGACTTTATGCATAACTCTAAATACATAATCATATTCTAAATTTTATCAATAGGTATTTTCCAATAATTTAAGGCTAAATTTTCTCATGAAAATTCACATAATCTATACCAATTAGGGTTGTTTTACTAATTTGGAGTTTCCAAGCAGTGGCACTGAATGACACCAAACAATTTTTATTTTTTTAAATTTTTGGTCTTTATTTTGAGACAGGGTCTCCTTGTAGCCCCAGCTGTCCTGGAACTCACTATGTAGACCAGGCTGGCCTCGAACTCACAAAGATCCACCTGCCTCTGCCTCCCAAGTGCTGGGATTAAAGGTATGTGCCACCACGCCTGGCTACCAAACAATTTTTATATTGTTGTAGCAGCAAAGATATGGAGAGCTGAATTATAGCATGAGTGTGATTAATGCCTCTGGTGAAGACTATGCCTAAGTAGGTGACTTTATCACTAAGAGAACAAAGAATGGGGATGGGTATATAACTCACTTTAAACACTGTTTAGCAGTGTGAGGCCCTAAATTCAATCTCTGGTACTAAAAAAAAAAAAAAGTCAGGAAAGCAAAGAATTGGAATTCTAACATAGAAGTGAAAAATGCTAATAAAAAAAATTAATGTTACAAAGTGAAAAAAAATGATGCTGAACGTTTCACGGGAGAAGGAATGCAAGGTAGTATCATCTTTTCCTTAGGGAAAAAATTTTCTTGGAGCCTCATGGAGCACAGAAATCCTTGATTTAGTAGTCATGGCAATGCAATAAAACAATGTAAAACAGTAAGTGATAAGTAAGTCGATGGCCCTGGTAATAAAGTTGTCAACACATTGTATTAGAAGGAAGGCAGGAAGGATCACCAGACCTGTACCTAGGATTCCATCCACCACTCTCTCCTGCTTCTCACCTGCACTTAGACTTGGTAGGCACAGAAGCATACAGGGGATGGAAGGTTAACTCAAGGGGGAACTCTAAGATGAAGATTTAGTGAGACCACTTTTAATCTCAGGTGTAACTTTTTGGTGATGCATCTCTTTCTAATTCACCCACAGTCCTGTAACTACTCATTCATGCTCCTATAAGTAAACCCAATTAGATGAATGGCTTACCAAGTTAGATTTGAGTTGTAGTCCTTATTCTGTTATCAATGTCCTACATACATGTTTGTTCACAGCCCCGAGAAAAGTAATAGAACAGACTGCAAATTTGGTTCCAATCATATAAAGAATTCTGTTTTGGTAGTATTGGATGAACTGTCTCCTTCCTGAATGTAATTTATCTTCTGAATAGGTGGTCATTTTTACAGGGATCCAAGGCATCTCTGGAATGTCTGGAATGTTTCCAGAATACAAGTCACCTAGGTTTGAGTCATACTGAAGGCAGATAAGCACCCTGGCAGACAGATAGATAGGGAAAGAAGGAGAGATTTCTGGCTTCTCCCCCTTATTTTTAACTTGGGCAGGGACCCCACTCCAGCTGATCTACCTGGACATGTCCAAGATCATGTTATTCTGGTTATGTCTGCTTGAATGAAGCTGTGGGCCTATTCAGCCCCCTCTTTGTTTAAGTTGACCAACCAGTTAATAAGGGGAGGAGGACTTGCCTCTACCATCAAGACACTTAAAAGCCCAATCCCTGTCAGGGAACTTGGGTTTCAGTTTCTAAACCCCCTTCCCACTTGTGGGGAGTCTCTCACTCTTTCTCTGTCTCTCTATCTGTGTGTGTGTGTGTGTGTGTGTGTGTGTGTGTGTGTGTGTCTCTGTGTGTGTGTGTGTGTTACAGATTTCTGTCTATAATTGGCAGAGAAAATTAATCCAGTCAAGACCATTACATGGTAATAATTGCTTATTAAATGAAACAGCAAGAAAAGCAAACTTTTGACATCATGAAGGAACGGAGGATCATGAATTTATGTGTTTAGTTAAGTTGGTAAGAGAGGAACTCTGTGTGGTTTGGTAGTTAGATGTGCTTATGAGTGACAAATTTGTGCAAACCTCAAGGTCATGAGAGTTAAGGTAAAACGCATTACAGAGTCCATAGGAATTCAAGATGCCTTACACAGTTATTGATTTGGGTTTTAATGGTCCATGTTTGATCTCCAGATTTTCACAAGTTTAAGATTGGTGAGAACTAGCAGAAAATTTTTAACTTTGGGTCAGAGCTCCCTGTTTTTTATATATAGAAACAGAGTGTGTTAGTGGCAGTCCAGGTTAAATGTGTGAACAATGGACTGTTAGGGAGGAATAAATCTTTACTTGTGGTGAGTTTGGAAATGAGACATGTTTTTAGGTACTGTCACTAGTCCTTTCCTTGGGCCAACAGCTGCTGGTTGGCAGAGAACCAGGAAGACAAGTCTCGTGTGTTTCCCTGAAAGTGTTTCCCATAGTCTTGGGCTGTTGTTGGCTGCATTTAAATCTAGGCTTGAGTGGAAATACATAGCTATCAAGGGCAGGTGAAATCTAAAAGACATATGTATTGGCTAGCTCATCAACAGTGTGTTCTCTGTTACACCCAGATCTCGTGACCCCCCAAAGACCACCAAGGAGTCCAGAGAATATGCAAAAGCAAAGAGCCTTTATTCAGGCTTAAACCCCGGCCCTCAGATTTCACTGACTCAGCGGATCCGTACTGAGAACCCTGATCTACGGTGGGGTAGACTTTTATAGGGAAGTTTCACAGAAGCCCTCACATGCCAAGCATCCTTTAAAGTGATTGGATGGTCCTATGCCCTGAGTAAGGGGAAGATTCTTATTGGTAGGGGCTGTCTTTAGGGCATTGGAATGAGCTAACTGTTATATGTGGGGCCAGAAGTTTCTGTTTTTACCTTATAAGGCTGTTATATGCCGGGGCTTGCTTGATCTATAGCTTTGCAGGAGGGGGTGGTAGCAGAAGATTACCTGAAACAGCTAGTCAAAATGGAGTTAGTGCTGCCTTAAGCCAAGCAGATTACAGAAGCAGAAAGAAGCGGTTAGATGAGTCAGAGTCCCACATTCTCTAAACCTCTATAACACAGGAGGGGAAAGAACAGTTAAAGAAAAATATTATGATATTTATGATATCTAAAGGCAGAGGAAGGCTCAACTAAGTTGAGGCCTGGCATATGAAAAAATGACCCCTAATTGAAAGAGACAAGCAATCTCTCATGCATAGATCTAGTATAAGAAGGGGCTGGAGTTAGTGTTGCACTCCTTGATCCTTAGCCCTTGAGAGGCAGTTTGGAGGATCTATGTGAGATCAAGCCAGTCTGGTCTACACAGTGAGTTCTAGGCTAAGACAGGGCTACATAGTGAAACCCTGTCTCAAAAAAGAATGGGGAAGTGTCAGCCTAGAGAGACCTTGATCCAGAACAGGAGTGTCTCAGAGCATCCCTATCAATCATCACCTGTTTTCATGAAGTGCCTTTTGAAGAGAAATTTTAGGTCTTTTTTTTTACTCAAAGAACTGCATTGTCTGAGGCAAGTTGCTGGACTCTTTGGCACAGGAAGTCCTGTCCAGGGATGTTAGGTTACACTCTGAGGTAGGCAATAAATTGTCTATTTACATGGCTAAGATAGCCTAAGAGAATTTGCTTTGTATTTGCCCATTTTAACTCTCCACAGTTCCTGAGGTATTTAAATTTGAATGTTAACACAAGTGTGGCTATTATCTGGGAACTGTAGTTCATGGTCTTCCTGTTTGACCAGGCATCACATTTTGTCCTTTTGTGCTTAAGTAATAAGCATTCAATATATTCTCAAAATACTGTGTTCTTCTACTGGTATTAACAATTGTTCAAGGTAATGGTTTCTCAAATTCATTGAATCGATATATCAATACAATCTTTTGTTTTCCATTGTCATTGTGCTTGGTTTATGTCAAACAAAATGCTTAATATCAACAACAAATGATCTTTATATTAGCTACAATGTCACCCACATGTAATTTTGCTAGTTCAAATTTGTACAGATATTTAGTGTTTATAGTAAAAAGCCAGGAAATTCAAGGATGTTAAACATGGCTTGAATCCACTCTGTATCAATTTTAAAGACTTTTTTTATTTACAAAATCACTATCAGAGGTCTAGGAAGATAGCTCAGTTGGTAAAGTGATTGTGCTGCAAGTGTAAGAATCTCATTTCAGTCTTCAGAAGTGGTTCACGATTGTAACCTCAGTGCTTTTGAAGAGGAGACAAGTTGGCCAGGCAGTATCACCACCTTGGTGAGTTCCAGGCCAGTGAGACACTATCTCAATCAATCAATCAATCAATCAATCAATCAATCAATCAATAAAAAAATTGTAGACAGCACTAAAAGAGTAACATCCAAGTTTGTTCTCTAGCCTTCACTTCACACATACACACAGAGAGAGAGAGAGAGAGAGAGAGAGAGACACCACCATTTCCATCTGAACTTTATACCTTACATGAATGCAGGTACTTTTACTTCGAGTCTACTTTTACATTAACCCTCTCCCCACCTCATTAATTCCTTTCTGGTTACAAATTTAGATGTAGGAAAATAAAAGTATTTTCCTTTTTTAAAAAAAGAGAATAAGTTTGTACTGCTGTGCCAAGAAATAGCTTATGAGAAGCAATAGATTTTGATCTCTGCCATGTTTTTGAATAATAGCACCAGGGCATAGAAAAAGTAGATTTATCTCTGTTCCTGGGGCTGTTATTAGCTGTGTCCGCTTTTCTTTTACACTGTGAGACTTTGTCTTTATAACAAAAATTTCTTTTAGTATTATGAAGACATGAAATAAACCATTTGTTAGATTTAAAAGGTGGCAGGGATTGGGATTGCTGCGAAACAGAAACAAAGGGGACTCTGGCAAAGTGAGTGTTTAATTGGGTTTGGCAGAGCTGGTCCTCGACTAGGGTGTGAGGAAGAACCAGCAGCCTAATGGCTGCAGAGGGGTAGCTTATAAAGAGAAAGAATGAGGAAAAAGAGAATATTTTTCTGCTGTTTGGGACTGTTTTGGGGGCTGCTTGCTCTTTGGAGGGCGTGGGGTCTGCACCTGGTGAAGCATATAGTGTAAAACATGTTTTCTACACTTACAGGATTCTAGGAATTAATTGCAGCTGAGGGCTTGGATCAGCCTGTGGAGCACGCTCTGGTGATCACAATACATTGGTCATTAATTACCTGGATCTGCTTTTGTTAATTTGCAGGTGGTTGGGAGTTGGTTGACTCAGCTCCTCTTAGGAGCCTCATGGTTTCTGGATCTATACCCTATCACCATTTATTTTCAGTAAGGATACATGAGTTGTATACGGTTAAGAAAGGGTTAAAATGTTAAAGAAATTACAGGGACTCCATAGTATTTTTAAGTTTTGAACAACATTAAAATATATTGAATATCACATTATTTTCATTATTTATTGTTGTTGTTATTATTATTATTATTGCTACTATTATTTTGGATTTCAACATACCCAAGCTGGAGCTACAAGGTCAGCTACTTGAATTAATTTATCTTTCACTCAGGAATTGAGTTGTTTATTATTACTTTCATTTTTATTTTATGTGTATGAGTGTATTTCTGTATGGATGTAAGTGCACCCATGTAATGCAATGAGGAAGTCAGAAGAAATCATCAGATTCCCTGGAACTGAAGTTACAGATGGTTGTTAGTCGCCATGTGGGTGCTGGGATTCAAATCCCTGTCCTCTACAAGGGCAGCCAGTGCTCTTAATCTCTGAGCCATCTCTCCAGCCCCAGGAATTGGATTTTATAATGAAGGGTTGAGTAGTTATTGTGTAACCTGTGTGGTATGATCCGTTTTCAATCTTTGGAATAATAAAAATATTCCAAAATTAATAAAATAAAAAAAGATCTTCTCTGGACATGAATCCTGCTTGAAGGACAGGAGTGTGGTTATGAGACTGACTTGAATGAGAATTGTGATGAAGTTGAATACTACGGGAAGAAATTAATCCCATCTCACAGGTGGTCAACCTCTGGGTAGGAAAGTGTTGCATCTGTTCAGAGAGCAGAACAGATATACTGTGTGTGTCACTGGCTTTGGTGGAGATACAAGTGCACGATTTGCAAGTGTTTCCACCAGCCAATGTAGACAGCACTGAACTACTTTGTTAGAGAAACCCTCACTGCTGTGCCAAGAAATAGCTTACAAGAAGCAATAGATTCGGATATTTTCTGTGGTTTTGAACAGTATCACCAGGGCATGAAGAAGAGAGTTTTATCACTATACCCAAGACTGTTATCACCTGTCTTCGGAGTATCACCAGGGCATGAAGAAGACAGTTTTATCACTATACCCAAGACTGTTATCACCTGTCTTCGGAGTATCACCAGGGCATGAAGAAGACAGTTTTATCACTATACCCAAGACTGTTATCACCTGTCTTCGGAGTATCACCAGGGCATGAAGAAGACAGTTTTATCACTATACCCAAGACTGTTATCACCTGTCTTCGGAGTATCACCAGGGCATGAAGAAGACAGTTTTATCACTATACCCAAGACTGTTATCACCTGTCTTCGGAGTATCACCAGGGCATGAAGAAGACAGTTTTATCACTATACCCAAGACTGTTATCACCTGTCTTCGGAGTATCACCAGGGCATGAAGAAGACAGTTTTATCACTATACCCAAGACTGTTATCACCTGTCTTCGGAGTATCACCAGGGCATGCTGTCAAAAATTAATGGGGAATAAAAGTATTTACAACAGGAGTCTGACTGAAGGCCTCATTTGAACTGTTTAACAAAGAGGTTGTTTTATTTAATAAATTTATTTTTGTAATTTGTTCTTTGCTAATGCACTCATATAGATATACGTACTTATCACATTCTGACCACACTCATTCCCTCATCTTGTCTTGTCCCTGTACCACCCCTAACCCCTTTCTTGCCACAAAGTCCGCATCCCACTTTCAGTCTTTTTAAATGTTTATTCATTTATTTTTTATTTTTTACATGTATGAATGTTTTGCCTACATGCATGTAAGTGCACCCATGTCATGCAATGACCACAGAGGCCAGAGGAGTGCTTCAAATGCCCTGGAATTGTAGTTACAGACAGTTGTAGCAGTTATATGGTTGTCAGGAACCAAACCCAGGTCCTCTGCTAGAGCAGTCCGTGCTCTTACCCACTGAGCCATCTCTCCAATCCTCATGTCTTCTTGTTTGGTTTTACTTTGTTTCATGACCTACTACATTTAATCAGGATCACCAATGAGGGTCTGGGTGTGGAGCTGTCCACTGGAGCCTGAGTGACCCACAGTGGCCGTGTCACTGAAGACAATGATTCTGCAGTGGTCCTTGGACTACTAGTAGCTCCTCTGGATGGAGCTCCATGAGCCCCTCCCTCACCTATGATTGACTATTACAGGCTCAGTCCTGTGCAGACCCTATGTAGGCAACTTGTGCTGGATAGCTTTGGGGTCAACTAGACACACTTGGGTTGAGGAAGCCTCAACTGGGGAATTTCCTTCATTGGACATGGCGATTGTTGAGTGATGTGGGAGGGCCCAGCCATCCCTGGGAAGGTGGGCCTGTGTTGCATAAGAAAGCAGGCTGAGCAGGGGCCAGGGGAGCAAGCCAGTAAGCAGTGATCCTCCATGGCCTGTGCTCCAGCTCCTGCTTCCAGGTTCCTGCCCTGATTCCCTACCTTGGTGTATTAGTCAGGGTTCTCCAAAGAAACAGAACCAGTAGAATGATTATGTATAGAGATTTATCAGCTTAGCTCACAGGATAGAGTCCGAGTAGTCCAACAATGGCTGCACCACACTGGAGAGGCTGAGAATCTGTAGTCGCTCAGTCCACAAGGCTAGATGTCTCAGTAGTCCCAATCCGGTGCTGAAGGACTGACAGATTCCAAAATATCAGCTAGTCTTCAGTGTACAGCAGCAAGACGAACTCACCAGCGAGAGAGAAGGCAAGCCGCAAAAAGCCCCATGTTCTCCTCTGCCTTGGTCTTTTATACCGGCTGCCATCAGAAGGTAACACCCACATTTAGGGTGTGTCTTCCGGCTTTAGATGATCCAATCAAGAAGATCTCTTTCATTTCAGTTAATCTCAGATCAAATCAAGTTGACACCCAGGATTAGACATCACACTTGGGCTCCCTAATAAACTGTTATCTGAGAGATGTAAGCTGAATAAAGCCTTTCCTCCCCAAGTTGGTAGTGGTCAGAGTATTTTGTTACAACAATGGAGAAGCAAATTAAGACACAATTGCAGTTGCTGAGAGCTTATAAGTGCCACAGCCATGCCATACCCATAAGACAGTGTTCCATGGCCCTAAGTCCCAAAGTATGGCTCTCACATTCTGTCCACAACCTCTACTCTGGTGTTCTAGGAGCCTTGGATGGGGTGATGTGGGTGTCCTGTTTAACTACAAGCACACATCAATTACTTATTCTCGGGACCTTGACCAGACTTGAGTCTCTTAAATAACTACTGCTTGCCAAAAGGAGGATCTTCTTTGATCAAGGATAAGAGCAGGATTTTTTTGTTTGTTGCTATGCTTTGTTTCTTTTTTTCTATTTTTAGTTCAAGACAGGTGTTCTAGTTTCATGTCTGCTGCTGTGATAAAACACTCTGACCAAAAGTAACTTAGAGAAGGACAGGGTTTACTTCAGTTTATAGGTTACAGTCCCTTGTTGAGGGAAGTCAGGGCGGGAACTCAAGCAGGAACTGAAGCAGAAGCCATGGAGGATGCTTCTTGCTGGCTTGCCTACAGACTCATGCTCTGCTACTTTCCTCAGGACCACCTTCCCTGCCTCCCACAAGCCAGTCTCATCTTGGCAATGCCTCCATTGATTCCCTCCACAGGTTGACTCCAGGCTATGCCAGATTGATAGAAAAGCTAACTAGGATACTATGTCAATGGACACTGAAAACAAGGAGAATTAGTTAAATCAATAAGCAGGCAAAACAGGTATAGGGATGAGCACACATGACTGGCTGCTATTAATTAAGAGAATTCTTTGTAACTTAAAATAAGGTGGGAAAAATGATGATTTTTACATCTTACAATGTCTGATTCTCCATTACTCTTAGTATTTTTAAAGAAGTACCAACCTCCCAATTTCATCATAGACACAATGTCTGACAACAGTTGGTCAAATCAATTTCTATCTCAACATATTTATGTTTATTTTTAGATTTCATGACTTTCAAATTAAGACGGAGTTAATCCTAAATGAAATTTTGGCTGGTGAGACTATCAGTCACAACACAGAGAAGTCTGATGCTCAGAAACCTGCCCCACACAGAAACCTCTGCTTTCTGTCCAGGGGCGGCAGCAGCGCACAACCCCCAGATCCTTCCCTCACCCCACAGGCTCACCTCACCTCACAGTGCAGAGCCCTGACACCTAAGAAGGAAAATATACTCCATGTGTAGATGAAGAAGGCTAACCTGCTGCTCCACAGGGTGTTCAAGCTGGCCATGACTTCACTGAGGCTCAGTGGGACAACAGGAAGAACAATCTCTGAGCAGTATCCTTCTGTGTCTGTCCTCTCAGACCTGTGCTGAGGTGTCTGCTGTTTGATGTGGGTACAGGCAATCTGAGTTTGTGTTCTCATGCTTGCAATTGTAGGCTGCATTTTTTCAAATAAGCCATCTCCCTAGCCCAGACTGGATTGATTTTTCTACTTAAAGGGTTAGTTTGATTTCAATTTCTTTTCTGTAAAGGAACTGAAACACAGTTAGCTTTCTTTGTTTTATGTGTATGGCTGTTTTGCTTGCATGTATATATGTGCACCTACGTTGTGCAGTGCCTATGGGGACCAGAAGAGGGTGTCAGATCCCCTGGGACTGGAGGCGTGGGTGGTTGTTAGCTGCATGGGGGTGCTGGGAACTGAACCCAGGGCTTCTGCAAGAACAGCCAGTGCTCTTAACCACTCAGTCATCTCTGTAGCCCCAAGAATTAATTTTCAAGAAGCCTAATATATGAGATTGCACTGTGCTTATTCTCTCTCTGCTCAGCACTGTTGGAGTGGAAGAGCTTAACTTTCATACTCATGGTTTACTGGCCTCTCCCATGTCATAGCAGTGAAATGAATGATAATTAGTGGATCTTAAAGGGATATGTGGAGGATCTCCTCACGTGGACCCAAAAGACATTATACGGATCCTTTTTTCCTAAAGTAATTACCCTCTTTCTGATGTGTTAAAAATTCCCTTTTCATTGTAATATGTTTTCACGTTCAGTTCTTTTGGTCTATGTTATTCCTTTTCGAGCTAGGAAGTAATAGTTATTAAATTTTATTACCTAGTGGGTAATAAAGTTACTCTGTTTCCAAGAAGTATTAATGCCTCTTGATCATATATTTTTCAATATGATAGAATTAAGTTCCATTTTCCTCATATTGTTACCCTCCACTAAAACAAACAAAAATCCAAACAAAACAAAAATATTTGACATTTAAAAAATTGAATTTCAGGGCTGGAGAGATTGCTCAGCAGTTAAGAACACTTGCTGTTCTTCCAGAGGACCTGGCTTCAATTCCCAGCACCCACATGGAGGCTAACAACCATCTGTAACTCCAATTCCAGGGAATTCCACACCCTTTTCTGGCCTCTGTGGACATTGCACACATGTGGTGCACTTGCATACATATAGGCAAAACAGTCACGTACATAAAATAAGACTAAAAAAATTTTCAAGTTGAATTACATTTAATGAATATATCACTATACAAAATTGGCTTAGTTCAACAGAATGCTATATTTTTAATTTACGATAATTATTTTTTATTCTTTAATGGTATTCTGGATCTTTGCCTTAATTTTTAATTAATATTCTATATTTCTGCATATTCATCTCTTTGTATACATTTTCAGTTGAATTTTCTATTATACATTAATTTTTACTACTATTCCAAGTATAGTGAAAGGGTATGTAAAAATCACTTTGATATATAGGTAAGAGTTTCAGAGTTTCCTAAAGTATAGATAATCTGTCAGGTATTCCTGCTTACTAGACCAAGAAATGTCATTTAATGGGGGTGTCTTAACTCTTAAACTCTTAAAATTGTCATAATAAGAATCTTAAATCTTGAAGAAAAACTGGGAACATTTAAATTGGAGATTTAATAAATGAGAGGTAGCAAATTAATGGAACAATTCAGTTTTAATTTAAAAATATATTTACAATAATCATTTATTTAACAAGTCATTGAGTGCCTATTTTACGACTGACACTGAGAGCACATTCCACTTAATGACCTCGTTACAACCTGTAACAAGAAAGCATTCAAATTCCATATTACTAGTTTGCCTGACCCACGCTAATCATATCAATGATGACTGGTTCTCAGAAGAGAGTTTGTAAACATCCAGTATACAGAAGTCTCACTGATGTTCTTAGGAGGGACA
>NW_008340201.1:0-562 GCF_000622305.1 Nannospalax galili
ACTTCTTGAGGAAGACAAAAACATCTTGACATTAACTTCTAGCCTCCATATGTGCCTATATGGGCATATATACATATACACTTGTATACCTGCAGATATACATTTGTACACCTGCATACACCACCCAAATTCACACATACATACACCACACACACACACACACACACACACATACCACACACACTCACACACACACAATCTCTGAGTTCCCTCACAGTTTCTGATCCTTTAAAGTTCTAGATTTCCTAAGCATCAAAATAATAATTTGGCAATCAAAGGGCTTTATGCAGTTGTCAATTAAGATGCATTCAGAGGCACAACTTAGGATGGAAGCATTTGTGGTTTTTGATGGTGAGTGATAAGAGTTGAAATAAAAGATCAAGAACTGAACACAGACATGTGTAGGAGTAAAGTGAGAAAGTTTGCTAAAAAGAATACACATTCAAGGGAGGGTGGTGGGCAAAGTACAGAGACAGCTCAGTAGCTCAACGGCCCCGCTGCACAGAGGGTGAGGGTACTAATATCACAGGTGTTTCGCTTCATTTGCATACTGCCAGTTTTC
>NW_008340201.1:678-4103 GCF_000622305.1 Nannospalax galili
TCAGACACCTGATATTTGACCTAGGTGGCAAGAACACACAATGGAGGAAATACAGCATCTTCAACAAATGATGCCGGAAAACTGGATCTCCACCTGTAGAAGAATAAAAGTAGGTCCTTATCTTTCACCTTGCACAAAAGTCAACTCCAAATGGATCAAAGACTTCAATGTGAAACTTGAAACTCTGAAACTATTAGAAGAAAACATTGGCAGTAACCTACAAGATATTGTTTTAGTGTTGTAATAAGCCATCTTGTTACCGTAGCTTTGATCAGAACTTTGTGGAGGTTCACTAGGGAAAACTACCTCTCAGGCTTTGGTGGAACCTAACATTCCAGTTAGGCAGGTCAATCACCTGGCTGAGGGAGTACCCTGGAGTAATGTGGAACCACCCTAAATTCTGCTTAAGAGATAGGAGGAATAATTATCCCTTTAATGAGATAATATACTTTTCCTTCCAGAATTCCCAGCCTCTGGTCTTGGGTCTACCCACTTTTCTGAGTCCTGACTCTTTCTTTCCTTCTGTGTTATAAGTAAGCTTTTCCTAACTTGGCTCTGTGCTTTCCCTAGAGCGTTGTTCTGCTCCCAGCAGCTTCTTGTCCCCTACATGGTAGACCTCTGTGTCTAACTCGAACAGCATGGCTTTCTTTCTTCCTCCTCTCCATTCTCTTCCTCCAGGCAGCTGCCAAGATTGCAGCTTTTCTGCTCTGAGATTTTTCTTTTATATTTTAATAAACACGTCCTTGAGCATCCTTTTGAGTCCATTCTCAAATTCATTTAATAAGACTAGGAATAGCAAGAGGTACCTCAATTCCCCCAGTAACACTAAGCCATCTTTGGACACCCTGGCCTACCCCAGTGGGCACTTTTTAGGTGCTCACAGCTGAAGACTTTCCAGTCTTCCTTACAAACAAGCGCTTTCTCACATGTGCTGATTTTGGAAGGCTTTGCTGAACGCCTTTGGACCTCACTCTCCCCACCATCTATTCTGACTCATGCAGATTTCAAATGAAGAGTCTGTACAACTTGTGTAAAATCAAAAACTAGATGGTGCAGTTCTGAAGAGAAGCTGTGCAGAGACCCAAATGAACAGGAACAGTACCAGCGGTAAGAATCCAGGGACCCACCCTGGAAGAGGCAAGGTAAAAATATATGGCTTACCAATTTTGTAAGCTTGAGCTCTGCAATGCTGGGAGAAAGCTTTAACATTAAAACCTCCCTCTCTGCACTCTGTTAATTGCTCGTCAGAATATAAAAGAAATTAAATAGCAACCTCTCCAATTAAATCCTAGCAGCTACCACTTCCTGTGGTAATGAGAGAGATAGATCTCCTGTAATTAATCCTGAGCCCCTAGATGCTGCTTTTGCCCCTTGGAAGTCACTCTCAGCAGTTGGCTTTTCAGTGGAACACTGAGGATTTGTAGCTGCCTTTTACGTTCTGTGTGTTATTAATACCCAAAATACTTCTGTGTAAAACAATAATTGCCTGTCTGCCAGCTCACACCTGATCCTGAATACCTGGGCTGTTGAAGCTAAACCCATTGGCATGCTTTGCTGGGTAACTGACCTCTCTCTAATGGAAACCTTTCAGGATCAGACCCGTCCTGTGCTCTTGATCCCATCCCATTACCCTCAAGAGGGAAAACAGGTTATATAAGGAAGGTTGACAAAAACAGGATCCTGTTTCACTTGTGGGTGCTGCTGGTTTGTGAGCAAGAATCCTGGGGAACAAATTAGAGATAATGGCTTTGGCCGAGCTCCGCTGGCAGTGGAGTCTGGAAGGGGATACTGCTGACAGCATGACAAGAGTCCAAAGGACAACCTCATATGGTCTTCAAGCACAGTCCACCTACATTTTCTTTTTTTCTTTTTTCTTTTTTCTTTTTTTTGTTTTTTTTTTTTTCTGAGACAGGTTTTCACTGGCCTAGTACTTGCCAAATAGGACAGACTGATTTTCAACCCTGGAACTCCAGTCTGCATTGCTCACTGCAACTGCTGCTTCTCAATCCAGGGCTTTTCCACCTCACTCGTCTCACCTTCACATGCCTGGTAGATGCCAATCATATAACTGACAGCCTTTGATTGGAATATATTAGCCAGAGGGAAAACTCAGGAAAACCAAAAGAGAAACACGGTCTGAGGAGCAGAGGGGCAGACACCAAGGTAGGTGTTAGGGCTCTGCATGCTTGGTTCACTCACTCTCTGTGTTCTGATGTTCTAGTGCTTTCTCTTTGTGTGTGTGTGTGTGTGTGTGTGTGTGTGTGTGTGTGTGTGTGTCTTTCTGTCTGTGTGTATCTGTGCCTGTGTGTGTGTGTCTGTCTATCTGTGTCTGTCTATCTGTGTCTGTGTTTGTGTCCGTGCCTTTGGGGAGGGGCATCAGAGGACATTCTGTTAATTATGCTCTATTGATACTTTATTTTCTTAAGGTAGTGTCTCAGTGAACCTGACACAAGCTCCAGCAAGCCTCCTGCCGCCACCCTTCAAAGGGCCCAGGATACAGGAGCATGTGGCTGTGCCTGGCTTTTCATGTGATCTGAACTCAGGTCCTCAGCATTGTGCAGCAAACACCCTTTATCCACTGAGCTATCACTCTAGTCCTTTGGTACTTTCTATTGGACAAAAGCAAACTCTGTGGCATTGGTGAGAAACGTCCAATGATACGTGGCCAGGGTCCCAGGATTCAGGACCTCTTGAAAAAGGGGAGGTGAGTCACTGGGAAGGTCCAGGGGATACAGCAGCCCCTTCATATCTATGGGTCCTGCAGGCATGAATTCAGCAAATTATGGGTCAAATTTTCTTTAAAGGATTGTGTCTGTTCTGTAAAACTTCTGTAAAAGTTCAGTAAAAACATAAAGATGATTATATGTATGAAATATACAAAAAATTCAACAAAAATTAATTTGAAAATTTATGAAAGATTTTAAAAGCCTTGTTTGAACTGGACATCTACAGACATTTTCTTATCATGATTACCTAAGAAATACAATATCTAACTATGCCATATTCACATTTTATTTGATAGTCCACATCATCTGGAGATGACTGAAGGCATATGAGAGGATGTTCTAAGATCGTATGAAAACACTGCTCCATTCTCCAGAAGGACCTTGAGCGTCTGTCAACTGTGGTATCCACACAAGTCCTGACACCAGTCCTATAACTATGGGGGGATGACTGGATACTGCACGTATCTCAAACTTACTGAGTCCCCAACAGAAACCTGGACATTAAGAGAGACAAAGGAAGCATTGTAATTTGGGGATACATAGCCAATGAATTAAATCTGGATCCCAGTACTTATCAGCTCCGGTAGACTGTGAGGGAAATTACTGTGTGTGTATGCCCTGTGTTTTTGTCTATTAGGTGGTAATCATAATTGTACATATTTCATAGGATCCGAGAGGATTAAATTAGAAAGTGCATCT
>NW_008340201.1:4200-4541 GCF_000622305.1 Nannospalax galili
AGTGATGATGTAGTATAAATGAGCAAATGATTTGTAATGTAATAGAATGGAAGCATTCTCTATACGTCAAATCAATTTGTTTACCCAAACAAGACTTTATCAATCACCAAACTTTGTGCTGGTTGTTGTTGCAGGAAATGGGAAGATAGACAACATAAAACAAACACCCCTCATGAGGACTGTATCAAGCAAAAGTAACCAAAGGAAAGGAAGCAGGGTGTGGCAGGGAGCTGTGGTTTTATATAGACTTCTCACAGAGGACATCACTGATATATTAATATTCAGAAAATATCTGTAGGAAGTGAAGGAGAAACCTGGGTAAATATCTAGGAAATAGAATG
>NW_008340202.1:0-489 GCF_000622305.1 Nannospalax galili
CCAGTGTTAAATGACCACAGATGCCAACACAGATTAATATATCCAACCAAAATATCGATTATAGTTGAAGGGGAAAGAAAAATCTTCCATGATATAAATAGGCTGAAGGAATTCTTGTCCACAAAACCAGCCCTTCAGAGAGTTCTGGGAGCAGTACAAAGAGCTGAAGAAAGGAATGACTACACCAAAGGGGTTGCAGAAAGAATTCCAATGAGGGTATAACAGTGTAAATATACAGCTACAGCAAGAATATAAACGACAACAAAAAAATGACAGGATTCAATACTCATCTTTCATTAATAACTTTAAACATTAATGGACTGAACTCCCCAGTCAAAAGACACAGACTATATGAATGGATTAAGAAACAAAACCCATCTTTTTGTTCTCTGCAATAAACTCATCTCACTTTCAAGGACAGACACTATCTCAAAATGGAAGGATGAAAAAAAATATTCCAAGCAAATGACACTAAGAAAAAAGCAGGCG
>NW_008340203.1:0-966 GCF_000622305.1 Nannospalax galili
TGGAGTAGACTGATTGGTGAATTGAGCACCAAGAAATACCTGATTGTTGGGCAACCCTGCTGCTAAGGTTGCAGTCCACCATGTCCGGATAGCTCTAAGGAGCTCGGCGCTTTATGGAGGACTCCCTTTCTCAGTGGGGCTTCCTGCTGTCTGCCTGACCTTATCTGGAAAGTGCCTCCAAGCACAGATGCCTGGCCTTATTTGGAACATGACCTTGGCATAGTTGCCTGCAAAAACCTGCACCTAGGTTTTTTTCTTTATTACAATTAGGCATTGCACTATAGCCAGATGATAGGGTCCTCCTGCCATTCAAATAAAGCACACTACGAGCACCTAGCATGCTAGCATGTAAAACTTTGGCTGCTGCCTGCACCCTATATTTTTCCCTGACTCTCTCTGGATAAGCGAGCTGTCTCACTGAAACTGACTCCCAGAAGTTCTTTTCCATCATGCTCACTGGCTGTCCTGACCCTGTTTGATGCTTCTGTTCCCTTTGTTCTCGTGGGCTGGTGGCCAATGGCCCATGAGGGGAGGGAAAGACCCACACCTGATGTTAGTTAGACCTTTATAAATAATCTTGAATTTATGGTACATTTAAATTTTTATTATTTGGTGGAGGGAACTGCCACAATGTGCATACAGAATTCAGGCCAGCTTTGGAAAGTTGGTTCTCCCCTTCCACCTTTAAGAGGTTGCCAGGGATGGAACTCTGGTCATCATGCTTGCATCATCAGTGCCTTTATTCACTGAGCCATCTTGTGTGGGAGACAGGCTTGAGCCTAGGGTGAAAGTCTTATTCACAGCCATACAGCAGGCCTGAGACAACAGCCCGACTGCTGGAGCCACAAGGAACACCTTGTGGCATTTTGCTCCCATTGGCAGATCATGAGACTGATGCCTAGAGCTCGCCACTCCCTAATCACCACCCTTGGATGCCTCACCTTTAAACTACTTGCTGTGCTGTGA
>NW_008340203.1:1561-4292 GCF_000622305.1 Nannospalax galili
TTTCAGTTTTTGACACAGGGTCTCCCTGTAGCCCCAGCTGTCCTGGAACTCAGTATGTACACCAGACTGGCCTTGAACTCACAGAGATCTGCTGCCTCAGCCTCCCAAGTGCTGGGATCAAAGGAATGGGCCACCACACCCAGCCCCTACAAAAATGCTGAGGTGCCACAGACAGGTCAGCCTGCAAAGGTGCCCAGTCTGAATAATGTGTAGCTGTTCTGTCTGGTGGAGTCCTTCAGTTTGTAAAATCAAGGACTCTGTGTTGGTAGAAGCAATGAGGTGACTAAAAGAATTTAAATAAATCATCAGTTTGGACCTGTGTAGGGAAAGGTCAGAGAAGCACTTTAAGGTCAGGGGAAAGTGTACTTACCATGTAGGATTGTCAATCACTATTGGTTTTCTGTAACTTTTTCATATGAAAGAGGCATGAGTCCTACTACCAATCAAACAGTGGTGCTTACCTAATGACCCCTTGGTGGATTTCAGATTCAAGATGGTCTGACCCTAACTCACAACCTGTTGTATTACTGTCTGTCAATAACACAGAGGCCATACTATTCAAGAAGTATCAGAAATCAGGACTGACTATAGATCCTGAGGGGTCTGAACCTAATCTAACTTGAGAAAGGCCCTCTAATAGAAACATGCACAGAGCCCCAAGGAGAACCTTGGCAGAGGCCTATCAGTGAGGAGCCTTTGAGCTTAGGTTCCATTCAGCTCAGGACAAATCTACCTCCACTGGAGCCTTTGTACAAACTTTTGTAATGCAGGGGGAAAGAATGCTTCAACTTTCAAACACACTCCAGGAACTGTCTCCTGTGTGTCATAAAATTCCCATTATTTTCCCTTGGCAACTTGCCTTTGGAAAGAGATGCAAGAAGCTTGAATCTTACTATAGGGAGTATTTCCTGAGGCAAATTGTCTTCATCTGTTAGGAGTTCAACTCCCAACACCCACTTAGTGATTTGTGACCACTGTGAAAAACATTTTTTTTAAAAAAAGGCTGTGCATGGTGGCAACTGCCTTCAGTCCCAGCACTTAGAAAGCAGAGTCAGGCAGAGTTCTGTGAAACCGAGGCCAGCCTGGTATGCATAGTTGAGTTCCAAGCCAGCTGGGGCTATAGAAAAAAATGGGTTCTATGTAACCCAGGCTGACCTTGAACTCCTGGACTCAAGACATCCTCCTGCTGGACCTATAAGCACATACCATGTCTGCCTTACTGTGCCATTTATGATAGTAACTGAATTCTTCTGAGGAGTACAGCTCCATTCAGATCACACGATGTGAGTACCAGTCGTGATTTTCTCATCAGGGAGCAATCCCTCTTTCTATTAACATGGATATAGAAACTAGAGATAACAGGTTAGTGCCTCCTACTTTATCAGTCTTTGCTAATCCACCACCCAGACCTACTTTGCCTGAAATTCAGACTCTCAGGGTTCTTTCTCCAAGTTAGGAGTCAACAAATTGGTGGTGGAGAGAGGTGGCTGCTTGCTGTAAAGGAACATCTGCAGGAATAGTTCATCCAGCTCCAGCATATCTCTACTTCCTGCTTCAGTCTACTGAGTGCAAGTATGGTATTACAAGCATGAGCTGCCATGCCTAGCAAACAACATGGCATTAAAATGTTATTATTATTATTTTGTTTATTTTTATTTTATGTATTCAAGTGTTTTGCCTGCATGCAAATAAGTGCACCCATATGCAAGGCCTGTGGAGGCCAGAAGAGGCCGTTGGATCCCCTGGAACTGAAGGTATGGACAGTTGTTAGCCACTATGTGGGTGCTGGGAACTGAACTCAAGTCCCATGGAAGAGCAGCCAGTGCTCTTAACCACTGAGCCATTTTTCCAGCCCAATATAGCTTTTTTTTTTTTCCTCATCTGAAAGGGAATAGAACCTAATTTTCTCTTTAGAAAAAAAATTCAAATATTCTATGGAATCAGGCTAGAGCAATAAATTTCCTTTATGAATATTTTTTATCATATAGCTTAATGGAGACACAATCTTATCCCATCGTGCAAAGGTGCCTTGTTGCACACAGATAATTCATCACTTCAGAGGTATACACGTCCTGAAAACTAGTGTTCTGGATGATTGGGGACATAGGTCCCTGGGGCAGTTTTTCAGGACTTTTCTGCTTTACCATTTCTAAGAAAGCATCCACATCTTTTGCTTCCTGGGGGACTCTGTGTTAATCTTTGCTCTTTGCAGTTACATGGCATCCCTCCAAGCAGCTAGGAACTGTGCATGTGAACAGGAATCAGAGTCAAACTCACAAGTGGAATTCCAACACCATTAGTATATCAGAGCCTTGGCATTGGGGCCTCTTGACAGTGTCTACTGAGTGCTACTTGAGTGATGTCTTCTAGTGCCCACGCTGAAGGTCAGGACTAGGAAAGCAGAGGGTGCTGCATACTTTACATAAGCCTCTTGCTCTCTGCTTAGTTTCCTCAATGGAAAAGAATGGATCTTAGTACTTTTCACAGTTCACACAGGGCTTACACCCGGCGAGTCAATTACTGTATGAGGTTTTTGACACATAGCTGTTTTGCTTTTTCCCCCCACATGTTTAGCTTCTACTTCACTTACAACTTCTGTAAAAACTGCATTCCATGCCATTCCTGAAATGTTCCAAAGCTCAGTTCTGAGAGTACACTGCACCCAAGGTTTCTATTTAAAAAAAAAGACATAAGCCAATAAAGAGGTTCTTCAGAAGATTTACATGTCAGT
>NW_008340203.1:8566-17589 GCF_000622305.1 Nannospalax galili
ATATATTTTATATTTATTATATTTGTATATAGTAATTATGTATAACATACACTAATATATTAATTCTAGTTTTTTTTATTTGGTCTTTTTTGAGCCAAGGTCTCCCTGTAGCCCCAGCTGTCCTGGAACTCACTATGTAGACCAGGCTGGCCTTGAACTCATAGAGACCCACCTGCCTCTGCCTCCCGAGTGCTGGGATTAAAGGCGTGCGCCACCACACCTGGCATTCTAATTTTTATATAATGAAACATAACCTAAACATTTTCCCCATTCACTAAAGACACCTGTGGATGACACTAGCTTATGATTTACATTTTCATATTGTCACATGTACTAATTAGCTACAGTGATATTCAATAAATCCTTGTTTCAATGATCTTTACTTTTCTAGGAGAGGGTTTAATGATACCAGCACTATTGACATTTTGGACTGGACTATATGAAAGAAAACATCATATTTTGTCTTTCTTCATCCCAATATCCTCTCTCATTCTGCATTCCTCTAGACTTCTTTCTTGTCCCTCATAGCCTCTTAGCACCCCCTAAAAAAAGTAATTAGTCTAGCTTCCACATATGAGAGAAAACATGTACTATTTGTCTTCCTAAGTCTAGCTAGCTTATTTATTAGGAAGGTTGTAAATCATATATCAAAAAGTAACAAAAGGGGCTTAAAATTCTTAACATTGAATATGAAGGAGTTATATTTGTAACTTACATATACTTCAGAAAAGGTAATGATTCAAATGTCCTTCTTTCAATATACTGTATTTTATTCCAGGATAAATCCCTAGGAAAAAATAAAACAAATATTGCTTGATTAGGTATTAGATATCTAATTAGTATGAATAGTAGAATTTAGAATTATAATACTGAATACATTGCTTCTGTCTAAACCTTTGGATTTGAACTTTCTAGAGTCATTACCCTGTCCATCCTACTACTAAGAGTCTCATCTTTATGATCTTTATATATAAGTATGTAACTTTATATATAAGTATGTAACTCCAGTTCCTGGGGATTCGACACCCTCTTCTGGCCTCCACAGGCGTTACATAACATGGGTGCATTCACATACATGCATGCAGGCAATACTCATACACATAAAATAAAAATAATAAATAAAATATTTAAAAAGGTGTTTAACAGTAGAAATAATAAAAGAACTATTCCATTTAGGAGTTATTTCATTATTTCTCTCTGAATGTATTTGTATGGTTTGAGACTTCAGATGCAGAAGGGCCCCAAAAGACCAAAACCAAAAAGTCATCCACTAAAGGCCTAGAAGGAATTTTTTTTGAGGCAGGGTCTCCCTGTAGCTCCAACTGGCCTAGAACTCTCTATGCAAACCAGGGTTGCCTTGATCTCACAGAGATCTCCCTGTTTCTGCTTCCTGAGTGCTGGGCTATGACACCACATCTGGAAGATTTTTGATGACATGTTCTATATATCTACTTTCCTATCATCGACAATTGAAATTATAATCTACTTGTTAAAAGTTATCATTTATTAGCTCAATAAGGATTAAGGAAGTATACTACTTTAGATCCTATGGATAAAGGATAGAAATTGGGCTGGAGAAATGGCTCAGCAGTTAAGAGCACTGGCTGCTTACAGAAGACCAGGGTTCAAATCCCAGCACCCACATAGCAGCTAACAACCATCTGTAACTCCAGTTCCAGGGGATCTGATGCCCTCTTCTGTCCTCTGTGGGCATTGCACAACATAGGTGCAGTTGCATAAATGCACACAATATACATATACACATAAAAATAAAACCAAAAAAAAAGGGATAGAAATCAAGCTTTCACAGTAAACAACATAGTGTATTCTTATCTCTATACAAACAAAGTTACTATGCAAATATTCTTTCCTTGACAACAAGGTTGTTGAGATTTTACTGTTTAGTTAATGTTAGGGGCATTGCTGGTATGTTCACTTAGAATAAACTTTTCGAGGCATACTTTTTTTTTTTAAAGACAGGGTCCCACTGTGTAGCTCTGGCTGACCCAGAATTCTCAGAGGTCCAAGGGCCTCTGCCTCCTGAGTGGTATAAGTTTTTTGGTGTTTTTGAGATAGAGTCTCCCTGTAGCCACAGCTGGCCTGGATTTGCTATGGAGACCAGATTGGCCTTGAACTCACAGAGATCTGCCGGCCTCTACCTCTCAAGTGCTGGGCCTAAAGGCATGTGCCACCATGTCCGGCTTAGGTATACTTCTTAATCATTTCAAATATGTATTTTTGACATGGGCATTAAAATTCTTACACTGAAAGTCTTAACACAAGTCTGTTCTTCTAACAGGTTAATCATGTTGATAACATTATATAATTTATGGGGTTAGCTAATTATTTAATATTTCAGTGTTGAATTGAACTTAGACTAAATTGTCAGAACAAGCTGGATATGTTAGCGCATGCCTGTAATCCAAGCATTTGGGAGGCTGAGGAAGGAGGATTGCTGAGAGTTTAAAGTCAGCCTAGCCTACATGGTGAGACCCAGTTTCAAATAAATTAAGTATGGGATATACTCAGTTGGTAGACTGCTTGCCTAGCATATAGGAAGTCTCAGTTTGGATCCCCAATACTGCACAAACTGTGTGATGGTTCATGTCTATAATTCTATAATTCTAGCACTTGGGAGGTAAAGGCAAAAGAATCAGGAATTCAAGGCCAGCCTGGATTACAAGAGGTCATTTCTCAAAAAGAAATTTAAAAAAAATCAAAATATTCTGGGTTGATGACTTTCAAATTAATGCAGGTGGCTATTTTCTTCTCTTGAATACAGCTATTTGAAGTTAACATAATCCCTTCCATCCTATTATGCTGTCTTTAAAATATTTTTATTTCTTATGTGTACCTGTGTTTTTCCTGCATGTACATAAGTGCATCTGTTTCATGCAGTGCCCAAGAAGGTCAGAAAAGGGTGTCAGATCCCCTGGAATTAGAGTTAGGAACATTCTTATCTGCCTTGTGGGTGCTGGGGATTGAACCAGGGTCCTTTGGAAGAGCAATCAGTGCTCTTAACTGTTGAGCCAAATTTCCAGCCCCAGCTATCTTAAACCTTTTTGGTAAAGGCTAGATTAGCAAATATTTTAAGTTTTGTATACCACACAGTGTCTCTGTTGCACACTGTTTCTTTTTTTTTTTTTCCTTTCTAGCTTTGTTAATGGATTGAAGATGAAGTGTGTCTCCCAAAGGCTCATATGTTGAAGGCTTAGGCTGCAACTGGGTGCACGGCTGAGCAGTAACAGTTTCCCTTTCATGTTTAGAGTGCATTAACTAGCACAACTTTATGGAAGAGACTTCCGTACTTATCTGTATTTGAGCCCCTTGTTCATTCACAGATAACTTATAGCTCACAAATAAATATGAATAACTAACTTACAAATACTGAAGGGATAGCAGGCCTTCAAACGACTCCTTGTATAATTCGGTCAGGCGATTCTCACTGAGAATTCTGGAAGATGAAAAGGTTATCTGGGTCAAAATTCATCAAACAGATGGAGAACATCGGTGATGAAATGGGATGGAAAAGTGAGTGCTGTCACTACCCGACTGCCTAGACAATAGGATACAAATTGATACCACTTCTTTTTAGGGCAATTAAAATTTCATATCTACAATGGTGTACCCTAAAAATTCCATTTCTATATATTTATTCTATAGAAATATTTGCCCATGTTCAGAAAGATGTATACAGGGATGTTCGTCACAGCTGTGAGTACAACAAAGGAACCAGACAACGACATCAGCAGGGCAAAACATCTTGATGTGGACAGACTATGAAATATTATGTAGTACTTGATATAAATAAAATAATCCTTTGTGTGTTGAAAGAAACTTGACATATCATGAAGTAAAGCCATCAGGTAGCAGGATGTTATCCTATGTAAAAATGACAAGCCTATTTTGCTACATGAAAATAAGTCTGGAAGGATATATACCAAACTCAAGAGTAGTGGTTACCTCAGGGGTGAGGAATTATGGCAGGAGAGTTTGATTATCCCAGTTATTAATTTATATTCCTGTAATTATAGTGCTGGAGAGATGGCTCAGTGGTAAAGAGCACTGGCTGCTCTTGCAGAAGACCTGCGTTCAGTTCCCAGCACCCACATAGTGGTTAACAACTGTCAGTAACTCCATTTCCAGGGGATCCGACACCCTCTTCTAACTTCTACAGGCATTGCACACATGTGGCACACTTTTATACATGCAGGGAAAACACTCATATGCATAAAAATGAATACATTTAAAGAATGTGATCATAGATGACTTCTACATTGGAAGAAAAATTTTAATTGCCAATTTTCTTAAATTTAAAAAATTGGATTAAAAAAATTTGGATGGTGAAATGACTAGTGGGGAAAGACACTTGCCACCACCAAGCCTGATGATCTGACATCGATACCTTTGTCCCATACGGTGGAAGGAGAGAACCAACTTTGCAGGATGTCCCAGATCTCTACATGCATGCTGTGGCATAGTGTGCTCACATACACAGCCATAGAATAAATGGAATAATAAAATCTTTTGCTGTGCTGGTGGGGTTTAAACCTGGGGCCTCATGCATGCAAGGCAAGTGCTCTCTCACTGAGCTACACCCCAGTCCCCACAAAATTTACCAGAGAAATTCAATCCATACAGGTTGATTTGGGTTGGAGAGGAAACACCTTTTCTCAGAGGTATTTACCTCAAAATCTGGACCGAAGGATCTTACAGTGCAGGCTTTTTGTTTTGTTTTGTATTCAGATTTGGGGAGAACATACTCACAGTTTCTCAGCCCAGCGGTATGCTTTCCATACATTTTTGTCAATGTAAGAAATAAGATTTCCTTGGAAATTTCTGTGAAGAAACCAGTTCATATACTTGAATAAGCAGGAAATGAATGAGCAGAATCAGTAAAATAATTATTGCAATGTCCTGGGAGTATTCAAATGCAGAAAATAAAATTGACTTTCTAATTTCCAGAGCTCATCGGTCAAATTAAACAATTAAACAATGTGGGGCTACTGGCACAGTGAACCTTTCCTTAAGTTTAACTGCCAATCTGACCAATCTCTTGGTTAGAGAATGTTAGCTAATTGCTAAGTATTTTTCTCAAAATCACTTGTATTCAAACTGAGTCCTTCTACAAGTCAGTAAGAAAATAATCCAACACAAAAAACAGCAATATATATAATATATATGTAATTTATATATAATCACTATTAACCAGTAAGAAGCATTATGGTAGGTAATACTAAAGTTTTGCCTAAGTGCTTTCTATTAAAACATCTCCAGGTATTGGAAGGATGGGGACAATTAGAATGTACTGATGTGGAAAGAGCTCTTGGACATGTCACATAGGGAAAAAGCCCAACTCATCGATCAATGAGTAAATCTCACCACACAGGAAAAATGCAAATTAAATTGGAAGGACACATACCAAAATGCAAGCACGGTTTATGTTATGGGTGGTAGAGCATGGAGGAAGGGCTGACAAGGTTTTTGCAGGCATTTTCATGGTTTAGCCAATAAACGTGTATCTTTTTTCCAGTGGTAGAAATGGAATCCAGGGTATTGCACATGCTGGCAAGTATTCTAGCACTGTGCTACATTCCTAGCCCTTGGTCATTTTGAGACAGGATCTCACTATGTACTGCTCAGGCTGGCCTTAAACTTATGATTCACATTCTCTAATTCTCAAGTGCTGGGATTACAAGCATGGTCCACACCACCAAGCTTCTGTGGCTTTTAAAAAAGTAAGACTATATCCACATATGACACGTGCTTCAGGGACGTTGCTAAATAACTAATTTATATTCAATTCATATATACTTTTCTTGGTGGTGGTGAAGAAATAGGTCTGCTCAATCTGCTAGTGGACATATTCACTTAACCATAACCTTCTGATTTGATGCTCACCAACAAAAATATCTAAAACTGAATTCATCTTCCTTAAGTTACTCTCCTTCCTGAGTGCTATGTCCACCTGTTCAATCATCATCCTCATCTCCATTCAGGATAGAAACTGTGGCGCATATTAAATTTTCCCTTTATTTCACACTCCAGCCCCCAACTCTTTAGTCCGTTACTCAACCTTGTCTTCTCTTCCTCAAAGGATTCAGTTATTTTATTTCTCCCATTCCCATCATGGTCACAGTGACTCAGTCCTTGATTACTTTATTCCCAGATTTAGATAGAACCTTCTAAATGGTCTCCAAGAATTAAGCTTTCCCCTCTAGATCACTCCATATATTGATTCTAAAATAATTCAAGATCTGGGTGTGGTGACACATGCCCATAATCTTAGCATTTGAGAGGCTGAGGCAGGAGGATCACAAGCTGTAGGGTAGGCTAGAACAAGGTTCTGTCATTGAAAAAAATCCTCTTTTGGGGCTGGAGAAATGGCTCAACGATTAAGACCACTGACTGCTCTTGCAGAGGACCTGGGTTCAGTTCCCAACACCCACATGGCAGCTAACTGTCCGTAACCCCAGTTTCAGAGGATTTGACGCCCCTCTTCTGACCTCTGCAGGTATTGCACAACATGGGTGCACTTACACACATGTAGGCAATACACTCATACACATAAATTTAAAAATCCTCTTTTAATTATATTTCTCTCTTTCTTGGAAACTTCTAATGGCTCCCCATGTCTCATGGTGTGATTTTCAAAGTCCTATAGTGATATTCAGGTTCTTTCATAATATTTTTCATTGCTTTCTGACTCAATTCTTTCTTGGCAGACAAGACTACCAAATCCTCATCATTCCTCTAGTCATGCCTCTGCCTAGATTGTATTCTGTTTTTACTCTATTTAAAAATTATAGACACCCTTTGAACCACAGGTAAAATTTTAATTTAGCATTCCCTTTATTCCCATATATCATTTTCATGTTCTGGGGACAATGCCATACATATGTATATGTGGCTCCAATGTTTCTTAGTGCTGAGTTGTGCCATATATACACACACATATAGTCAAGAACAAAGATGAGTTCTGGACAAAACTGAGATATTGTACAATATTAATATATATGGTAGATAAGTGTTACATATCCCCCCTTTTTTTTTTGGTCTTTTTGAGACAGGGTCTCCCTGTAGCCCCAGCTGGCCTGGATTTGCTATGGAGACCAAGCTGGCCTCGAACTCACAGAGATCTGCCTGCCCCTGCCTCCCGAGTGCTGGGATTAAAGGCATGTGCCGACCATATCCATTTCTTATTTAACTTTATTATATCACTGCTTAACTTTTACTCTTCCATTTTTACTCCACCTCTTTACAATTCATCTAATTAATCAGATGTGCCTCTGGCGCAGGTACTTGGGAGTAGCCTCTGCATCACACCAATCCTATGAAATAGCTATTATAATCCCCATTTTACAGGTGAGGGGTTAACTCACAGCTAAATACTTTTCCCAGGGTTGCAGAGTTTCTACCTGAAAGACCCAGGTTTGAACCCTGGAAGCCCAGCTCCAGAGTCTACTCTAACTACTTTCTTGCATCCTCACTAATGAGATGAGTCATAGAGAGAGTGGAGGAATAAATAAAAGCAAAGGTTAAGCAATGATATAATGGAGCTAAATAAAAACAGATCTGGAAAAAGGAAAGGTTCATCACAAATAAAAGATTGGCGAGGGGCACTGTAGTAAGAAGAATGAGGACAGGAAAAAGTTGACAAGCAAAGGTCAAGAGCAGAAAGTGAGTCAATCCAGGTTGTGGTGATGGGAAAGGCCCGATAAGGCCCTGAGGAAAAGGTTACTACATCAGGCAGAATGCAGAAGAGAAATAAGAAAAAGTGATTCTTACAAGATGGTGAAGGTGCCGTTGTAGGTTCTGGGCTCTGGCACAGGCACGTGATGGAGCCTCCACACTGAGCTGAGATGATCACACAATAATGTCTCGTTTTCGCAAATACAGAGCTCACAAATGTTGGTGCTTATAATGACATTTGGATTAATTTGCGTTGTTGTGCCAAATTCCAGCTCCAAAGGTTGAACTCTGGCTTCATTTGTAATTGTCACTTCAGAATGTGAAGCCTCTATTACAGTTCCTGATATTAGAACTGAAGATTGAGCAGCAGTCAAGAGTGGCTCTGTAGATTGACCTGTGGCTTCATTCATAGGTGCAGAATGACTAATTACTGTAGGAGTTATGTAATCTGGAGTTGAAGGTTGAATTGTGACTTGAGTTAAATTTGGATGCTGGTCTGAAGGTGGAAGTGTCACCTCAGAGTATTTTAGAGAAAGACCTGTGGTCATTGAGACTTCAGAATGTGTCATCCCCGGAGGAGCTATAGCCGCTGAGACTTCAAAATGTGTACGCTCTGACAGAGCTGCAGCTGTTGCACCTTCAGAATGTGCAGCCTCTGTAGTTGATGAGCTTCGATGCTGAGCTCCATCCTGTACTGATGTTAGAACTGTTGTTTCATAATTCACTGTAGTTTGAACTACAGTCTCCAGGGTAGACACAGAATGTGTAATCATTGTACCAGGTTGTGGAGTTGTAAAATTCTATGAGAGTGAATGTTGAAATGTGATTTGAGTTGGGTTTACATACGGAGTCTGAACCTCATCTGGAGGAAGATGTTGCTCTGTCATCCCAGGAAATGCTGGATGCCGGGTTTGATCTTGACCTGGCATTGCATCCATAATTTCATGTATCACTGGAGCTTGAGCTACAATCTCCTCAAGTGGCTGTGCAGGCTCAGTAAGGATCTCTTCTGTAGTTGCAAAAGGCTGACCATATGTATTGGTTGAAGTTATAGAAATTTCCAGATCTGAAGATTGAACTGTGACTTCATTTGGGTTTGGATGCTGAACCTGTTCTAAAAGTGGCACCTGAGGGTACTGTGGAGGAGGACCTCTAATCTCGGGGGTTGTAGGAGACTCTAAAGTTAGGGCGAGTTCCAGGTCCAAAGGCTTAAACGTGACACTGGGTGTTGTTGTAGAATGGTGAGTCTGTGGGGTTAGGGTGAGTTCCAGGTCCAAAGGCTTAAACGTGACACTGGGTGTTGTTGTAGAATGGTGAGTCTCTGGGGTTAG
>NW_008340203.1:18014-21900 GCF_000622305.1 Nannospalax galili
GTGACACTGGGTGTTGTAGAATGGTGAGTCTCTGGGGTTAGGGTGAGTTCCAGGTCCAAAGGCTTAAACGTGACACTGGGTGTTGTTGTAGAATGGTGAGTCTCTGGGGTTAGGGTGAGTTCCAGGTCTGAAGGCTGAAATGTGACACTGGGTGTTGTCATATGCTCAGTTTGAGCCTGAGCTACTGTTGGAATTACCTCCTGAATTACTGCAGCTTGGGCTATAACCTCTTTAGGTTTTTCTGTAAGATGAGTTGTCTCCTGAATAGTCTGTGAAAGCTCTTCATTTGTAGTGGGTTGTAGTATTACCGTAAGTTCCAGATCCAAAGGTTGAACTATGCCTTTAGTTTCACTTGCCTGGATGTGAAATTGTCACCCGAGTACGTGTCCGAAGAGGTTCACCTTCAGTAATTGAGTCTGGAGGTTTAGCTGTGATATTGTGTGTTACTGGAGGCTGAATTTGATCAAGGGGAGAAACTGTTACCTCATGCTGTTCTGGAGGTTGAGCTACTACTACATTAGGGAACTCTGGAGGCTGAGCTGGGGCCTCCTGCTGGGCTGGAGAATGTTCAATATCCTCAAGGATCTGTGAATTCTCTGTGGCTTCCTGCTGGCTCAGGGAAGGTTTCTCATAGGAAATAGGTGTTGGAGATTGAGCTGGAGTCTCCTGTTGAACTGCCAAGGGTCCAACCTCTTCAGGAGGCTCTGGAGTTAGAGTTGGGTTGTCATGTTGGGTTTTAAAAGGTTCTATGTCATTAATTGGAACTGTAATTGGGCTACCTGTAGCCTCATGGTGTACTGGAAAAGTTTGTACCTTTGCTGTGGGTTCTGGTGTTATGGTTAACTGCATATCTGGAGGTCTAAGAGTCATACTGGACACGTCTGAAGGCCGAGCTTGATGGTGACCTGCATGGGAAATTGTTATTTCATGATGTTCTGGAGATTGAACTAATTGTTCCTGCTGGTTTAGAGCATACTCTGAGGCTTGAGTTGGGATTTCCAGCTGGCTTCCAGGAGGCTGATTCTCCCCAGGAGACTCAGAAGCTTGAGCTGGCATCTCCTGCTCACTGAAAAAAAGATTCCACCTCTTCAGGATACTCCAGAGGATGCTCTGGGGACTCATGTTGAGTCAGAGAGGATTCAACCTCCTTTGTAGGCTCTGGAGATATGGTAAGCACTACATCCACAGGCCTAACTGTAGTATTTGGCAAGTTATAATGAATTTCATTCTGACTTGTAGGCAGAGCTGGAACTTCCAGCTGACTTCCAGTTTCAAGGTCTTCAAGGAGCTCTAAAATATGATCTGGGGATTCTTGTTGGACTGATGAAGCTTCTGACTCCTCAGAGAGCTCTGGAGTTGGAGCTGGGGGCTCTTGTTCAGTTGATGATGGTTCTAGCTCCTCAGAGAGCTCTGGAGTTGGAGCTGGAGCCTCTATTTGAGTTGACGAGGATGCTATGTCCTCAGGACTCTCTGAAAGCTGAGCTGGAGCTTCTAATTTGGTTAATGAAGGCCCTAGGTCTTCAGGACTCTCTGGAAGCTGGGCTGGGGCCTGCTGCTGGCTCAGAGTAGGTTGGGTCTCCTTCTCTGCCTCTGAAATTACTGTGACCTCCAGATCCACAGGCTTCACTGTGACATTTGGTAAGCTTGAGTGCTGAGCTTCCTTTCTATTTGGAGATGGACTATTTATCTCAGCATGCCCTAATGCAGCCTCCTCGGAAGCAAGTTGATGCTGATTTGGGCCTTCTTTCTCCACTGAAGGTTTATCTTCAGAGGGCACTAGGAGCTCTTCTGCGACTTCTTCTTGGGGTGAAGAGGATTGGCCCACCTCAGGATTCTCTGGATTCTGAGTTTGGGTCTCCTGCTGGAATTCAGAAGGCTCAATCTGGTCAGGTGGCTCACCTGTGATTTTCTGAGATTGTAGAGGTTCATCGTAAGAATAAGCTTCATTTATACTTGGATCTCCACAATCCTCCTCCTCAGTTTGTCTCTGTAGTTGAGATTGATTTGGAGTTTCATCAATCAACTTAGCAAGTCGCCTGTGCTGAGCTAGAGGTTTTTTCAAATTTGGGGGCAAAGGTATGAACGTCACTGCTTTTGAATTCTGTCTGTCTAGTTGTGGAACAAGTATTTTATATAACTGGTGATCTGCAGCCTGATCTACCAGGGAAATACTTTTGAATTGTGGAGGCAAAAGGGGAGCCTTATTTTGACCCTCATTTAGTTTTAGAATGTTCTCTGGCAGCTTCCCAGGAGTCCACTTGCTGTCCAGATCCTGCTGTGAAACAGTGAACTGATGTGGCTTTGGGGGCCACTCCTCAGAGGTATCCGTATCCTGGAATGGAAGAAAACTGTTCTCCAACTCCTGAGGTGGGGACATTTGGGAAGAAGCAGAGGATGCCGGGTAATCAAAGTCCGTTGCATCTGCCTGGGATGTCAGAGCATGCGGGGATTTGATTGGATGATCAGAGGGGTGCCAAGACCAAAGCTTAGTCGGCACCCAGGACTCTGAGATTAATTGGAGTGGGTTACTTACCCACTCCTTAAAGTGATCCGCCTGGGTTACCACCAACAAAAGTTGCCCCGTGAGGAGAAGTTCTGGGGCACAGAAGTGGAAGCCCAGTGGAGTCACGACACGTGGTAAGGACATGGCGTGCAGTGTGGGGACGATCCACACTGCTGCAGTGCTGGCTAGCGATAAACTAAATGAAAGACCCTGGGCTCAGGAGCCTTGGCAAGTGCAGCTGTCCTGCCCCGCCTGCCCCTTATGACAGGATACCTTTGTTACAAAAGCACCACTAGGCTGGATTCTGTCTGCCTTTAAAAAAACCCCCTTTTTGTCAACTACACCCCTATCTTTTCATATTGAACTATCTCAGCTAAACTAACCTAGCCTGTTACTATGTTTTGCCCAAAGCAGCCATTTTAGAACTGCCTTTGACCCTACATATGAAAGATACCTAGAAGGGAGAAGCAACTTTGAATTCTGAGAAAGGGCCCGACCGCATGCCACAGGATATTGTAATCTAGGCTGCTTATGCTTATCTAAACCTGCTTCGCTTACCCAAGCCCATGTCCGCACAATGACCGATAGTTGACTGGTAAATTCAAAGTTTTCTATGTTCAAATTCTGCTTTGTATAAACCTGACTGGCCCACTTGTTCTGCTTTCTGTATTCCTATAAATATTCTGGCCGACTGGTGTTCGAGGCTGCTTCTATTCCTTGCTTTCACTTAAGTGGTGTTGGTGATTTTTATTTGGAATCCAGCATATAACAGTATCAGTTAAGTGGTATATTTCCCTGAGGAACAAAGGGCCAGCCATTACTCTACTGATCCAAAGATTCTAAATTTTGCTTCAAAAGTAGAAGCTGCGTTAATATATAAAGGATTTCTGTGTAGTTGTTTCCTTGTAGTGATGTTGATGCAGGAGATGGGGAGAAAGCCAGGGTTCTTGAGTGTGACAGAGCCCTTCTCACCTCAGGTGAACAATAAATGGGTGTTTGGGGGTAGGGGGAAGAACAGGTTAGGTCCCAGACAGCCAATGGCCACCAAATCCACCTCAGCCCAGTAGCTTCCAGACCCTTGTCTAGTGAAGTCAAAGAATAAATTTCACAGACAATGTGTGGAGAGCCACAGCCTCCGCCGCCATTACAAGATGGCGCCGGTATCCGGACCTTCTTAACAGTAAACATTCCTGCCACACCCATAAGGGGCGTGCACAAGAGCCTGCTTCTCCTCCCCTCCTCCCGTGGCATGATCTCCAGCAACCAATCCACTTCTTATACATCATAAATGGGACCTTTGGGGCATATATAAGCAACAGCTCTCCCACTTCTCGGCGTCTTTGGTCTTCAGTCTTCAAATAAACTGCTGCAGAAGGATCCTGA
>NW_008340203.1:26384-31195 GCF_000622305.1 Nannospalax galili
ATATTTATTATTTTTATTTTTATGTGTATGAATGTATTGCCTGAGTGTATGTAAGTGCACCCATGTCATGCAATGCCCACTGAGGTCAGAGGAGGGCATCGGATACCCTGGAACTGGAGTTACAGATGGTTGTTAGCTGCCCTGTGGGTGCTGGGAACTGAACCCAGGTCCTTTGCAAGAGCCAGTGCTCTTTATCTGCTGAGCCACCTCTCCAGCCCCAGAAGCTCTTTTATATTCCATTTTCCACAGAAGCCACTCAATCAACATGTGGTAGGTTGAATCGCAAAGAGGAAAACACTGAGCCAGAGCAATACTAGGTGTTGATGTTGGGGAATAGAACTTGCTATACATGTAACTATGTTTATCTTCATCACTTGAATTTCAATAGCCCACAGGAGAATGTATCTTCTTTCCTTTTCTCCTACTACATCCTGAATTTTTTTTCACTTTTAAGTGTCTTTTCCTCCCTTGATTCCACAAATGAGAGAAAACATGATATCATCATCATCATCATTATTATTTGTGGAGAGCCACAGCCTCCGCCGCCATTACAAGATGGCGCCGGTATCCGGACCTTCTTAACAGTAAACATCCTGCTGCGCCCATAAGGGGCGTGCACAAGAGCCTGCTCTCCCTCGCCTCCTCCCGTGGCGTGATCTCCAGCAACCAATCCGCTTCTTATACGTCATAGATGGGACCTTTAGACTATATAAGCAACCGCTCTCCCGCTTCTCGGCGTCTTTGGTCTTTAAGCTTCTAAGAGTGTAAGATGCGCATACAATAAACTGCTGCAGAAGGATCCTGACTTGTCCTCCTGCGTCGTTCTTGCCGGTGAGACAGAAAGCGGTCGGGGACAACAATGGGAGGGTGAATTTCTAGAAGAGTTTATTATAGGTTTAAAGAACTCATGAGATAGGAAGCAAGCAAGAGCAGGTCCCAAAGATGGGTTACTACTGAGGGTCCCTATCTAGGAGTTAATAAAGCTTTTCGTTTGAAGCATGGGAGTGAGCTGATCCATCCAGCTGTCCCCTACAGGAGGTTCCTGTGCAGCTCTACTCAGGTACTTAGGTGAATGAAATTTCAGTCCCACCCCCATGTATAGTTTCCAGGAAACTGTGCTCATTGCTGTCTAAAACCAGAGGAAAGAACAAGAAACTAGAACCAGTGTTCCTAAGCATTTTCCTTATTTCTGCTTCTGGCCAGGACAAAACTTACAACAGAGCACATTTCTGCCAAAGACAAGACACAGAAATGCTGGTTTTTGAGGTCCTTGCCTTTCCAACTACCTGTCCCCGCCACCATGTTCTCATCCATGCTAATTATTGCCCCCTCTTTTATATGTGTATTATATCAGTCTTCAAGGATGCAAAGGTAAGAAAAACTCTTTACTGAGCTGGTAGCTGCCCAACTAGAATTATTAATGTGCTTTTTCTAGGTTTATGTTTGTGTATTCCTAATTACATCATGGCTATTCTCTTAAGATAATTAGACTGCCCCAATACTACACTCTAAGCCTTACTTTCTAATAATTAAAAGACATTTGACATTATTTTCAATTAGTTTTCTTTAAATATTTGCTCTAGTTGGCTTATTTTTATAAGGCTTTATAACTGTTGTCTATTAACACTCTACAGCAGTATTTTTTTCTTGAAGGTAGTGCTGGTTGGTTTTTATCAACTTGGCACAAACTGCAATCAGCTGGGAAGAGGGGGTGCCTCCATTGAGAAATTTCCTCCATTAGTCTGGCCTATGGGCATGTCTGTGGAGCAGTTTCTTGATTACTAATTGATGGCCCTGGGTTGTAGAAGAAAAGTAACTGAACAAGCCAATAAGCAGTATTTCTCCTTGGTCTCCGCTTTAGTTCTTGCCTCCAGGTTCCTGCCCTGACTTCTCTCAGTGAGGGACTGTCATTTGGAAGAGTAAGATGAAATAAACCCTTTCTTCCCCAAATTAGTTTTGGAATTTCATCACAACAACAGAAAATAACTAAGAGAATGGTTTATTTTTGTAAATCCTTACAACCATCTGTTGTCTGTTAACATTCTGCAGAAGTACAACCTCTAACCAAAGAACTGGAATAGTATTTTGGGGGTACTAGCACATCAACCATAGGGGAGATAGAATAAAAATTCATCAATATCCAGGTAGGCCTGACCAAAGAACTACTCTTTCTTTGCCTCTTAGTTGCTTAAAATTTGACATAAAGGGCCGAGCGTGGTGCTGCACGCCTGGCAGGCGGATCTCTGTGAGTTCAAGGCCAGCCTAGTCTACATAGTGAGTTCCAGGACAGCTGGGGCTACAGGGAGACCCTGTCTCAAAAAGACCAAAAAAACCCAAAACAAACAAACAAAAAACAAATAAAGAAGCTGGGTGTGGTGGTACGCACTTTTAATCCCAGCACTTGGGGGACGGAGGCAGAGGCAGGTAGATCTCTGAATTCAAGGCTAGCCTGGTCTACATAGAGATTTCCAGGCCAGCTGGGGCTACAGGGAGAAAATAAAGAGGAAAAAAGATAAACTCGGGGGATCCAGCGAGGAGAGCAAAGACACAAAGGTAAGAAAATACAAAACAAAAAGCATAGAACAAAGAAGTTTCCTAAACTGAAAAAGACTCAGTCTGCAAACTGACGGGTTCAGTGACTGCCAGATGGAATGCAGAGGAAAATCCCATTTTCCAAGTCTACAAAGCATGTGCTTGATTAGTGTCTCCAAGGGAGGGTGCAGAAGGCAGAAAACCTCAAGGTCAACCAACAAGCATAAAATATGCCAGATGTAATGAAATCAAGTGGAGTGAACCAGTTGTTAAATGAAATATGAACAGGCTGAACTCTCCTGTTAGAAGACAAGCAATTAACCTGGGTTTTATGTTTATTTTTGAGGTCTTGATAAGTGGCTAGGTTGGCTTTGAACTTTTGAGTCTCCCGTTTTAGCATCCCAAATGCTGGGATTACAGGTGTGCACCATCAAGCCCAGTTTATACTGACTTTCAAGTGGAAATCTTATGGATCTAGGGACAACGAATGCTTTTCTAATAAAATGTAAAATGGCCTTAATTAAGTAGAGAACCACTATAAAACTGGTAGAGACTAAGTTCCAAATGATGAGGGAAAAAGCTTCAATAGAAAAGGTCTCTGGTCTGGAGGGTTTCATGGAGAGAAATTATAGAAACCATTAGAATTTTCCTCTGATGTTGCCTCCTTCCTCCAGCAAGTGGCGCCTGGAACAGGGGCCTGAAAAGTAGGGGATAAAATGAAGGACACCGCTGGAGAAGTTAAGTGAGTGCACTCGGTACAATTGGGGAGCGGTGAGTATTTATCTTGGGAGAAGATGGGGCAAGCAAACAGTCTCTCAGTTTTTGTAAGATATATACTTGGGGCCCTAGGAGCAAAGGCTGAGACTAAAGAGGAGAATCCCATAAGCTATGGCTGGGATAAAAGTGAAACCAAACCTTCGCTCCACCAGAGCCAGATCCACCCTATTATGAGAACCCCTGTCTGGGGCTAGAAGAGGGACCTCTTGACCCTGAGGATGAGTCTGCCCTAGGAGAGGAGACGGTTGAGTATGATCAGGAGAAGTGTCCTGATCACTGGGAAATTAAGCAATTAAGGACAGAGTTAGATGCTTTGAAGAAGGAAATGTTAAAGAAAAAGGAAGAAAGAATTAGGACCACCCCAACACCCCCACCGAAGGCTGTTGTGCCTCCCATGATTGCCATGGCTCAGGAGCCTTCGGCAGGAATCTGGTACCCGCTTAGAACCATGCAATGTCCATTACAACAGGCCATTGGGGCCGCGGCAGAGATAGGAGAGTCAGTGCATGGATTTCAAGTCTTCCCAGTTTCTGAGCAAGTTAATCAGCAGGGCAACAGGGTGTGGTCTCATGCACCTGTGCCTTTTAAGCAGCTTAAGGAACTAAAGACTGCTTGTGCTCAGTATGGTCCCACTGCCCCTTTTACTCAGGCTTTGTTAGAATCTCAGTCCATGGATGCACTTCCTCCTGGAGATTGGAAACACATGGCACGTGCTTGCCTTTCAGGGGGAGATTATCTGTTGTGGAAATCTGAGTATGAGGAACAGTGCCAGGTGACAGCGAACACTAATAGAGTGCAAAATATTCCCATAGATTTTGATATGTTAGCTGGTGAAGGACAAGCAGTTGCAGTATGATGTTGCGGCCTATGCACAAATCAGTGCTGCAGCCCGAAGAGCCTGGTATAAACTGCCGTCTAGTGGTAGGCAGACTGAGGATTTGTCTAAGATCAGGCAAGTTTCGGATGAGACATATCAGGATTTTGTGGCTCGATTACTGCAAACTGCCAGTGGCTTGCTGGGAGATAGTGAAGCAGGTTTACTTTTAGTGAAACAGCTTGCGTTTGAAAATGCTAATGGAGCCTGTCAAACTGCTCTTAGGCCTTTTCAAAAGGACAGGCAGCAGGGCCTGGGGGGAGCTGCTTCAGGTGTGGCCAATTGGGACATCAAGTGCAGAGAAACAAAAACTGGGTGTGGTGGCACATGCCTTTAATCCCAGCACTCCGAGGCAGAGTAAGGTGTATCTCTGTGAGTTCAAGGCCAGCCTGGTCTACATAGTGCGGTCCAGGACAGCTGGGGCTACAGGGAGACCCTGTCTCAAAAAACCCCCCCCAAAAAAAGGAATAATATTTACAATTTGCTAATATGCATGAGTTGGTATTTCCAAAGATAGTTAAGGTTAGTCCCATCCCCCAGGCTATGACGGTATTTACTGATGGTTCTTCTAATGGACAAGCAGCTTATGTGATTTATGGGCAAAGTTATTCTTTTCAAACTTCCCCTG
>NW_008340203.1:31817-32850 GCF_000622305.1 Nannospalax galili
TCCGTAACGTTGTAAAAACAGATAATGGTTCTGGCTATACCAGTCAGGGGTTCCAACGTTTCTGTTTGTAATTGGGCATTGAGCATAGAACTGGAATACCGTATAACCCACAAGGACAAGGTATAGTGGAAAGAGCTCATGGTGCTTTAAAAACACAATTACAAAAAATAAGAAAAGGGGAGTTATATCCCCAGACACCAAGTAATCTTTTACATCATACTCTTTTCATTTTAAACTTTTTGAATTTGGATAAAAATGACCGCTCTGCGGCAGACAGAATGTGGCATCCTCAGTCACAGGATACCTACGCCCAAGTCAGGTGGAAGGATCCTTTAACTGGACAATGGAATGGCCCCGACCCTGTATTAATTTGGGGAAGAGGGCATGTTTGTGTCTTTCCACAGGATGATGATGGAGCCAGGTGGCTGCCAGAAAGGCTGGTGAGGTTTGCCAGACAAGCACCAAAGAAAAAGTAAAAAAAAATGAGGAGACAGATGTGGCTGATGATGATGTTCCTGCAAGTGATCGTGGCTGAATTATACTGGACTTATGTTCCTGATCCACAACATTGCACCCCATGATATGGGACAAAAAAGAGATAGTAGTGACTGTGAATGACTCTTGGTTAATTGCTCTGCCTGCTTCAAAACACATGATGATTATTTTGGATTGGGAAGCGGGTTGCCTATTTGTTTCGTTAAAAATAAGTCCGGGTGTGTACAAGTAGATGACTGTGTGCTTGTGGGACAAACTGCATATTGTACCAATGTCAACGTGTTATTGCCAAGAGAAAATAGAAAAAACAAAAAGTTTTCTCTGCATTTCCACCCTGTAAGCAGCCTGTAAGCAGCGGCAGATATTCTAAAAAGGCTGAGAGCCTCCTTACATGCTTTCCCTCCTGTCTTTGTTTTCATCTGGTGGCAGTAAAGTTCATCTGGTGGCAGTAAAGTTGTTTATGCCTGTGGCAAATCAAGGCAGCTGTGCATGATATGAGATTGTGCTCCCTCCCCTAACAGAGGCCGGTAGTCAAAGA
>NW_008340203.1:32902-42161 GCF_000622305.1 Nannospalax galili
TGAAACAACACTAAGGCCCAATATGCCATTATATTGCTTGTCTGGGGCTGCCAATCTATTATGTGCATTGAGATGTGGCTGCCTTGTTTACTGAGTTTGTGTCATGCAAACCAGTACTTAACCTGCCCATTCAGGAGGAAGGTGTTTCTGGAGAGCCTCACAATACCTGACCTTGAGGCAATAGTGGTAAACAAAAAGATTAAGGAAGCCTTTGATCTGACCGCTCCCTGACCCTCAGGTGGGGAAAAACAGCTGTTGTTACTAATTGAGTTCTTCTGTATAAAAAGGCAGAACTGAAATAAATCGGGGCTGCAGTATTCACTGGCAGTCCTCCCAAGCATCTTTTCTGTCTCCTTTTCTTTCTTTCAATCCTCACTCCCCCTTTCAGGTACTGTCCGTTTTGGCCAGCTGGCACCGGCAGCATTCTGAATGCTGCCAACCTATCCTTGGAGAGAGACTGCCTCCATCATGCCCTCTGCAGCACATTTGGGATGTGCCAACACACCATCTCACAACGGTCCATTTGCTGGCCAATCTCACCTCCTGGACCATAAGCTACCTGAAACCAGGACTGTACTTTTTCACTGCCTTCTGGGTGCCCAGTACAGTACCTGCCATTTGCTGATGGAATGAATATGTGAGCAGGGGACCCCATGGTGAACTCCCACAGGGAGACAAAGGAACGAACCCAAATGCTGGCAGAAATACTGCAGCTTTCCTGTCATACAAATATTTCTAAGACAATCAAACCATTTTATAGGGGAAGGTCTAATCACTCACACATTTAAACACTCCTGAAATTTCTCTCACCAGGTAACAAGAGGAAGTCTGGGGGTCTGGAGGCAGCCCCTGCTGGTCTCTCCACTTTCCAGGACTAGATAGAGACTGGCATGCCTCACAGGAGATCTTTAGCCAGGATCAAAGGAGGTGTCCTGAATGGGAAATCAAACCATTTTATAGGGGAAGGTCTAATCACTCACACATTTAAACACTCCTGAAATTTCTCTCACCAGGTAACAAGAGGAAGTCTGGGGGTCTGGAGGCAGCCCCTGCTGGTCTCTCCACTTTCCAGGACTAGATAGAGACTGGCATGCCTCACAGGAGATCTTTAGCCAGGATCAAAGGAGGTGTCCTGAATGGGAGCAGTCACTTGATAGTAACTGTCCTGAATGTGTCTCAAGCCACTGGCTTGAGTGTGACATCCAAAATGTGTCACTGCTTCTCAGGAGAACTTAGGACAGGCGCAACGGACAGAAGAGATTCTCACACACGACTGTTTGATTGCATTATGCGTTTACTAGGTCAAAGCATAACAAACACACATCAATACAAACACTCAAAGGGAAACCCGGTCCTCTAGCAGTTAAGAGTCCCAAAGTCTCTTGGAGTACCTTCCAGAGGTTAAGCCTTCAGGCACTCCATGTGGAGAGGTTCTCTAGTCCGCCGTGATCGGTGCACTCTCCCAGCTGAGGAGCTGTCTCTTGCAGGTTCTGATCACTGATCGGTGCACTCTCCTGGCTGAGGAGCTGTCTCTTGCAAGTTCTGATCACGTCTGGTCGTGGCAGGCTCCTGTCAGTCTCTGGCTCTCAGGATGAGGTCCTCGATCGGGTCTCAGGCGAGGCTCCGGTCTGGTCTCGGGCAGAGCTTCAGGTAGCGGTCTCAGGTTTTGGGCAATGTGTCGGGATGAGGCCCATGGATTCAGAGTTTCGTGTGGCCAAGCATCAAAAGAATCTTTTTAGCTACCAGATTTTATATATTTCTTTTCTGGCTGAAGTCCTTCTGACTTACGTCAGTAACTTCAGTGTTTTCTTGAGATATGGCTCACACCCTGTGGTCACTTATCACCAACACACAGACACTCAACTCACATAGGTTCTGTTTGGTTGCTAGGTTACAACTTTAGCTTCTTATCTACTTATCTACTTCACACAGTGTCACAGCAATGTTCAGTTTGGTTTCAGAGTTTACAGAGTTAATATTCATCTTTAATTTCTGATTTCTAAATTCCTAATAATTTCCTAATACATTCAGTACAGGAGGCAAGGTGCCTCCCCCTCCCCCTATAAGCTGGGAGGATCCTGTGGGCCTGGCCTGGGCAGCAGCTCTGGGAATCCCCTGAACATCACAACCCTTCCTCAATTTTAAAACAGGAGCTTCTTCAATTTAAGAAAGCATGCCTATGCCCAGAGCCCTAGGGCTACAGTTCCAATTCTCCAGATAGCAACCAATGGCCACTGTCCCTTGTTCAGCAGCCCAGACCCAGCTCTGGCATGGCGCTTATAGTACATTCCTGACCATCAGCTACCCCATCCATGACCATGGACCTTCCTGTACCTCAGGATCTGGCACTGACGACCCATCCAGGCTGGCATGCAGTACTTGGTCCCTCCTACAACTGGACAGACAACAGAAAGAAATTAGTCCAGGGTTCAGATGAAAGGGGCAAGAGTGTGCGGTCCTGGAGTCCAGCTTGAAGCCTGGGAGCTGAAGGGACCTAGAGTCAGAGGGTGAGCAAGGGTCCAGGCCCCTAGGGGCCACCTAGGGACACACAGGGTGACTGCTCAGTGTGCAGGGGAGAGGGCGGTGGGTGTGAGAATTCTTGGTAGCCAGGTAGGTGAGTTGAGGCTGAAGGGGAGACCCAAGGTCCTGTTCTCCTTGAAACTATGACATGGGCAGGGCATTGGGGCCCCTGGATCAGCAGATGAGTCATGGGGAGGAAAAGGTCAGGCTAGGTGTGAAGAAACCGCTGAGTCACCCAGGGCAGCTGCCCTATGTAGGGGTCCAGGAAGCTGGGAGAGGGAAGGGGAGGGGGCTACTGGATCTCCTCAACTTGGCCTCCACTCCCTGCTCTTACTAACCCTGGCTTTCTAGCTTTCAGGCTTTGCCTGCCCTGAGTTATTTGTCCCAGGAAGTGTATAGGGACAGGAAAGGACAAGGTGGGAAATCCAGGAGGGAGGTGAGAAAACTAGTAAGTCCCTTTGTCCCCCAGGATGCCTAATCCCCAGGAAGGGTCACTCACAATTCCTGGTAGCCAAGGAGGGAGGAATGAAGGCTGTGCGGCTTTTTCCAGTCCAGGCTGTGACTGTGCTCAGGAGGTACAGTGCCTCCGGGGCTGTTTGCGTTAAGTTGAAGCAGGGACTATAACTCTCTCTTGCCAGTGGCCAATGCCCAGGCAGCAGGGGCAGGTCCCAGTCTGATCTATGCCCTGGACCTTCCAGCCTCCAAGGCTGGGGAGGGGACTTTACCACACTTTGAAATATCCTAACCAGGGAGGCCAGAAATAGGAATGGGGGTGGGGCTGGGGGGATGGTCACAGAGGCTCCTCCTTCTAGAGGGCCCAGTTGGGGGGACTGAATATAGGGTGTCACACATGTAGGGTCTCACACATGTTAAGCATGCAATTTACATACCAGTTCTCCTTTTGCTTCTTTTCTCTTTCTCTCTTTTTTTTTTTTTTTTTTTTTTTTTTTTTTTTTTTGAGACAGGGTCTCCCCGTAGCCCCAGCTGGCCTGGAACTCACTATGTAGACCAGGCTGTTCCCTGATCAACTAAAATTGCAGTTTGTGAGCTAGAGATGGCTCAGTGGTTAAGAACACTGGTTGCTCTTGCAGAGGACCCAGGTTTGATTCCCAGAACCCACATGACAGCTAACCATGTATAACACCAGTTCTAGGAGATCCGACATCCTCTTCTGACCTCTGCAGGCATTTTACGTACGTGGTCCTTACATACATGCAGGCAAACACTCATACACATAAAATATTTAAAATTGCATTTTTGCTCTGATACTCTATCCAAAGCCAAGAAATAATAAAAAGCTGAGCCAACGTGTCAACAAACATAATCCAAAAAATACTTTTAGACCATATGGTTCTGTAATTCCACTTCTGAGTACATACTAAGAACTGAAATCAGGTCTCAAAGACAAGATCTATCCATGTCCTTAACAACATTACTCAATCTCCAAAATGAAGGAGCACCCCAAATGGATGTGGTAATTACATACGAAGGATTATTACCCAGCTTTAAAAAGTAAATTATAGAGCTGGGTGTGGTACTGTGCACCTTTAATCCCAGCACACAGGAGGCAGAGGCAGGTGGATCTCTGAGTTTGAGGCCAGCCTGGTCTACATAGCGAGTTCCAGGCCAGCTGGGCCTACAGAAGACCCCCTATCTCATAAAGACCAAAAAAAAAACCCAAAAAACAAAAAAACAGAAATTGTGGGCAGCACCCACCTTTAACCCCAACACTAGAAGCAGATCACTGTGAGCTCCAGGCTAGCTAGGGCTACACAGTAAGAGACAGTGAGACCCTGTCTAAAACACAGATGAACCTTAAAGACATTATGCCAGGGCTGGTCAGATGGTTCAGTGGTTAAGAACACTGGCTGCTCTTGCAGAACACCTGGGTTCAAATCCCAGCACCCACACGGCAGCTAACAACTGTTCAGTTCCAGGGGATCTGATGGCCTCTTCTGTCCTCTGTGGGCATTGCATGACATGGTACACTTACACAAAGGCAGTACACTCATACACGTAAAATAAGAATAAAAAACATTTTAAAAGAACATTACACCAACTGAAATAGTCTTGTCACAAAAATCCAAGTTTAGGCTCGTGAGATGACTCAGGGTAAAGGTACTTGCTGAGCAAGCCTTGCAACCTGAGTTTGATCCCCAGAACCCCCACAAAATTGAAAGGAGGGAAAAGATGCCACAAAGTTGTCCTCTGACCACAAGATGCACCACGTTTGCCCACATTCTATATACATACACACAATAATAATAATAAACTTTTTTGTTTTTTTGGTCTTTTTGAGACCGGGTCTCCCTGTAGCCCTAGCTGTCCTGGAACTCACTATATAGACCAGGCTAGCCTTGAACTCCGAGTTCCACTTGCCTCTGCCTCCCAAGTGCTGGAATTAAAGGCGTGCGCCACCACCCATGGCTAATAATAAACTTTTTTAAAAAGGCAAATACTGTCTGGAGTGTTCAAAACTTACAGGAAATAAAAGTAAAAGTGTAGCTACTAATAGCTGCGGTCTTGAGAAAGAGTTCAATGGGTTAAGACTACAACTTTCTTAAGACTGCTTCTGCACGAATGTGAATAACTTAACTGTACACTGAAAAATGGTTAAAATGGTGAATCTGAGCTACGGGTGTGGTGGTGCATGACTTCAAGACCAGCACTCAGGAGGCAGAGGCAGGCAGATCGTCAGATCTCTGCACCCTGGTCTACATACTGAGTTCTAGGCCAGCTGGGGCTACAGGGACACCTTGTCTCAAAAAGATCAAAAGGAAAAAAAAAAAGGTGAATCTGGTGTTTTATCACATCATGTATCATATTGTTCTTCAAAAGCATAAGGTGGGGGCTGGAGAGATGGCTCAGTGGTTAAGAACACCGACCGCTCTTGCAGAAGACCTTGGTTTGAATCCCAGCACCCACATGGCAGCTAACAACTGTCTATAACTCCAGTTCCAGGGAATCCAACAGCCTCTTCTGACCTCTGTAGGCATTGCACGACATGGGTGCACTTACCTACGTGCAGGCAATACACGCATACACATAAAATAAAAAAATAATAAATTTTTTAAAAAACTTAAAAAAAAACAACAACAAACATAAGGAGGTAAGAAACAGCCTAATTGCTTTAACTTTTTAAAATCACAAAGTATTCCCATAGTTCTGCCTGAAGCAAAATGGCAAACAATCTACTCATGGTGGAATCTCACGTCAAATCTCAACTAAATCTTAAAAACTTAAAAACAATGCTTTCGTTTGAGCCTGTCAATCCTCAATCTTGGGATCTCTATCATTTGTCAAAAGAAACGCACCTCTTTGTCAAAGTTCGCTTTGGTGAACTCCAATGAGTTCAGGAGTGCATTGGTAGCAGCCAGCTTCACATTATTGCTAGGCTCTTCTCTCCTCATCCCCTGGATTATGGCAGTCAGAATCTCATTGGATTTGTCCTGTAGCTGCTCTGGGTCCTAAAAGGAGCAGAAAAACAATGAACACAACCACGCTCATGACTGGCCAGCATGACCAAATCCACTCAAGTGAGTACATGGATTTTGACCTTTGCCCACATTTCCACATGGACGAGCACTGCAAAGCACCTGCAAAATATCCCATAGTTTCAGGGAACAGCAAGATGGTTTAGTAAAGACACTTGCTGCCACAACTGACAACCCAAGTTCAGTCCCTGGGATTACATGGTGAAGGAGAGACAACTCCGACCTCCATGAAGAAATAAATGTAAGCTGGGTGTGGTGGCGCACACCTTTGATCCCAACACTTTGGGAGACAGTGTGAGTTCAAGGCCAGCCTGGTCTACATAGTGAGTTCCAGGACATCTGGGGCTACAGGGAGACCCTGTCTCAAAAAGACTAAATAAATAAATAAACAGCCAACCCAGCACTTGGGAGGCAGAGGCAGGAGGATCTCTTTGAGATTGAGGCCAGCCAGGTCTACATAATGAATTCCAGGTCAGCTGGGGCTATAGGGAAACCCTGTCTCAAAAATAAATGCCTATAATACCACCACTTGGGAAATGGAGGCAGAAAAGCAGAAATCCCAGGCCAGCCTTTGCTATATAGTGAATTCAAGGTCAGTTTGGAATACAGAAGACTGTCTCAAAATAATAGTAATAAAATCCAGTATGGATATTCCACTGTGTTTATTATTTTTATTTCTGTTCTGGAGATGACACCTTAGGAAAGTTATCATCAAGGTACACTCCAGCCTCAGCTCCATTTTAAGTTTGTGACCTTCAAGTTTCTTTACTTCAGAGCATGACTAGTGATTTGAAGATAGGGGTCCAAATTAAATAAAATAATCCTATCATAGCAGCTGTGTTTTCTCCCCCCATGATCTGATAGAGAAATTCCAATACAATTTGAGTCAGTTTGTGTGGTGGCGCATACCTTTAATCCCAGTATGTGGGAGGCAGAGGCGGAGACAGAGGCAGAGGCAGAGGCAGAGGCAGAGGCAGAGGCAGAGGCAGAGGGGCAGTTAAGAACACTGGATGTTCTTGCAGAGGACCCAGGTTCGATTCCCGGTACCCACATGGCAGCTAACAATTGTCCATGACTCCAGTTCCAGGGAATCTGATGCCCTCTTCTGACCTCTGCAGGACATCGTATGACACGGGTGCACTTACACACATGCAGGCAATACACTCATACACATAAAATAAAAACAACAAATTTAAAAAACCCTAAAAGTAACTCTTATAATATGTGAACTTATCTTGATAAGAAAGGTAGGTGAAGGTAGAATTTTTGTACTGTGTTGGTGGGAATGCAGTCTAGAGCTATGGAAATCAGTATAGGGCTTCCTCAAAACAAAACCAGGCTGAGAGTGGTAGTACATGCCATTAATCCCAGCGCTTGGGAGGCAGAGGCAGGCACATCTCTGTGAACGCGACGCTAGCCTGGTCTATGTTCCAGGTCAGCTGAGGCTACAGCTCAAAAAATAAAAATAAAAAAACCAAACCAAACCAAAAAACCCCAGTACTACATATGGTCCACCCACACCACCCCTGGATAGAGTCCAAAGGAAATAAAGTCTTTCTGTAGCACTGTTCATAATAGCTGAGCTGCAGAGTCAGCCTAGCTGCTCAACAGCAGGTGATTAGATAAGAAAATGTGGTAGATATATAGCCATAAAGAACAAAACTGTCATTTGCAGGAAAATGGATGGAACTGGAAATGATCAAGTTAACAAACAAATTCAGACTCAGAAAGACAAGTATTACACATTTTCTTTCATATGCAGTATCTAGATTTTAAATGACACGGAAGCCAGGTGTGGTGGCACATGCCTTTAATTCTAGCACTGGGGAGACAGAGACAGGAAATGTGAGATTGAGGTCAGTCTAATCTATATAGCCAGTTCCAGGCCAGCTGGGGAGGCAGGGAGATCCTGTCTCAACACTCCCTCCCCGCAAGTTTTTATTCTTCTTCCTCTATTATTATTATTATTATTATTATTTTAAAAGACTTATAGAGTCTAATCTGTGTTCCCCAAATGCTCTTGGGTGTGGGTCTATCCCTTGGAGTCTGGTCAGCCTAACAGGTATCATGCTTGTTAAGGAAACTACTGACTCTCTCCCAGCAGCTATCAACTGCCAGTTGATCCTCATAGGGCTGTCCATTTTTTTGTGGGATCTAGGGCTCAAATTCAGATTGTCAGGCTTGTGCTACAGTGAATGCCTTTACCCTCTGAGCTATCTCACTAGCTCCAAAATTCATTACTTTATATAATTTATATACACTTAGGAAAAAAATGAATGAGAAGTGATTAATCAGAGACAATGTAAAAGATGTGAAGAATCATTATAGGGGATGTGGGTAAGTGCTGGTTCTTTTTTTTTCTAGTTTTTTGTTTGTTTGTTTGGAGACAGGGTCTGACTATGTAGCCCTGACTGGCCTGGAACTCACTATGTAGCCTAGGCTGGCCTCAAACTCACAGAGATCCGTCTGCCTCTGCTGGGATTAAAGGTCTGTACCACCATGCCCTGGGCTGCTGGTGCTTGCTCTAAGGTCTCACTCTAAAAACAGATCAAGAAGCACAGCATATGGGCTCATGCTGGTAATTCCAGCACTGCCCAGGCAGTGCTGTTTAGGGTGTGACAGTGTGGGCAGTTTAGGGAAGACCCTGCTTCAAAAATGAACAGTAACAGGGCTGAAGAGATGGCTCATCAGTTAAGAGTACTGGCTGTTCTTGTCCAAAACCCATGTTTAATTTCCAACATCCACATGGTGGCTACCTGCTAACAACTGTCCCAACAACTGCCTGTAACTCTAGTTTCAGGGGATCTGATGCCCTCTTCTGGTCTATGTGGGCTTTGCATGCATGTGGTGTGTTTACATACACGAAGGTAAAACACTTACATACATAAAATAAAAAATGCATAAATATATATTTAAAAAATATATTTATTACATTCAATCACTCAGTACTTGGAAAAAAAAATCAATGAAAATCTAAGAGTATAACTTCCAGGGATGGACAAGGCAGCTTACTGAGTAGCTACACTGCTGGCCAGTGAGCCCCAGGGGTCCACCCATCTCCACCTCCGCAGCGCTGGGATTGCAAGCATGCACCACTATGCCCATCTTTCTCCTGAAAGTGGGTTCTGGAGCTCTAACTCAGGTAAGGGAAACACTTAACCAAGGGATGTCCCCAGCCTTTTGTACACACACACACACACACACACACACACACACACACACACACACACACAGAGCCCTGCCAA
>NW_008340203.1:42353-61993 GCF_000622305.1 Nannospalax galili
CTCCCGCCCCTTGTACACACACACACACACACACACACACACACACACACACACACACACAGAGTCCTGCCAAGTGGGGCAGAGTTCAGGCTTCCTTGGCCATTGCGGACCCTTGTGCTGTTGAATATGGTTCTGTTTTACTGGCCGGTAAGGGCCACTGAAGAACGCACAGTGGTGGGCTGCCAAAGCTGAGAGTCATTTCCCACAGGGAAAGCTTCCCAACAAAGACACCTGACAAACACTAACAACAAAAGCTCTGCAGTAGTCTATGTAAAGACAAATAATTGGAGAACAGACATCACAGGCACTCCATAGTAATCAAACAATAAAATCACCTATTCAACACTCAGGATGTCCTCAGGGACTGGGATGAGTACCTAAAAGATCCTGATTTCTCCTTTAATCCTCTTTCCTTTGAAGAGTTCTTATCTTCATTTTACAGATAAGGACATCAGGGTCAGGAAGGAGGAGTACTTGCCCACATCCCCTATAATGATTCTTCACATTGATTGAAGTTTGATTTAAAATACAAAACATAGGCATTGTGTAGTGGCACATGCCTTTAATCCCAGCACTTGGGAAGCAGAGGAAGGTGGATCTTTGTGAGGCACTTGCCTGAGGACCTGAGTTTGATTTCCTGAATCCACATGTAGAAAGAAGAGAACCAACTCCTGAAAGTTGTCCTGTGACTTCCACATGTGTGCCTTGGTACAGGCCCTCTCCCCCATATTAAAACAAGCAAACAAACCCCCCCCCAAAAAACTCCATAAAAAAAACAAATAAAAATGGGTCTGGAGAGATGGCTCAGCACTGGCTGCTCTTCCCAAGGACCTGGGTTCGATTCCCAGCACCCACATGGCAGCTAACAACTGTCAGTAACTCCAGTTCCAGGGGATCCGATGCCCTCTTCTGACCTCTGCAGGCATTGCACAACACAGCTGCACTTTCATACATGCAGGCAATATGTTCATACACATAAAGTAAAAAAATAATAAAATATTTTAAGAAACAAAAACAAGATCAAGAAAGAAAACAGAAAGGGCAACTTAAGGCCCAGCTCTAAGAATTCCGGGTCGGAATGTGCATTCATGCAACTGAGTGTTCAGTGCTTCCAGTTACTCCCGTTATTGTCTGGTGTGTGTCTATATACCCTGACCCTCAATCCCTGAGTTTCCCCATGAGAACCAGGGCAATGGTGAATAGTCACTGATTCAATGATCTTGCGCTGGAACTTGCCAGTCATAAGACTCATGTGAGATAAAGGCAAGGCACATGACAAAGAGAAGGTCTGGGAGAGAGAGGTGAGCTAGTCTAAGTCACTCCATAGGCCTCATCATGGCTCAAGGCAGAGATGGCTCCTTGGGGTTCCTCCCAATGTGCTCTGTCGAAATTTCTCAGGTGGCATCTGAAATTGCCATCTTACGGGCTCAGTGCTCCATCTCTGGAGCCTACATTCTCAACATGAGCAGTTCACTACACAGATTCTCAGACAACTATTTGAGACTATTTTTTCACTTTATTTTTTCTTTCTTCCCCCGACATCATCATCATCATCATCATCATCATCATCATTATTATTATTTGATCTTTTAAGACAGGGTCTCCCTGTAGCCCCAGCTGTCCTGGAACTCACTATGTAGAACAGGCTGGCCTTGAACTCACAGTGATCAGCCTGCCTCTGCCTCCCAAGTGCTGGGACTATAGACGTGCACCACCACACCCAGCTCATGCCCAACTTTTTATGTGGGTGCTGAGGGCTTAACTCAGGTCCTCATGTTCATGTAGTAAGCACTTTACCAACTGAGCTATCTCCTTACCCGCCCCCCTCCCCCCGATTTTTTTTTTGTCTTTTTGAGACAGGGTCTCCCCGTAGCCCCAGCTGACCTAGAACTCACTATGTAGACCAGGCTGGCCTCAAACTCACAGAGATCTGCCTGCATCTCTGCCTGTCTCTCTGCCTGCTGGGACTAAAGGCATGTGCCACCACACCCATCCTCCCCTAAATCATTTTTATGATTATAAAATGGGAATCCACTTAAAGCACAGTGGGGATTTAAGGTCTGTTACCTGGAGACTGAAGATTTCCCTCCAGCCCTTAGGTCTTCTACCTCTGAAGATTTTCCGTTTTCCGGGAATTTTTCAAACACAGGTGTTTGTGCCCAGTTTACCAGAGTCTTTCATACCCCCTCTTAGAGAACCTTTTGCCCTTTGTTTGGCCCTGGACTTCGTTGGGCACTCTGGACTGGCTGTCAGTTTTCTTGAAGAAGCAGGAGTTCAGGTAGCTTTTGGGCTCAACAGAATCCTGAGGTAACGTCTTGGGAGAAGCCTTTTCTGCTCCAGTTACCGGAACTTTATTAGCAAGGAACTGCATGTCTCAGAAAGCTGCCTTCCCTGTCCTGGGCACTAGAGGGTCAGATCTTCCTGTCTCCCTGCTGGCTTCCATGCCTAGGCCTTTATAATCCTCCCTATCCTACCCTGGCCCCTTGGGAGACCTGGACCACTCATATGGAAGGCTGCACAGACTGGTTATCTCTGCTTTCTTTTGGCACAGCACCTGGCAAATACTCAGTTGGAAATAGTTTATACTTTATATATAATCTAATAATAGCTTATGTTTAAAAGAACATTTAAAATTGAACTTCAAGCTTAAAACCTTTTGTGTTTCAGAGAACACCATCAATAAAGTGATGTTCATGTACACATACCCCACACACACATAACACATAATTTAAAAATGAAGTATCTAAAAAATAATAATAAGCCGGAGCATGAGCACTGTACACCTATATGCATGCATCACACACACACACACACACATACACACACACACGATCTAGAAAGGACAGGGTCTCCTTGAAGCCTGCTTTTGCTATAACTTTTTTTCTCTCTGGACAAGGCTTGTTCATTTCACAAAAGGAGAAGCAGGCAAAAGCTGGGTGTGATGGTATATGCCTGCAATCCTAGCACCTTGGAGGTGGAGGCAGGAGGATAAGGAGTTCATCTTTGGCTACACGGCATATTTAAGACCAGCCTAGGTTACCCTGGAGAGAGAGAGAGAGAGAGAGAGAGAGAGAGAGAAAAGAACATTGAGACACTGATGAAACAGCAGCCCCATGCAGCCCTTCCGCCCTTTGCCCACCTACCGGGATGGCAGCCCGAGGGTCCAGTCCATTCTCCACCACTGAGAGCATTTCCACTCAGGCAGTAGCTCCCAAGGAGACTCACATGACAACTGTAGGGACAGAAGGAAGCCAGATGAGCATGCTCCCAACTCAGCCCCACAACCACAGTCCCCTCCCAGCAAGGGGTCAGGCCACCACACTCAAACTGCAACCAAAAGGCCTTTGAGCAACACAAAAGGAAAAACTGAGACTGGATTTTAAGGAAACAAGGAAAGAAAACCAGGGGCTCGGTCCTTGGGAGGGTGAGACTGTGTGCAGTGAGTGGGTGGCAAGAACTCTTCACACCAAAAGCTGCGCAGAAAACCAGGGCCTATTGGTGTGTGGATCAAAGAAAGGCAGCTTTGCAAAGCTTCTTAAACAGTGAGTTGACACCCCATATGGGAGACCATAACTAAATGTGGGGATTTCAAAAATTTGTCAACAGAAAAAAGTTTCTGAACACACAACCATCAAAAATTAATTCAAAAGTCTGGGTATGGTGGTGCATGCCTTTGATCCCAGCACACCGAGAAGACAGAAGCTGGTGGATCAGAGGTAGGTGGATTGAGGCCAGTCTGGTCTACTTAGTGAGTTCCAGGCCAGCTGGGGCTACAGGGAAACCTTGTCTCAAAAAACAGACAAAATGAAGTAATAATTCAAAATCAAATGCCTAATTTACCCGAGGTGCTTTTGGCAGCACTCCGTGTCGCATTACATGACTTCACTGCAGTCTTGGTTCTGAACAGGGAACATGCACACATTTACACCATACATGCTGTCACACCATGCATCATCACTGAATGCTGCCTGAATCAGCTCAGATTTGAGACAACTGTACATCTTGGAGTATTTTTATTGTACAAAGTTTTCTGATTTTATAGAAACATAATGGCTTAATTATAGAGGACAAAAGCTTTTAATATTTCCGCAGCATGTATCAGAATTTTGAATTGGATTTTTAGACAAACAAGGATCTTATTAGCATGCAAATATGCTTTTGTGTTCAATAAACAGTAAATTAACAGTAACAGGCTGCAGAGGCCGCCTGGCAGAAACATCAACCCCTCCCTGTGGAGGGCTGAGGAAGAACAGCAGGGAGGGATGGGGCACTCTGAGGGAACTGGGAGGCCACCATTCTTGCTGATTTGACCACAGTGGAAAAGATGGAGGAAGGGATTCAGAGTTCATCAGACCAGTGGATGGCCCCCTTTCCTCCACAAGACAGTCATACCACCATCTTGTTTTGGGACACAAAGCCTGGGTTTCTGGAAGGTGTGACCTCTGTTCTTGAATCGCTGGAACTCCTTTCTAGGCAAAAAGAAGGTTCCTTCAGAGGCCTCAGCAGCCCACTTCCACCACCCAGGTGCTCACGAGCCCCACCCCTTCACTCCAGGAGGTGTGGATGGCTTTTTAACTTTCACTTTTGGCTGTTAGTTTGGGGATGCAGCAGTCCTGGTTTTGGTATTAGCGGCTCAGCCGTCTCTTCCAGCCTTGGTTGAGGTAGCATGGGTTGGAGTTAAGTTGTTTTCTAGGGCTAGAGGTCAACCCGAATGGCCAGAAACTGCTCTCCCCGCAGCAGCTTTGGGGTGTGGGTCCTGAGTCATTGCATGTGCTCCCAGTCCCCACCCTAGGGCCTCTGGGAGAGGTCCCTGTAGTCCAGACAGAGGAGCCCCCTAGGGCGAGAAGGTGGTGGTGGTCTCGGCCTCCATACTCATGGAGGCGTGCCGCACGTGCCGACACGAAGACCACTGCCGCAGCTGCTCCTGGCTGAGGCAGCCCAAGTCCTTGAAGAGCTTGAAGAGGTCGTTGCGGAACTTGACTCCGATGAAAGCATACAAGAAAGGGTTGACGCAGCAGCGCACACAGGCCAGGCTGTAGGTGATGTCATAGGCGATGTTGAGCTGCTTGCTGAGCTCACAGCTGCTGTTAGTGATATTGAAGTTGGCCACCGTCTGGGCCAGCACCACGCCATTGTAGGGCAGCTGGAAGACTATAAAGACAACAACCACAGCGATGATCACTTTGATGGCCTTGTTTCGCCCGAAGTTGCGTGCCTGGAGCAGGGTGCGGATGATGACAAGGTAGCAGAAGCTCATGGTCAGCAGGGGCATTAGAAATCCGATGACCATCTGGGCGACCTGGATGGTGATCAAGGCCTCCACGTGGTCAGTGATGAGCGAGCATCTCCACGCTTCCTCGCTGTTGCTCTTCTGGAGGCCGCTGTAGAGCAGCTCTGGGATGGAGAGAAACAGAGCCAGCATCCAGATGCCCACACAGGACAGCTTGCTGATGAGAAGCACTCGGGCACGGTGGCGGTGGGCTGACACGGCCTGGACGATGGCCACGTAGCGGTCGATGCTGATGCAGAGAAGCAGCAACATGCCGCTGAAGAAACTGATCTTGTAGATGCCAAAGATGCACTTACACAAGGAGATGCCAAAGATCCAGGACTTGGCTGCGCTATAGGCCCAGAAAGGCAGGATGAGGAGGAAGAGGATGTCTGCCACAGCCAGGTTGAGCAGGTAGGTATCCGTCATGGTTTTGAGTCTCTTGAAATAGATGTATGTCAACACCACCAGCCCATTACCCATCAGGCCCACGAAGCAAATGACAGAATACATGATCGGGAGGAACCAGGCCTTAAAGTTTCTCACGTCTTTCATGAAGCACACAGTCTCGTAGGAGGTGTAGTCCACTGTGGTGTTTTCTCCAATGTAATCGTCTGTGACCTCATCTTGACACAAGCACACCTGAGGGGAAGGAAACAGGTGTTTAGCTAGTGGGTCCGAATCTGGCTGGGGCTTAGCCTCCAGCTGGGGTAAGTGTCATCAGGATCCCCTGGGAACTTGCAAGTTCTCAGACCTCACCTGAGACTTGTTGAACCAGCATTTCAGGGAGTGAAGCCCAGGAATCTGTATTTTTCCCCTTAAATGCTGAGTGATTTTTTTTTTTATTTGAAATCAGTGTTCCTCAAATTTTAGCATGCATGTGAATGACCTGTGGGGTCTTGTCAAAATTAAAATGCACATCCCTGATTTGGTGGGGGGGGGCAGGATCTGGTGAGGGGAGCAGGACCTGGTTCGGGAGGCAGGACCTAGAAGTCTACATTTCTATTCATCAATAGCAAAGGTCTGATTTTGTCACTCTAAGACACTCGGCCTCACCTGTGCGATAGTGGACTGGGGATAGTTTAGGGTCTTGGGGTCTGCTGAGTCCCGAGTGGGTAAAACACTCATTTTCTCTGTCTGGGAGACGGAGATGAATCCTGTCTCCTGAACTTGTGAGGTACCTGGCCTGGATTCTGGTTTCCTTTTGTGGCTACAGAGGGTTTATTTTGACCTCTGGAAATGCTGTCAGGTTGAGCCTATGTGTTTTTCTTCTGGAGTCTTCTTCAGATCTTTGAGTTTTCCAGGGGGCTTAAAAAATACCCCCGCTTTAAAAAAATATTCTTATTTATGTGTATGCATGTATTGCCTGCATGTACGTAAGTGCATCCATGTCATGCAATGCCTGAGGATGTCAGAAGAGCCCCTTGGATCCCCTGGAGCTGGAGTTTTGGACAGTTGTTATCTGCCATGTGGGTGCTGAGGTTCAAACCTGGGTCTTCTGCAAGAACAGCCAGTGCTCTTAACTGCTGCGCCATCTCTCCAGTCCCATACCTCAGCTTTTGAGGGAACAATCTATCTTAGGGTCAAGGTTGAGGCGCAAAAACAGCAGGAAGAAAAGAGCTCTTGGGTTGGAGGCTATGAAGATTCAGGTTTGGGGACTACTGCTGTGACCGTGAGTAGTGTCTGACAGGGAGACTTTCATGGACTGGCAGTGTCCACTACACTCAGGTAGTGTGTACCAAAATGTACCAAAACTTTTGTGAATGAGTGGACAGCTGGACAGCAGGGCCTAGGGGACAGGGCTCCTCCTCTATGCCTGCCTTCCTATGGGCGGCTGTGCCAGTGGAAGGAAGCAAGCTTCTCCCACTCTTCCTCTGGTCTCCTACCCTCTCCCCATCCCTCTTTGACTATCTTCTGGCAGATCCCAATCAGCAGGGCTCAGCTGCTCTGGGCTTTTTTTAGACCCTGTGCAGGACTGGAGGGTGTGTGTGTGTGTGTGTGTGTGTGTGTGTGTGTGTGTGTGTGAAGGTTCAACAGCCTGCTGTGGCCGTGATTTTATCAATGGAGGGGGTGCCTACTGCCTGCCTGTGTGTGATAGATAGATAGGCCCTTGTGCAGGGTGGGAGGCCAGTGGAAGACCGCCTTGGGAAGCTCATGGCTCCCCTCTGGGTAGAGGATTTTCTGCAGCTCAATAGTAGTCCACAGTCTGTACCATCACTGTGGGCCTGGGGACAGGGTGAGGACTAGATGGTGTTGAGGTCTGGGACAGGGTAAGGACCAAATGGTGTTCAGGAGCCTTTTCTTTGGGTATTGCTAAATTGAGAAGAAAGATGGGTAGCTATCCTCCTTTCCTTTTCCAAGCCTGACTGCAGTCTGGGAGCCTGGAAGAGGCTAGCTGCCCTTGGCCCACCCAGGGAAAGAAAGGCCCAAGCACTTAGGTCTGGGTCCCTGGACTTTAGGGACTTCTAGGCTTCTTGGAGGAGAGAACTTTCAGCTTCTTTGAACTGTGCTCCCCCATCCAGTCCTGCCCTCTCTCCTTCCCCCCGTCTTGCTTCTGTTCCACATGCCCCCCTCCTCAGTTTTGATGCCTGTACAGCCCACAGCCCCACCACATCCGGCCTTGTCTGAGCCCCCACCCCCACCCCCCAAGTGAAAGAGAAGAATGAGCCACAGCCGTCTTCACCCCCTTCCTGGCCTTTCAGCCTGCAGAACATGAGGGAGGGAGTGGTGATGGGGAAGGGGCCAGACCAAGGGCTTTAGCCCGAGCTCTAGGGGGCCTCTGAGATGGAGTTTGGGGAACAGTGCCCAGTGTGGGGCCTGCCTCTGGCTGGAGTGCCTGGAAAACTGCCCCTCTGGCCTCCAGACCTGGGGGAAAGCCAAATTCTGAAGCATTGCTTCTCCTGGCTGGCCTTGGCCGTTCCGTTCCCCTCGCCTCCAGAGTTCCCACCCCAACAAAGGTAACTTGACTCTGAGGTTATAGTTTCCTCTAACTCTTGCACTTGATGGGGTACACCTTCTGCCTCCACTGCTGGGACAGAGAATGAAACTCTGCAAGGTGGAAAATCTTTGCTCTGCAGCATTCAGACCCCTATAGAGTGTGTGCTCCATCTACCCATCCTCCCCACAGCTTCCACACGCGCACCCCCCCCCCCCCCCCCCCCCCAGGTGCCCCTCTGAAAATGGGCCTGATGTCTAGGAGTGGGCATCCCCCGGGGAGACTCTGGCTGAAAGTCAAGGGGGAGACAATTTGGGGGTGACTGGTTAGAAACCAGATCACCAGACCGAGGGTCCTTTTCTCAGCTCACAGGTGTGTGTGCACATGTGCAAAAACCAGGCCCCTCAGAGCTTTGTGTTGCAAAACACAACCCTCTCCAAGAACTCAGAAAATCTGTGTTTCTGTCTCCTGGGTGGGGAGATGGGAGGTGGGGTTAAATTACTTCTCCCCATGCTTTAATTTAAATGGAGGTAAAGGAAGTCCAGAGAACATCTGTGGCTCTCCCAGGTCACTCAACAGATGGAGGAAGGCAGCCATGAGCTTAATGAATGGCAGGTGGGTTTGTGTCTTCTATTTCCTTCTAGCAAGCTGCTTATGTACCAGCACTCCTGGCTTGGGAGGAGTATGTGGAGGAGGGAACAGAGCTTCCCCTGGCAGGAAACCTCACCTGGAAAACGACAAGGAGTGCGACCACCAGCACATTTTTCATTGGTTTCCCTGTAGGAGACAAGAAAAGGATGGGTTATTGCCTGGCAAGAACAGCCCTTTGTTATTAAGGAAAACAGCGGAGGGGGAGACACTAAAGCGGAGGGGGAGACACTATTGGGAACTTTCATCCCAAGCTCCAGGCACCGCATTTGCTGAAGGAGAATATCAGAACCAGATTGTGCCTTTGAACACCTGGCCTGCTGCCCAGCATCCCTGTCTTTCTTTCTCCCGCCCCCCCATCCCGTCCTCGTCTACTCCCAGGTCTGAGATAGAAACAGGATCAGCCCCTTATCCTGGCCCTTCTAGGCAGCTGCTAGTTTACAGAGTTCACTGTACCCCAACCACCCCTCAAAACCGCTGGCCCCCCGAAGGCTCTGAGTTGCCCCCTTATTCTACATAATGCAGGAAGAGGAGTCAAGGCCCTGGGTGATCCGGGTGTGTGCACACATGTTCAACAAGATTGTGGTGCCAGGACTCCCTGGTTTAGAAGCAGTTCTTGGTGCTCAGGTGAGTGGGCAGCCTCATGTGATGCCCCTGAGTGTCTCCTGAGGGATGTGGGCTGAGGAAATAGGGGATTTCACAAGTTGGGTGGAAGACTGAGGTCACTTACTATCTTTCTTTTTTTTTTTTTTCTTTTTTTGTCTTTTTGAGATAGGGTCTCTCTGTAGCCCCAGCTGGCCTAGAACTCACTATGGAGATCAGGCTGGCCTTGAACTCACAGAGATCTGCCTGCTTCTGCCCCGAGTGCTGGGATTAAAGGCATGGGCCACCAAGCCCAACGACTTAATGTTTTTTCAACAATGAAGAATGCACTGGTGGATCTAGTACAGCCTCATTCACTAACATTCATTCAGCATTGACTGTTGGTGTCCTGGCCCACCTACCCCGCCAGCCTGCCTTTTCCCTTTAACCTAAGCACAGACCCAAGAGCTGTGTACCAAGAATGAATGGACAGATGTTCTGGTCCTTTTTCCAAAGGAGGGAGCATCGGGGTAGCCTAGAGGACACTGAGGTCAGTGCAGTAGGACAGACGTGTCCCTGATGACACTATCTTTTTTGTTTGCTTAACAAAGTATACAGTATATTTTCTCTACTGGGACTTGTTTTCTAATCTCAGGCCTTGGGTGATGGGTGGATGGGGAACACAGGAAGGGACAGCAGGCTGTCCTTAATTCTGCCCTGTAGACAGAGACCCCAAGTAAGTACAAGGCCTGGATGTGCCATGGAGAGTCACTTAGTTTTGCTTGGTGCTGAGCCTTGGGCTGACTTGGGCTGTATTTCCTCCTGAGAGCTAAGCAAGAAGGGTAAGTGACCAGTAATTTACATCAAAATCTTACTCGCGGCTGGTCTGGGAGCAACCCCAGGGCACCCCCTACCCTTCCCCGCACTGGGCTTTCTTTGCCATTTGTAGTTCTTTTCTAGCCCCTGAACCTCAGTTCATCAGGTCCACAGGAGAGCCAGGACAAGACTTGCAGAGTGGGACCCTGCTCCTGATGTCTGGAGTTCTGGAGGCCCTCTGGAGGCTAGAAGCAGCACAAGCCCTGAGGTTTCGTGTCCTTGGCTACAGCACCACCTGCTGGACCTGGAGCCCTATGACACCCAGGGTGCAGTGCATGTGGCTGTGTGGGCCCTTACTGGGATTCTAGGCTCGAACATTATGAGGATAGGCAGGGAGAGTGTCAGCCTACTCCCCCAGAAAGATGAAGCCCCTTATGCTTAGCATGGTGGTCAAGCCCTCCACTGTCAACTTGAGCCTGATTTCCTAGAAACATCTTTTTCTGGGGACAGGCAGCCACTGTCCCCTCTGTCTTCAGCTTGCCCCCCATGCATTTGGAATGGATCACTGTGCAGTTTCATAGCTCCCCTCTCTAATACCTTGTTTCTAACTGAATTATCCTGTAAGCCCCTGAGCTGAAAGCCACATTTCTTTACCACACTCTTTTCAGGGTCTGATGCATCACCCACCCTCCCCTGACTCATCTCGGTATTTGACATTCAAGGTTTCTTTCACCATGTCAAAGTCTTCAGTTACTGTAGAGAAAGCCTAATCTGACTGTCAGTGAGAGCGAGAAACCCCAGAGGGGCAAGAACTGTTTCAATTTTACTCTGTCCCTTTTTCTGACCTTTGTCCTGTTCCTTTGTGTGTAGTTGATTCTAATTCCAGTGGTGCTAGACATGGGACAATGAGCTGGGGGATCCTGTAGGTCCAGAACAGGCCATCTCAAGGCAGTTAACAGGGGAACTTAGGGGAATTCGGATGTGTGGCCAGAGGGACCTGGGACCTGGCTGGTGGCTGTGAGTCAGATCACTCCTATCTGTTGACAGAGCAACTGCTCTTAGCCAGTGGTTGGGAATGTCAGGTTAAGGTTGATTGAGGTGTTGGGTGTTTTCTGAATTCTGAGTTACGTAATAAGCATGATGAAAGGAAAATTCCCTAGCACTCCAGCCTGACCCCCACCCAGCCTGGGAAATCCTCCCCCCAACCCCACGTCCTTAGCTCCCACCCGCTTATTTTCACAGGTCCTCCAGGCTGCCCAGGGAGCCATGACTGCCTATTATTGGCTGGCCCCAGAGCTGCCTCTCTGGACCTTCTCACCCACCATGGGAGCATGGGAGAGAAGGGGAGGCAGAAGCAGGGAAGTGCTAAGGGGTCTGGAGAGCAGAGAACAGCTGGGAGGCAGGAATGTGCGAGCTGGTGAGAGCTTCTCATGAGGGTACCAACTGCTTTACCCACTGATACGATTTGTATCTACTGAGCAGTATGCACATGGAATCTCAGTCCATCCTCCTAACCGCTCTGTGAGGCGGCTGTGACATTCAGCCCCCGTTCAGTTCAGTTCGCATTCAGCCCCATGTGGAAGCACCATGCAATCAGCAGCTTCCACGGGGTCACCCAACTGACCTTCTAATTGTGGAAACCACACTCCTAGTCATTCTCTTATGCTCCCACTTTGCATCTTCCCCCTCACAGCATCTTGTGAGTTACTAATTGTGATTCTTTCTGTATTCTAGAAAACAGAGGCCCAGAGGTGTTAAGCCACTTGTCTGGAGTCATGCAGTTGCTAAAAGATGGATCAGAGACGTGAATGAGACATGAATGTCTCATGAATGTCATGCTTCACATCTGAGGGGTCCGCCATGGATGAAGACAACGCTCTCTCTCCATCTTCTTGTTAACCATTCTATTTCTGCTGTTCCTATCTCTCAGTGTCTCTTGGAGCCCACTTCTCCTCTCCCTTAACACAAGACTTTGCTGTCCTTTGCTCCTTCCAAAACACAGATCTCATCCATTCATTAGTCTCATCTAACTGGAAAGGAAAAATCCTCACTGGCTTCTCCTGGTTTCAGGATGAAGTGCGGACTGCCCGGTGCTGTCACGCAGGTTGTAAGGGTTGGCCCAGCCTGGCTTAGTTGCTTCTTTCCTCTCCCTTCGGCTTGTTTCTGTCTTGTCTTCACTGCCTTTGCCAGAGCTGACTGCCTATGAGCCTGAGGTGGAGTTCGAGGATTTCTATGTGGCAGCACATGGAGTTTTAAAACCGTTAGCTTTGGATGCTGTTAGTTAAGGCATGTACCTGTTGGATTACTCTGAATGATCTATTTGTGTGTGTGTGTGTGTACACATGGAGGCTAGAGGTTGACACAGGGTGTCTTCCTTAATCACTTGTCACCTTTTTAAAAAAATTATTTATGCTGGGCATGGTGGCGCATGCCTTTAATCCCAGCACTTGGGAGGCAGAGGCAGGCGGATCTTTGTGAGTTTGAAGCCAGCCTGGTCTACATAGTGAGTTCCAGGACAGCTGGGGCTACAAGGAGACCCTGTCTCAAAAAAACAAAAAAAAAATTATTTTATGTGTATGTGTGTTTTGCCTGCCCATGGTGATCAGAAGAGGGCATTGGATCCCCTGGAATTAGAGTTACCAATGGTAGTTAGCTTGTTAGCTGCCGTGTGGGTGCTGGGACCTGACCTGGGTCCTCTGCAAGAGCAGTCAATGCTCTTAACCATTGAGTCATGTCTTCAGCCCCTCCACTTTGTTTTTTTGAGATAGAGTCTCTCACTGACCCTGGAGCCTGCCAATTTGGCTAGACTGGTTGGCCAGCAAGCCTGAGGAGCCCTCCTGTCTCTGACCTCTGCACTGTGCCCAGTTTTTTTTTTTTTTAACTTTACAGACAGTATTTTATTTAAATTAGGAAAAAAATCATGAAGTACGTTTCATTCCCTCTATACGTGAAAAAGCAGGACCAGAAAAGTATAGATAATTTGTATAATATCTACAAGATAGCTTAAAAGGTGGTACTGGATCAGTTTCTCTTAAGAGACTCTCCCACAAATCAGGTCAGTGAAGCAGCTGGCCTCACCCCTGCAACCACCCTCGGGGCACAGGCTTCCATCCCATTCCTTGCTGTACCATTTAACCGAGTTGGAGCTCAGCCTGAGACCACCTACCGAATTCAGGGTGCAAACACTGGAGTGCCCAGCTTTTTAATGTGAGTTCTGGGGATCCAAACTGTGTGGCACACACTTTACTTGTTGAGCCATCTCTCCAGTCCCCGCGCTTCCTCCCTCCCTACCTTGTAGGCTTCTGATGGCTCTAGAGTTTGAAGCTCCTGCCACATCCTGGGCCACTAGCTCTTCTTTATTTGGTTTGACAGCTTCTACACATCCTTTAAAACTCAAATGCTTTCCTGACTTATGTTCATAACTGTCTTTTTATCTTGTTTTTACCCCATCAGTACTGCGCCTCGCTGTGTTGTGGCTCTGATGCATCGATGTCTATGCCATTCCTCCCACCAGACTGGCCATTCATGAAATTCTCCATCAATGACACAGTTGACTGGAAGAAAGTACTAAACAGAGAAGAGAGTTTTCTCCTAGCTACCCTGGGCAGCAGTGATGCTGTCCTCCACAGTCTGGTTTCTGGAGGACCAAGAACATCTCACCCTGAATCCCCCTTTGCCATCATCTATGGCTAAGCTGGAGACACAGCTCTCTCACAGGTTCATTTTTTGTTTTTCTGTTTTTGAGAATTTGGACTAAGATCTGTGGCCCCATTTCTTGATTGGGGGGCCACCTCAGGACTGCTCATTCAAACCGTGAAAGAGGCTGGCTCAGTCATGGTTTGGAGTTTTTCATTTTGTGTAATAGAAACTCTGCCCCCTACTCACCTCATGTCCTTGCTGGGCAGACAAAAAGTGAAAAACAGATTCTTTGTAGCACAACGGCCAGAGCCTGTTTTGAGCAAAGCTTCTTAGTGGCTTCCCTCTCAACAGCATTTCGAGTTCGGCCGTTGGGGTGTTCTCAAGTTGAGTAAAAAAAATTGAGAACATCTCTTCTTCCCAAACCAGACATTGCCCTGCCCTGTACCCCAAAGCTCAGGAGTCTAGTACCCCCAAACCTAGTCTAGGAGAGATACTTTGTGATAGGCCAGAGCCAATGGGTCAGTCCTCCCCCTTGTATTAAGCACGTGTATCTTGAAATCTGCTGACTGGTGTCAACTGAGGTGGGAGAATTTGCTCCATGGAAATTAACAAGTGCTATGAATTCAGACCTTTCCTCTGGCCGAGAGCTGCTTTTTAGAAGTCAATATAGGGAAGGCAGAGGTCTCTGGAGGAAGAGTCTGGGGAGTGGGCTTAGAAAGTAGGCTAGGTGGGAGATGCTGGAAGAGACAGATATTCAAACCTAAAATCTACTTAGGAAAAAAAAAACCACTTGGAATGATCAATTGCATCCATCCATCCATTCATCCATCCATCCATCCATCCATGCATGCATCCATCAGTCCATCATCTCATAAACATTTTCTCTTTATATCCCAAAAGCAACTGGGAGGCAGAGATGCAAGAAAAGCTCTGCCTTCAAGTTCATTGTCAGGTGGGGTGGTGATCACTTTATCCCTTCCACAGCTCTGTTTGCTGGATCCAGACACAGGGTGTAAATGCACAGTGGGCGGGGGAGGCGGAGATGGAAGCTCAGCCTGTGGTGTGGCGGGGAGGGGTGTGAGGGCAGCATCAGAGAACGTTCACTTTTTAAAGCCAACCCCTTGTGGCTTTGAGGCCGTGGTGGTGCTTCACTTGCTGGTGAGAGAAACCATCTAGGAACCTGGCCTTTTTAGCCTCAACTGGTTCTGACTTTGTAGCTGAGATTTGTAACTGAAGTATCTGGAGCTGGTCTACCCACTCGGCGCCTCCGGGGGCTTCCCTGGCACCTTGATGTAGTGGAGGCTAGACTAGAGGAAGGGCTTCTTTTTTAAAGAGAGGAGTTGTCTGCCTGGCTGCAGTGTGTGTGGGGTTTGATCAGGGGCTGTGCTGGAGGTCTATGGCTTCTCCAAGCTGAATCTGCCCCCCGCCCCCGGCCATTCTATCTAATGTTCAGCCTTATCTTGTGAGGGGCAACAGAAAAGCTGACACCAAGCTAGTGGTATGTGTGTGTGTGTGTGTGTGTGTGTGTGTGTGTGTGTGTGTGTGTGTTGAGGGCAGCTAGCATTCACACTGCATGGCACACAGTGCTGCCCTCTTCAACTTTCTCTTCCTTACAGCCCCAAGAGGATGGGGATTCAAATCCTGGTTTAGCAGAGGAGAAAAGAGGGACTCAGAGAGGGAGCAGAGGGTCCTGAGTCCTCCAAGGAGAATTCCCCTGGTCCTTGGAGGTGCCTGGGGGCATCTTTCATCTCCCCAGCCCAGAACAGGTCAACAAGCTCAGCCTGCCACGCTAAGACACCACCTCATTGCCCTGGTCCTTCCTGGTGTTGGCTGCAGTCCCCTTCCCTCTGAAAGGGCAGGTACACTTCCTTGGAACAACAGGGTGGATTTCTTTGAAGGTAGCCACTGATTCCTACCAATCTCCCTGATTCCTCTGGAGGCTCCCTCATGACCCCTATCCCCACCTATGTTCATTGTACTAGCTGGGTGTTGAAGACCCCAGAATGGCGCCCCCTTGCCAGAGGAGAGGAGGCTTACTCACCCAGGTCCATGACGCTCTCTGGGCAGCTGAAGCCACACAGGAAGGCTGTGTCTGTGTCTTTGTCTCTCTTAGTCTCCAGCTACCCCTGTCTGGGGAGGAAGTGGTATGAGCCCCTTTTAAGTTGTGAGAGGAGCCACCCTCTTCCCTGCCCCTCCCACCACTCCTCCTCCCTCAACCCTCCCTTAGTGTCTTCTGGGACTAAAGGGTATAAGAAAGGTGACAGAGTGACAGCCCCACTCGTGGTCATAGGATCCTGAATCATCAGGTCATTTACATTCCAAAAGCCCCTTGTGGCATCCAACTTAACTCAGTGAGAGCGTTTACTGAGTCGTGTTTTTAGCAAGTGTCCCGTGTTAGGCTGTGGGGTGGGGCTGGGGAGTCCGGGGTGTACCCCATCCTTCTCTTTGTTTTGAATGAAACTCTTTGCATTTCAATATGAACTCAGCCAGTAGCTACAGTGGCAGCAGCCCCCAGAGCCAGGCATCCACCTGCATGATCTGTATGGGGCCTTTTGGATAGTTCTGTCATTAAAGATGAGGCCGCAGGCAAAGCTTCAGTGACATAACCAGAGTGAAAATTTAAGAGTTTGTTATTGTACTTAAAGATTGTAGGGGTTGAGGAGGGCAGGAAAAAGGGTGCCATGCCTTTATTGGGTCCAAACTGGTTTCCCACAAAGACCACTCCCTCTTTTTTTTTTTTTTTTTTCTAAGTCAGGGTCTCATGTATCAGGAAGCCCAGGCTGGCCTCAAACTCACTATTTAGCGGAGGACTGTTAACTTTAGGGTTAGGAACGAATTCAGCCACAGCTTTCTTAAAACTATTGTGAAGGAAAAAACAAATGCCTGTGACTCTATAACCCTTTAACAGGCTCCCTGGGTGTCTGGATTCCAGAAAAATTGGAGCCTATTTCGAATTTCCCCAAGGAAATTTACAAGCAGGCTACAGAGCGCCACCAACAGCATGTCCCTGTGTCCTTATCCTTGTACTGGGTATACCTTCATTAGGAGGCCAGTGCCTTACACACTAGGCTACTGGGGCTCATGGTACACGGTAATTAAATGTGCCTCTCTTCTCCACTTCCCCCAGGTCTTCTAAGTCACGCATTCGCCAGATTCCTTCCTTCCTTCTTAGCAATGCAGGACCTCATTCCCCCTCCCCTGCCACCAGGAATCTGAGTCAGCCTGTATCAGGCAGCACTATGGACCACTCATCAACATGCATGAAACCCCCCTCCTTTTAGATCTGTAGGAAAAGACCCCCACTCTGCCTCGTAGGCCTGAATTCTACCCAGAGCCCCCACTGTACTATTGTCTACGGCATTAGTAACTCCTAATAACTCTCTTATTCGAAGGGACAAGTCTCCTCAATATCCACTTTTGAATCCCTAAGCCAAGACATTTTAAGGATGGCTTGTACTTCTGATCTACTGACCTCCCCCTCCTGAGGGCTGTAATTACAGTCAAGTGCCACTATGTCCAGTTCCCTATGGGGAGACCTTTAATTGTTGTGGTTTGAAAAAAAAATATTTTTTAATTATTTTTATTTTATGTATATTTGTGTATTGCCTGCATTTATATGAGTGCACCTGTGTCACGCAATGCCGCGGAGGTTAGAATTGGAGTTAAGGATGGTTCATAGCTGCCATGTGAGTGCTGGGAATTGAACCTGGTCTTCTGTAAGAGCAGTCAGTGCTCTTAACCTCTGAGCCATCTCTCCAGCCCAAGATTTTTATCATTTAAAATTATACAGAAACTGGAGAGATGGCTCAGTGGTTAAGAACACTGGCTGCTCTTGCAGAGGACCCGGGTTTGAGTCCCAGCACCCACATGGTGGCTAATAACCGTGTCTCCAGTTCCAGGGGATTCCAATGCCCTCTTCTGACCTCCGTAGGCATTGGATGACATGGGTGCCCTTACACACATGCAGGCAATACACTCATACACATAAAATAAAAATAATAAATAAAGTGCTGGAGCGATGGCTAAGCGGTTAAGAACACTGGTGGTTCTTACAGAAGACCCAGGTTCTAATGCCAGCACCCACATGGCAGCTAACAACTGTCTGTAACTCCAGTCCCAGGGGATCTGACAGCCTCTTCTGACCTCCTTGGGCATTGAACGACATGGGTGCACTTACCTACATGCAGGCAATACATTTATACACATAAAATAAGAAAAAATAATAAAGTTTTTTTAAAAAGTTTAAAAAAATAAGTAAAATATTAAAATTATGTGTATATGTGTGCATCTGTGTGTGTCTTTGCACTTGTGAGTGCAGGTGCCTCAGAGTCTAGAAGAGGGGGTCAGATTCCCTGGAGCTGGAGTTGCAGGCAGTAGTGGGCCACCTAACATAGGTATTGAGAACTGAACCCAGGTCCTCTGAGAGAACAGTACATGCTGTTAACCACTGAGCCAGCTCTCTAGCCTCTGGTATTTTGTCTTTTTTAAAAAAATATTTTATTATTTTTATTTTATGTGTATGAGTGTGTTGCCTGCATATATATGAGTGCACCCATGTTGTGCAATGCCATGGATGTCAGGAGAGGGCTTTGGATTCTCCTGGAACTGGAGTTAAGGATGGTTCGTAGCCACCACGTGGGTGCTGGGAATCGAACCCGGGTCCTCTGCAAGAGCAGTCAGTGCTCTTAACTGCTGAGCCATCTCTCCAGCCCCTGTTTTGTCTTTTTAAGAAAGCATTTGTTTGTTTGTTTACTGTGTGTATGAGTCTTTTGCCTGCATGTAAGTGCACCCATGCATACAGTGCCTGCAGAGGCCAGAAGAGGGTGTTGGATTCCCCTGGAACTGGAGTTATAGATGGTTGTTAGCAGCTATGTGGGTGTTGGGAACTGAACCTGGGTCTTCTGCAAGAGCAACCAGTGCTCTTAACCACAGAACCATCTCTCCAGTCCCTAAAGTACTAATTTTTATTAATTTCTCGTTGTGTACATGTAAGGTATGTGTGTGTATGTGTGCATTCATGTGTGTGAACGTGGGTGCTCATGCCATTTCAGATGTCAGAGGATGATCTCAGGTCCACATTTGTTTGGGACAGGGTCTCTGCTGTGTTCTCTGACTCTCCCTCTGATCTATACATCAGGCTCCCTGGTTCACGAGCTTCTAGGGACTCTCCTGGCTCTGCCTCCCCTCTTCCTGGAGGAGTGTTGGAATTCCAGATGTTTGTGCTTCTTCAGGCTTTTCATGTGGATTCTGAGGATCCAAACTCAGTTCCTCATGCTTGCACAGCAGAACACTTTTACCCACTAAGCCATCCCCCAGCCCAACTGGCAGAGTTAGAGCAAACAGGCATCAAGATTGCGTTGTGCTGGGACTGTCACTAAATTCTACAGCAAATATCTGACCAGTCCATTTCCAAGAGAGATACCTGTAAATTTTTATATCTCACCACTGGATGGAGTCATCCCAGTGGGGAACAGTCTCAGCTCCAGAGTTCAGTGTAACTGAGGCTTGCTTGTGGTATGAGAAAGTTAAGCATATTTGAAAATGATTGCTGTGGCAACACAATGTTGTAAGCACTCACATGGGACTACATTTCCCAAACCACTTTCCCTCTGGCTTCTGGAGCAATTTGGCCAATAGGGCCATGTTGAGAAGTGATGGGAGCTGGAAGGAAAGGGACATACATACTGGGGTCTCTTTTTCTTTTATTTTTATATTATTATTATTATATGGGTTATTTTTTTTTTTTTTTTG
>NW_008340203.1:62426-62812 GCF_000622305.1 Nannospalax galili
CTTAAAGTGGTTTTAATTTGCATTTCCCTGATTATTAGTGATGTTGAACATCTTTTAAGATGTTTCATAGCCATCTTTACTTCTTCTTTTTAAAACGTTCTGTTCAGCTCCTTAGCCCATCTTTCAATTGGGTTGCTTCTTGTCTTGGTTCTCTGTTTTTTAAGTTCGTTATACATTCAAGATGTTAAAGCTCTGTCAGATGTGTGCTGGTGAAGATTTTCTCCCATTCTGTGGGTTTTCTCTTCACTTCCTTGGTTGTCTCCTTTGATGTACAGAAGCTTTTTAGTTTAATGAGGTCCCACTTTTTAAATCTTGCCCTTGTTTCCTGGGCTATTGGTGTCCGGTTTAGAAAGTCCTTTCCTACACCTATATCTTGTAGGTTTTTC
>NW_008340203.1:63171-64159 GCF_000622305.1 Nannospalax galili
TGCATTGAATCTATAAATGGCAATTTTGGTAGGATGGTCATTTTCACAATATTAATTCTTCCAATCCATGAGCATGGGAGGTCTTTCCATCATCTGATGTCTTCCTCTACCTCTTTCTGTAGAGATTTAAAACTTTCATTGTAGAGGTCTTTAATGTCTTTGGTCAGGTTTATTCTGAGACATTTTATTTTATTTTATTTTTGCAGCTATTGTGAAGGGAGTCTTTCCATGCACTTTTTCTCTGATTGCTTGTTGTTGGTATATAGAAAGGCTACAGACTTCTGTAGGTTAATTTTGTAACCTGACACTTTACTGAACATGTTAATAATTTCTAGGAGTTTTCAGGTAGAATTTTTGGTTTCTCTTAGATATAATATCATAACATCTGAAAAAGGGATAATTTGATGTCTTCTTTTCCAATTATTACTCCTTTAATTTCCTGCTCTTATCATATCTTTCTCTTATCTTATTGCTCTTGCAAGAGTTTCAAGCACTATGTTAAAAAGGATTGGAGATAGTGGACAGCCTTGCCTGGTTCCTGATTTCAATGGGAATGCTTCCGTTTTTTTTACATTTAGATTGATGTTGGCTGCGGGTTTGTTGTATATGGCTTTAATTATATTGAGGTATGTTCCATCTAGGACTTTGAACATACATGCATGTTGAATTTTGTCAAAGGCCTTCTCTGCATCTATTGAGATGACCATGTAGTTCTTGTCTTTGAGCCGATTTATATGATTTATGATGTTTATTGCCTTACTAAACCATCCCTCCATATTGAACCATCCCTGCATCTCTGGGATAAAGCCAACTTGATCATGGTGGATGATCTTTTTGATGTGTGTCTGTATGAAGTTTGCAAGTATTTTGTTGAGAATTTTTGCATCTGTTCATTAAGGATTATGGGTCTATAGTTTTCTTTTTTGGTTGTGTCTTTACCTGGTTTGGGTATTAGAGTGATGTTGTCTTCATAGAAAGAATTTGGGAG
>NW_008340203.1:64481-64621 GCF_000622305.1 Nannospalax galili
CCGTCTGTTTCTTTAGGTTTTCAAATTTAGTAGCATATAGGGTTTTTAAAGTATTCCCTTATAATGCTCTGGATCTTTTTGGTGTCTGCCGTGATGTTTCCCCTTTCATCTCTGATTTTGTTGATTTGGAGGTGCTCTTT
>NW_008340203.1:65075-92854 GCF_000622305.1 Nannospalax galili
GGCCTAATTGCTTTTGTCTTCAGGAGTTCCCACAGAGGCCCAAGTGAGATGAGGCTCAGATGCTCTCAGCCTTTCTCCTAAGGTCTGGATCACTCTAGGAAAGATGCTGCCCTCAGGAATTTGGGGCTGGGCTGGCCTGGGAGCAGGGCCCAGGAAAGATGCTGGTCTCAGGAAGCTGGTGGCTGTGCCACCCAAGGATGCAAAGGGATTTGGGAGCAGGAAGAGGCCTGGAGGGCTCCTGGGGTCTATTGGAAGGAACTGGGTTGGTCTGGATGCAAACGATCAAGAAGCAGTGGGGATTCTGGGCCTAGAGGTCAGTCCAGGAGTCTGCAGCTCCAAGACAAGAAATGGGCCAGTAACCCAGAGTAGGAGGGGAGCTGGGAAGGTAAATGAGGCTGGGGGAGTCAAGGCATGGTGGGTGCTGCTGGACTTACCCGAAAAGGTGCTGGCATCAGGACTCCTGGAGGCTGTGCAGCCCAGGGAAGTAAAGGGAGATGAGGGTGGGACCAGGCCCAGAGGGCTCCTGGGGACTGCAGGGAGGAACTGTGTTGGTTTGGTTGCAAAGGATCAGGAAGCAGTGGTGGCTCTAGGCTGAGAGGTTAGCCTGGGTGCCTGGGGTGCCAAGACAAGAAGTGGGCTAGTACCCAGGCTAGGAGGAGAGAAGCAGCCGGAGAGCTGGGAGGGTGAAAGAGTCTGGGGGAGTTAAGGGTGGTGGGAGCCCACTGGACTTACCCAGGAAAGGTGTTGGCACCAGGACACTGGAGGCTGTGCAGCCCAGGAAATAAAGAGAGATGAGGGTGGGACCAGGCCCAGAGGGCTCCTGGGGACCAGGAAAGGTGCTGGCACCAGGCTGCACAAGGCTGTGCAGCCCAGGGAAACAAAGGGAGGTGAGCCAGGACGTATGCTTTTATTTCTCCCGGTTCTGTGTCTAGAAATGGAGTTTTGGGGCCATATGATGACTGTATGTTTGACATTTTGAGGAACTGTCAAACTGCTTTCTGAAGTGGTCATACCATTTTATAATCTCATCAACCACGTTGTGAGAGTTCTACAGTCCCAGCAAACCTTATTATTACCCATGTCTTTTTTATTCTAGTCATTCCTGTTGGTATGAGTGTTGCCTTATGGTGGTTTTGATTTACATTTTCCTAATGACTGCTGATGCTGAACATCTTCTATGTGTTTGTTGATATTTGTGTATTTTCTTTTTTCTTCCCTTTCTTTTTGTGTGTGTTTGGGGGGTCATAGGTCAACCTCAGGTGTTCCTCAGGTGCTGTCCGTCTTGTTTTTTTGAGACAGACTCTCTCATTTGACTTGGAGTTCACCAGTTAGGCTAGGCTGGCTGGTCAGAGAGGACCCGAGTTCTATCCCTAGAACACATGTTAAAATGCCAAGCATGGACAGGCATGGTGGCGCACGCCTTTAATCCCAGCACTCAGAAGGCAGAGGCAGGCAGATCTCTGTGAGTTCAAGGCCAGCCTGGTCTACATAGTGAGTTCTAGGCCAGCTGGGGCTACAGAAAGACCCTGTCTTAAAAAGACCAAAAAAAAAATCTTTTTAAAAATTGGCTTTAAAAAAAAAAAATGTTCCGGCTGGAGAGGTGGCTCAAAGGTTAAGAGCACTGGCTGCTCTTGCAGAGGACCCAGGTTCAGTTCCCAATACCCGCATGGTGGCTAACAACCATCTGTACTCCAGTTCTTGGATTCAACACCCTCTTCTGGCCTCTGTGGGCGTGGCATGATATGGGTGCACTGATATCCACACAGACAAAACATCTATACCTGTCTTAGTTTGTTCTTCATTGCTGTGACAAAACACTCTGACCAGTACCAACTTGGGGAGAAAAGGGTTTATTTGTCTTACATCTCCCAGGTCGCATGCAGTTCATCAGGGAGCCCAAGGTAGGAACTCAGGGCAGGAACCTAGAGGCAGGAGCTGGAGCACAGGCCATGGAGGAACGCTGCTTACTGGCTTGCTCTCCTGGCCCCTGCTCAGCCTGCTTTCTTATGCAACACAGGCCCACCTGCCCAGGGGTGGCACCACCCACAGTGGGCTGGGCCCTCCCACATCACTCATCAAGAAGATGCCCCTCAGACATGGCCACAGGCCAGTCCAATAGAGGCAATTCCCCGATTGAGGCTCCCTCAACCCAGGTGTGTCAAGTTGACACTAAAGCTACCCAGCACAATACCCATTAAAAAATTGTAAAAAATTGTTGATCTGTAGCAGTTCTTTTTGTATTTTTGATGTAGGTCCCATATCAAGGTGCTTATTTGTAAATAGTTTCTTCCATTCTGTGAATTGTCTTTTCCCTTTATTTTGTTGTTGGCATCCTTTGAGGCACAAAGTTAAAATCTGAGGTCCAGTTGATTCATTTTCCTTTTGACAATTGTACTTTTGGCATCATAGCTAAGAAGCTAGTGCTGAATTCAAGTCTTGTTTATTCTTGTTTTCTTTCTAGAGTTTTACACGTTCAGCTCTTACATGTAGATCTGATCCATTTGGAAACACCTTGATGGTGTGAGGTAGGGGTCCACCTTCATTCCTTGATGTGAATACCAGTTTTCCCAGCTTGATTTATTGAAAGACTATTCTTCCTCCCATTTGAACTGTCTTGACACCTTTGTTGAAAACCAATTGATCAGAAATCTAATTATTTGTTTGTTTATGAATTTTTTATACTACAGAACTATTTTATATTAGTACCACACTGTCTTGATTATTGGTGGGTTTTTTTTGTTTTGTTGTTTGTTTGTTTGTTTGTTTTTTGAGACAAGGTCTCACTATGTAGCTGTAGTTGGCATCAGACTTGCCCTGTAGACCAGATTGGCCTTGAACTCACAGAGATCGGCGGCCTGCCACTGTTTCCTGCATCCTGGGATTAAAGATGTGTGCTGCCATGCCTGGCTGTCTTGATTATTGTTAACTTTGAAAATTTTTTATTTTTTGGTCTTTTTGAGACGGGGTCTCCTTGTAGCCCCAGCTGGCCTGGAACTCACTATGTAGACCAGTCTGGCCTTGAACTCACAGAGCTCCACCTGCCTCTGCCTCCCCATTGCTGGGACTAAAGATAAACACCACCACACCTGGCATAACTTTGAAATTTGGACATGTGCCTCCAACTTAACTTTTGTTTTAAGGAGTTGTTTTGGTGATGAAAGCCTTTAATCCCAGCACTCAGGATGCAGGGCCAGCCTAGTTTACACAGAGGTTTCCAGGCCAGCTAGGGCTACTTAGTGAGACCCTGTCTTAAAAAAAAAAGAATTGAGTTGTTTTGGCTAACCCGGGTCTCTGTCCTTTCATATGCACTGAACTCTGAGCTTTAAGGTCATTGGTGTTTGTAAGAACTAACTGAGGTTCTGATAGGAATTGCAGTAGATCAATGTAGGAGATAGTGCTGTTCTAACAATATTATGTCTTCTAATCCATAAACATGGGATGCATTTCAGTCTTTAATTTTCTCATTGTTTTGTGGTTTAAAAAAAAATTAAGCTGGTAATCCCAGCACTAGGGAGGCAGAGCCAGGCAGATCTCACTGAGTTCAAGACTAGCCTGGTCTACATAGTCTCAAAAAGACAAAAAAATTATTTTTTTTATGTTTTACTTTTTTATTTTATGTGTATGAGTGTATTGCCTGCATGTATGTGAGTGTATCAGTGTCATGCAATGCCGCAGAGGTCAGAAGAAGACTTTGGATTCCCCTGGAACTGGAGTTAAGGATGGTTCGTAGCCGCCATGTGGGTGCTAGGAATCGAACCCAGGTCCTCTGTAAGAGCAGTCAGTGCTCTTAACCTCTGAGCCGTCTCTCCAGCCCCTGTTTCGTGGGTTTTTTAGGGTGCAATACTTTCACTTCTTTTTTAAATTTGCCTTTATTTTATTCTTTTTGATGTTATTGTAAATGGAATGATTAATTTAATTATCAGATTGTTCATTGCTATTGTGTAGAAATACAATTGATTTTTGTGTGTCTATCTTCTAACTTGAAACCTTTCTGAATTCACTATTGGTGTGTGTGTATGTATTTGCCTACACATGTACAATGCCTAGTTTCTAAGTATAAGATCATGTCATCTGTAAATAAAATAGCTAACTTCTTCCTTTTAAATATAGATGAATTTTAAGCTGGGCGTGGTGGCACAGGCCTTTAGTCCCAGCACTTGGGAGGCAGAGGCAGGCGGATCTCTGTGAGTTCAAGGCCAGCCTGGTCTACATAGTGAGTTCCAGGCTAACTGGGGTTACAGGGAGACCCTGTCTCAAAAAACAACAAAAAAGAGATGGATTTTAAGCCTTTTTCTTTTTGCTGTCTTATTACCACAGTTAGAACCTCTGATACAGTGTTGAACAGAAGTGACCAGAGCCACTGGTCTTGCTCCAGATCTTAGGAGAAAACAGTGTTTTTCCATTAAGAATGCTGCTAGATGCCAGGCATGGTGGTACACGCCTTCAGTCCCAGCCCTTGGAAAGCAGAGGCAGGTGGATCTCTGTGACATCTAGGACAGCCTGGTCCACATAGTGACTTACTTCCAGGTGGCCTGGACTAGGGAGACCCTGTCCAAAAAAAAAAAAAAAGTGCTGTTTAATTTTTATTCATTTGTTAATCCCTCAAATTTCCTTCTGTTATAGGACACTGGTCCAAATTCTTTTAAATTTACTGGGATTTGTTTTATGTCCTAAAATATGGTCTATCCTGAAGAATGTCCAATGTGTACCTGAGACAAATGTGTATTGTGCTGTTGTGACTGAGTGTAACATCAATATCTGTACTGTCTAGTTAAAGTTCACAGTGCTGTTAAAACTTCTGTTCCTGGGCTGGAGAGATGGCTCAGTGGTTAAGAACACGGGTTGTTCTTACAGAAGACCCGGGTTCGTATCCCAGCACCCACATGGCAGCTAACAACTGTCTGTAACTCCAGTCCTAGGGAAATAGATTTTCTTTTACCTGGAATTATGAAGCATGCTTAGGTGGAGTGTGGTGCAGTGTGCATAGGTCTTTCCCAGCTCTCTTTTGATCTTGGGTAAGTTGCTTTTCCTCTTTGGCTCTCAATACTTCTCAGATAGCAGGTGAAATAACTAGACTGCCCAGAAGGTACCTAAGCTTGGATTTCCTGAGACTGAAGTCTGGGGTCTTCCCATGGTATCTTGCCCACTGCTTAGTGCTCTTCATTATTCCAAACTCCCTAAGTGAGTAAGCTTTACCAAACTTCCCCTTCAGCCCAAAGGTTTTGGATGCTCTCATCCCTGGTATTTCACTTTAGGGATATCAGCAGTGTCTTGAATTAGCTTTAAGAGACTAGATGGAGACAAGAGGCTACACATTAGTGAATGCATTGGTAACTTCAGTTTGGAACTATTCTAGAAGTTTCCTCCTAGAATCCTTTTCTATGCTCCAGAGGCTTCTCAGAAAATATGAGCTTAAAACTAGAAGACCCGTGTTCCTATAATCCTCTAGGTGACTTTGGGCAAGTCACTTCTACTTTCTGGCTCTTGGCTATCCACTCAAAGTAAAGTGATGGGACTACCTAAGCTTTGGGCAGATTTCCCAGGAGAGTCCTTGCTGTATGAACTGCCTTGGCTCTCTAGCTAGCATAGACCATCTATGAAGGTCCCAGGTCAGAAGAGTCCATGACCAGGCCTGACTGGAGTGCTTTGTGACAGATACCCCATGCTGCCAGGGGATAGAGGGCTGCTCCTGATTCTGAGTTCTTCAGCGGCCACTGCCTGGTACTGTGCAAATGGTACATGGTGCTAGAGTGCAACCCAGTCCCTGTTTTCCAGATTCTCCAACTCTAGCTGTCTGGCCTTGGCATGCCTTGTTTTTCAGTTCCTTGGCTGGTCTCTGAGCGCTGGACGGGGATTCCCTGCTCTTTCTCACATTGGCTGTGAGCTTCCCCTCCCATCGTCCTGGAGGCTGGGAGTCCCTGATCAAAGTCTAGTAGGACCAGTTTCTTTTAAAAAATATTTTATTTATTATTTATTATTTTATTTTATGTGTACTGCCTGCATGTATGTAAGTTTACCCATGTCATGCAATGGTGGCAGAGGTCAGAAGAAGATATCGAATTTTCCTGGAACTGGAGTTAGGATGGTTGTTAGCTGCCATGTGGGTGCTGGGAACTAAAGCTGGGTCCTCTGCAAGAGCAGTCAGTGCTCTTAACTGCTGAGCCATCTATCTCTCCCGGCCCTAGTAGGGCCAGTTTCTGATGATGGTTCTCATATATTAATCCTGCTGAATTTGGACTTCACTCTATGATCTCATTTATCTTTAATTACTTCCTTACACATTTTACCTCCAAATGCAGCCATTTTAGGGGTTAAGACTTTGAACATACAATTTTTTTTCATTTTGCAGAGGGACAAATATTCTGTCTATAACAGTGAGGGAGACAAAGAAGCAATTATGGGGGAAGGAGTGGTGGTCCAGGTCTATAATCCCGGCACTCAGAGGCTGAGGCAGGAGGATTGCTACAAGTTCAAGGCCAGCTTGGGTGACATATAGAATTCTAGGCTTGCCAGGGCTATAGAATGAGACTGTATCTCAAAGACAAGAAAACAAAACAAAAAGGTACAAATACTCATAAGGAATATGGGAAGAAATTGAAAAGCATCCTAAGTTCAGAATGGGTGTGGAGGACATGTAAATAAAGACTCTGAGAGCTAAATGTATATTTATTGGTAATGCTTTGCTTCTGATGCGCCGCAGTCTTCATGGCATTATTCTTTACAGTTTTTTATATTAAGTATTCCATAGTATTTAGAAAACAATGGAAGACACCATTATGCTACAATATAGCAAGAGTTAACTTGGGGTATGTGTGGAAGCTCAACGTAGCATAAGAGCAACACAGGAAGGAAATTAGGAAAGTGCTGGAAAAACTGGCATCTAGGGTGCAGTGGGAGTGGCCCAGGCAAAGGAGGAAGGCAGGGGCAAGTAGTCAGAAAAGCTTTCACTTGGTTGACCTCAAACAGGTTGCTAAGCTTAGGAGCTCAGGGGACAGAGAGCCACACTATTTAACTTGACCTCATTTCACAGCAATGTGGCCTATGGGCTGGATTTCTGGCCTTGATACCGGCTCATTGGGCAGGTTTGTTTGGCACATGAGATAGCTTTGACTTTAAAAAAAAAATATTTTAAAAGCCGGGAGTGATGGCACACGCCTTTAATCCCAGCATTCGGGAGGTAGGGGCAGGCGGATTTCTGTGAGTCCAAGGCCAGCCTGATCTACATAGTGAGTTCCAGGACAGCTGGGGCTACAGGGAGACCCTGTCTCGAAATGACCAAAAAAACCTTTTTTTAAAATTATTTTACTTATTATTATTTTTATGTGTAATGAGTATTTTGCCTGTGTGTATGTAAGTGCACCTGTGTTATGCAATGCCCACAGAGGTCAGAAGAGGGTATTGGATCCCCTGGAACTAGGAATTATGGATGGTTGTTAGCCAGCATGTGGGTGCTGGGAGCCAAACCCAGATCCTCTGGAAGAGCAGCCAGTGCTCTTAACTGCTGACTCATCTTACCAGCCTGAGATAGTCCACGTCTTTGAAATGAAGCTTTCTCTGCTGCTGTGGTGTGGGATGGCATGAAGGACTTTCTCAGTCACTACTACGTGTCAGCTTGTCCTGACATTCATTCATCACCCAGCATCAACTTATCAAACACCTACTCTGTGAGGTCTTAAGGCAAGGTAACTCAAGCTTGAAGGGTCATCAACTATGGTCTGGGTCTCAAGGAGCTTGCCAATCAGTAACAAATAACATCTCCAGGTTTCTCTGTGGCTTCCATAGCTCCAAGTACGTTCTCACATCTTTTTTTTTAAACTCTCAGCTCTGTTGTGTTTGGTAGGTTTCCATCCTATGATTGCAGAAATTGAGACTTAAAAGAGAAGTGATGTGACCTTTGACTCCAAGCTAAGGGGCTTTTTTCTTTAGGTCAAGCTGACTTTGCTGATGCTGGGCATGACCTGAAGGGACCAGACCATGGCTCTCCCCTTTCTACCTGGAAAATATAAGGTTCTCTGTTCTCTGAGAATGTGTGCCACTGTTCTTTGGGGGAAGTTCTGCCCACAAACAAGGGTTTCTGAGTATGAGCAAGGACCAGGACCTGGAAGCAACCTTTACAGCCATGCCATCCAAACACCTCACCCATAACTTGGTTACTCACAGGATGAAAGAAAACTTAGCTTACTATAAACTTGGTCTCTTTTGTGTTAAGAAAGAACACAGCAAATCTGGAGATCTCCTGGAGAAGGCCCTTGACCTAGAGAGGTCCAGCAAAAGAGCCAGAGCTGAATCCTCTGGATGGAGCTAGGACCACAGAACGGGTAACAAATAACATCTCCAGATAGGTTGTCTTTCTTGCATAAGGAGGGCTGGTCAAAGCACCAGTTTCTTCGTTACACCTGGCTTAACCAATGGTTTCTAGTCCTGTGCTGATAATTCAATGAGCAGAATCTAAGACTGTACCTCTTACCTCCTCCTTGCCTCCAAGCTCTATCTGCTATCACTCGAGAATGATCAATTTGGCCTCCATCACGCCTGGGCAACCCTATAGTCAGATCTGGAATGGATTTAGGAACATCCAGAATATGAGAAAGGTTCAGCTGAGATTTTACCTAGAATTTTGTGATCAGATGATCGAAAAAGGTTTCCTAAATTTCAGCACATGTGTACATTTTGTGTTGCCTGGCTAATAACAGGAATTGTATTTGGAAGTATCTAGATGTGAGCTTTCAGAGTTCAAGACTTTAATCAGATCTTTAGTCCCCAAGAGGTGGGAGGTGGGGGTGCTACCAGGCGACAGGAAGGAAGAATGTATTAATTGCTTTCCCCTGTTGTTGTGATAAAATACCCTAACTAAAGCAACTTAAGGGAGGAAGGATTGATTTTGGTCCACAGTTGGAGGGTACAGTCCATCACGGTGGGGAAGTCATGGCAGAAGGAATGTGAAGCAGGTGGTCTTGTTGTCTCTGCAGTCAGGAGGCAGGGGGAAGTGAATATTCCTGTTCAGTAAGCTTTCTCCTTTTTAGGCAGTCCAGCACTCGAACCCAGAGAACGATTCCACTCATTTTTAGGGCGAGTCTTCCCACCTCGATCAACTTAATCAAGACTCAAAATCTCTCAAAGGCTTGTCCGAAGGCTTGTCTCCCCAGTGCTTCTAGATCCTGTCAAGTTGATAACCAGCATTAACCACCACAAAGAGAATGCTCTCTAGGAGGAAAGAAAGGGGAAAGAGGGTCGGGCAGAGGCTGGCGGGAAGCCTGGGGTCGCCCTGACACCTGTTGCCACGGCCGGGTAGCGGTTTCCTGTACTTGTCTACACGTGAGCTGAGAGAACACAATGGGTTTGCCTTGGCAGGAAGACGCTTCCTGTTTTGCTGAGGGCTCACTGTTGGACACTGAGAGGAAGAGGCTTGTGTGTCTGTGTTTTTCAAGTTGCTAAGGTCGCTGAGGAGGGATGGGGACAGGTGAGGAGGGGGTCTGAGGAAGGTAAATAGGAAAACATGGGTGGGGTTTATTCTTTCAGAGTCACTCAGCCAAATCTCATGCAATTTAGGAGAGTAAAGGATTGGCTACACTGTCCTGCTGTCCCCGTCAGCTCCAGGCTGGAGCCCTGGGGTTCACCTTAGGGTTGTCTCAAAGCCCTCCTATCCTCTGGTAAGACTCACTGTTGACTTCTGAAGTGAACTTTATCTTGGAGAAGTGGCAGCTCCTTTGCTTGGAAGCTTGGGCTGAAATTGTAGTGAGAAGAGTGGGGGAGGGATGATGGGATTGGATTCATACCAAAGGAATGGATCAGAAAGCCAAAATGCGTGTTCCCCATCCCAGCTTGCCCACCACTGGGTACATCTGCACATGAACAATGGAGATAGAATGTTTTAGATAGTAGAAAGCCCAAGTGTCTTAATGCTTCTTTGGCTGGAGACTGTCTGCTGTGGTAGAAGAGGCTGAGGGTCCAGTCCCAGCTTGGCTGGTCAGACTTCTACAAGTCCTTTCCTCTTGTTTCCTCATCTGGGGATTGGAGCAGACGATCTTGGCTGTCTGTCCTGTCTGGTCTCCCTTTGGAGGACCCCAATGATCATCTCCCGAAGAGACAATGGGCTCAGGTAATACACATTTAGGAAATCTCAGTGGATCTTTGGCCAGAAAGAAAAGATGGTAGGAGTCTTGACCTCCATCTGTTCCTTTGGCTCTGCTTCCTCCTCCTGTAACCATTCATGGCATTCAAAGCCCCTCTTAGCTTGGTCCACTGGGTGTAAGCGAGTTCTCTCTCCTCATCTGGATCTGCTCTGTGCTCCAACTATTCCAGATTGAAACACTTTCATCTTTCTGGAATTCATCCTCAGCCTCTTCTCTCAGGCTAAAGTGCCTTTCACCCCTCCCTGCATCAGATTTTAACTTGTCATTCAAGATCCAGTGCAAAGAGCCCTCAACTCCCTGAAGAATTCCTGAAGCCTCTGAACCTGAAGAATGCTGTTCACACCCTGTCAGGCAAGCTTGTGTTGTAGGTTTGTCTGTGCATCTTTCTTCCTCTATAAGGTGATAATTACTTGGCACTTTATTTCTTTATTTTTACTTTATGCATATGAGCGTATTGCCTGCATACACTGTGTGTGTAAGTGCCCCGTGTCATGCAATGCCCGTAGAGGACAGAAGAGGGCATCGGATCTCCTGGAACTGAAGTTATGGATAGTTGCTAGCTGCCATGTGAGTGCTGGGATTCAAACCCGGATCTTCTGTTGAGCCATCCCTCCAGCTCATCCTTATCTATTTCTTATACGTTTAACATAACACCTGGTATATTCTTGGTGCTCAACCAAAAGGCACCCAGAGTTAAACTGAAGCCTATTTCTATGGATTTAACTCTACATAGGCTTCACTTAAAGCTCGTCAAAGTCTAGGGAGGAAGTGGGTGGAGGAGGAAAGCTCAGCGGAGTGTATCTCCAGCTACCTGCACTGTCACTTGTCCCTTCTTCCCAAGGCCAGTGTCAGCTCTGGCTTCTGAGGAAAGCTCACGGGTCCCCCTGTGAGAAAGCTTGGCTGGCTGGAGAAGGGACCACAGCCTGGCCTGCAGGGAGTTCCTGGACTGACAAGTCACCCATTTCTAGGATCTTGGAGACTGAGGAAGGATGGGGGTTAGTACTTGCTTAGCATCTATTGTCTACAAGACCCCAGATCACATCAGTTCACCTCACAAGAACCCAGTGAAGTCAGTATTATGATGCTCATCTTAGAGATGAGGAAATTCAGACTCGGAGAAGATAAGGACTTTCCCAAAGGAGACTCAGCCAGTAGCAGAGAGCTGAGGATGGAACTCCCCATCCATGTCTTTTCCCCCCTCATCACTCTTGTTGAACAAGGAACTCAGTTTCACAACCACTAAACATCCCAAGCACTTCTGCTGCCCCAGTGCCAGCAAAAACAGAAACTCCACACAGCCCGGTGTCCACACAGTCCTTGCTCTGAATCAAAGTTTGCATGTGTGCCTCTGATTGGTAGAGAGTAGGTCACGTACCTGTGTCCTGGGAAGGGAGTCTGGAGTGTCTGTGTTCTTCTGTTTGGGGAAGCAGAATAATAAGGGAATTTCCTCCAGAGAAACAAGGCTACTTTATGTGTAAGATGCTAAACAACCACAAACATAACAGATGGTCACCACACTGGCTTACTCTAAATGTCACATCAAAGGAAGTAAATTTATATGTCTTAATACACTCCTACTACTTTCTTAAAATGTGGTTTGGAGGGTAAAAAAACCCAACAAACCTTTTTATTACATAATTTTGAAGTATAATTTACATATAGAAAATTTCACCTAGAGAAGTATACAGTTCGGGGTGGAGATATGGCTCAGTGGTTGTTCTTGCAGAAGACCTGAGTTTGAATCCCAGCACCCACATGGCAGCTAACAACTGCCCATAACTCCAGTTCCAGGGGATCCGACAGCCTCTTCTGTCCTCCTTGGGCACTGCACGACATGGGTGCACTTACCTACACACGGACAATACATTCATACACATAAAATAAAAAAATAATAAAATATTAAAAAAAGAAGTGTACAGTTCTAGGGTCTCTCTCCCTTCTTTGCCTTCTCTCTCTGTCTCTGTCTCCTCCCTCTCACCCTCCCTTCCTTTCTCCCTCCTTCCCTTCTTCTTTCCTTCCCCCTCTCCCTCCCCTATGCTTACAGTTGTCTAACCACTATTAGAAGCAAGATACAGTATGTAGCAGTCCCATTACCCTGCCCCCTCCATTCCCTTGAGTTCCTCTGTGGAATACACCTTCCTCCACCTTCTGCCCTTGAGAATCACTGATATGTTTTTTTTCTGTCTATAGTTTTTGGAACAAAGACTTTTAAAGCAAAGAAACAGAGCAGAAGCGATTTTGGGTAAATATTCATGTATGTGTATTGGCATCTCCCCCTACTTGGCCCCCATCTTGGGGGTGGAAAAAAAAGATTATTGCAATAGATTGAATTTATCCAAAGTGTACTTTTTAGGCCTCTAATCTGAGCTCTTTGGAAAGCTGAGATGGGGGGGATCTCAAGTGCAAGCACTACCAGGACTACAGAATGAGTTTGAGGCCAGCTTTGGCAATTTAGTGAGACCCTGTCTCAAAATGAAAGCAAAAAGAAGGCTGGGGGTTAGCTAGGGCATAGAGCACTGGCCTAGTATGCACAGGGTCCTGGGGTCAGCTTCCAGTGCTGGAAGAAAAGAAACGTGCCATTTCCTTTCATATATCAGGCTTAAGGCTGATTTCAGGTGCTGTTGTGGCTACAGCTCATGGCATGAATTCCCTTTTGAAGGGGCAGCAGAGAGAGCATGTGATGAATTGTGATGAATGTCATACTACTCAGATGCATTGGAGGGACCCACACCTCAGAGGCCACCTCTGGTCCCCTCCAGACTGTCCTCCTTTCTCACGGGTGGAGAATGGCCCATGGAAAGTCTGTGTCTTCCTGCTATGTCCTGCTCACCCACAATTCCCCACTCAAAGAGCTGTAAGCCACTTTCAGGTCTACACAAGCAGGCAACACAGCTCTGTATACCCCAGACTAAGCTGTGGCCCAGGGCTGCTGCTTGGTGAGGCCATTCACAAAGTTTGGGTGTGTAGGCTGCTGAGTAGAAAAAAAAGGATTCTCCTCTCTCTCTCTCTCTCTCCAAGGAGTGTTACAATTATAAAATTTTTTTTTGGTCTTTTTGAGACAGGGTCTCCTTGTAGCCCCAGCTGGCCTGGAACTTGCTATGTAGACCAGGATGGCCTGAACTCACAGAGATCCGCCTGCCTCTGCCTCGCGAATGCTGGGATTAAAGGTGTGCAAAGGTGTGTGTCACCACACCCAGCGTACAATTCTGAATTTATACATGACTCTTTAGATCATCATGGAAAATATTTTTTCAATTTTGGTATTTTGTAGATTTTTTTTTTTTTTGGTCTTTTTGAGACAGGGTCTCCCTGTAGCCCCAGCTGTCCTGGAACTCACCATGGAGACCAGGCTGGCCTTGAACTCACAGAGATCCGCCTGCTTCTGCCTCCCGAATGCTGGGATTAAAGGCATGATCCACCACACCCGGCTATTTTGTAGATATTTTAAAAATGAAATAGAATCTTTTTATGCAACAGTCTATTAAGTTGATAGATAAAAACAGGAACAAGTGGTACATGGGTTGGCTTGTGCTCTTGTCTGGGTACTGTAAATGTTCCAGGCAGGTCTTAAAGAATTTAAGGGTCTCCTGTGAGAGACAGCAAAGTTCCCTGCAGTCCAGTTTCCCAGGCCTCAACTATGCTCCCGAGCAAGGGAGTCAGGGAGAGCAGGAGACATTTTTAGGATGACTAAAGCTGCCCTGGGCCCTTACCCTCATACTGTCTTTGATGGTCACCCTTCATTTATACCTTTAGAGTCACCTAGGAGATTGGTGGGCAACACCTCTGAGTGTGTCTGCGAGGGTGTTTACAGAGAGGGTTGAGAGGAGAGACCCAGCCTGACTGTGAGCAACACATCCCATGGACTGGGGTTCTTCCTTACAACTAGAGGGGAAGAAGGAGAAAGTCAGCCGGATGCTGGCATTCCTTGCCTCTGCTTCCCTGTCAGCCTTGAAACAATGAACTTTCCTCTACACATGCCTCTGCTGCCAAGTAACCATGACTGAACCCCCCTGAGACCACAAGCCAAAATAAACCTTTCCTTCCTAAAGTTGTCACGGTGACATGAAAAATAACTAGTACATTATTTCATCTGGGTCTCGATGACCTCGCCAGGTGGGCATCTTGCTGCCAGCCAGTAGATGAGGTAGCAGTGGCCTTTCGATGTTAAATCCCTTATGTGCGGCAGGAACCCAGCTCTGTATACCTTTAAAGTCAGTGGAGTTCTATTTGCCCTTGGCAGGGTTCTCCTCATCTTCACCCTCCTTCTTAACAGGATTCTTGGGGAGCAAGGAGTCAGTCATTTAAATGGGAGGACAAAAATTAAACCAAGGGTTAAAATTCTAGAACCTTCTCTGATAGACTTTTTCAAAGCAGAAAAAGGAAACATATAGGAGTTGGATAGCTGGGGCAGAGCTAATGCAAACACGCAGGAAAGGAAGGTACTGGTGAAGCCAGGCAAATTTCAGTGAATTAGCTGTAGGACAATGAGGGTTGAGGTAGAAGATAAGGGAGGACAGGTCCTCAGCATAAAGAGCTTTGGCTTTTGTTTTTATATATGTATCTGTGTGTGTGTGCTCGTGTGCACGTGAGGAGGTGAGAGGACAGCTTGCAGAAGTCGGTTCTTTCCTTCCACCATGTCGATCCCAGAATCAAACTAAGGCCCATCAGGCTTGGTGGCAAGGACCTTCACCCACTGAGTCATCTAACCAGCCCAACTTTGGCTTTTGTGTCAGTCCTGGTTTCAAATCCAAGTCTTGATACTTAACATTTGACCAAGTGACTGAACTACGATGTAGGCCATGCTATGGTTTCATATGAGAAACGCCATGGGGGTGACGCCTAGCCTGGAGCACGTTCTCTTCAACACTCGTTCTCTCCCTCCTTCTGTCGACTGAGTCAGACAAGCTCATTTTGGCATTTTGTAGTTCTACAGCTGAGAAGTCCAAAAATAAACTTGAATTAAGATGGGCTCAGCACTGAGGTCCCTGGCAGGCACTTCTGTGTAAATTAGCAGAAGTGAAAAAAAAGAAAAAAAAAAAAACAAAAACGCACACACCACAATTTCATTTCTAGTATTAGAAGCAACGAGCCCCCGTCATGTGGGTGGGCCATCGCTGAGGGGGCGGGCATGGTGAGGGGAAGGTTTGGTATTTTTTCTTTGTTGTTTTTGTTTTTGTTCTGTGATGATGTGGGGGGACTCTCCAGGGACATCATGCATCACACAGCAGGGAAGAGAGGGTGGTGAAGGCAGGCAGAACCGGCTGGTAGGAGAACGTCACCCTGTCACAGGGCAGAGCTGGGGAAAGGGGGAGCAGGGCGTCAATGCGTGGAAAAGGTCCGGTGACTGTCACAGTCTGTGACACAGATGGGCGAGTTCTGTAGTCCATCCTTCAATGAGTTCCTGAAGAAAGGTTATTTTCGGGGACTTAGGCTACTCCTGAAAGGGCAGCACTGCTGAGCCTCACTTTTAAGGGTATGTGTGTGTGTTTGTGGGGTCATAGAGACCCACAGAAAGAGAAGCCCAGGATTGGCTCATTTGACCACAGGCCACGAATTGCAGTCACAGGCTCTTATTGTTATTAACAAAGTCCTTTTCCCTTCTCTAGTTTTTTGATTTTCTTTTTTTTTTAAAACAATGTTTTTTGGGCTTATTTATTTTTATGTGTACGAGTGCTATGCCTGATGTATGTAGTGCACCTGTTTTGTGCAGTGCCCACGGAGGACAGAAGAGGGCGTTGGATCCCCTGGAACTGGAGTTTTGGATGGCTGTTAACTGCCATATGGGTGTTGGGAATCAAACCTGTGTCTTCTGCAAGAACAGCCACCAGTACTCTTAACCACTGAGCCGTCTCTCCAGCCGCCCCCCATCTTTTGCTTTTCTTATTATCTATGTTGTAGGCTTAGTGAGAGGAAGTGAATCCTGCAGTTCTCTGCAGCAGAGCCTCAATGGGCTGTCTTCTTTGTGCAGGACTGGCACTGGGCAGAAAGGTGGGTTCAGGGTTGGAAGTCTGGAGAATCCAAGTCACCCTGACCCTGACCCTGACCCTGTTTCTGATTTCTGCAAGTTTTTTTTTTTTTTTTCAAACGAGCACAATGACCTTAACAAGTCAATGTTGCCTGTCAAAGGAGTGCTTCATATAAACAATAGTTCATCAATTAAAACAGATTATGCCATGCTTAGTATTTGCCTTGGTTTAGTAGTCTCTGAAGGTGACTTTAATGTAGAATGTGACCAAGCAGTCTCGCATCCCTATTACAAATAATCATAGAAAAGGAATTATGTGGATTGGAGAGATAGCTCAGTGGCTAAAAGCACTGACTGCTCTTGCAGAGGACCTGGTTCGATTCCTAGCACCCACATGGCACTAACGACCATCTGTAACTCCAGTTTCAGGGGAATCTGATGCCCTCTTCTGACCTCCACAGGTACTGCACGACACGAGCGCACTCACATACATGCAGACAAAACACTCAATACACATCAAAATAATAAATAAAATATTTAAAAAGAAAATGATTTATGTTACAGGAAGGGGATTATGGGATCGACCCAAAGAGGCACTCCCAACTGTAGGGTGTTAAATGTAGGAGCCACTGGAGGAGAAAAGTGACACCCTATCCACCCTTGCACCTCCAGATTCTTTCGGTGTTTGCCAAATGTAACCATCTGCCCATTCCCTGTCTGAGTCTGTACTCACCCCTCTGGTGCCAGCTCAGGTGTTCCCAAATCAGATTTCCCAGACTTCCCGGGGAGAATTATGGGCTTTTCTTCCCTGCTACCCAGGATGTTTGTGGTATTTTTAATTAGCATTCAAGTTGTCCCTTGACCTGAAGCCAAGGCCTTCCTTCTCCCCTCTCATGAGTTCTTAGAGGGTGAGATGTGTTTTCATTTATCTAAAAGCCTAAGACCAGAACCGGCAGTCACTGGTCAGTAAAGCCATGCTGAGCTAGCTGTTGGTAGTGCTGGTGGTTCCTTAAGAACATTTCTGTCCCCCAAACCTTGTTAACTTTGAAAAGTTCAATCTCTAATGCCAGCATTAATTTTATTCTATTGTATTATTTTATTTTGTGGCTGTGTGCATGTGTACATACTTACGTGTGTACTCTTAGGTGCACAAACACATGTATGTGTGTGTAGGCCAAAGGATAACTGAATATTGCTACTCGGGCACCATCTGCCTTATTTAAACATTTTATATTAAATAAATAAATAAATAATTAATTAATTATTGTCTTTCTGAGACAGGGTCTTCCTGTAGCCCCAGCCAGCCTGGAACTCACTATGTAGACCAGGCTGACCTTGAATTCACAGAGATCCACCTGCCTCTACCTCCTGAGTGCTGGGATTAAGGGAATGAGCCACCACACCCGGCTGTATTTATTTATTTTTATTCAATGTGTATGAGTGTTTTGTCTGCACGTATGTAAATGTAACACATGTGTACAGTATCCTCAGAGGTCAGAAGAGGGTATCAGATCCCCTGGAACTAGAGTTACAGACAGTTGTGAGCTGCCATGTGGGTGTGGGAATTGAACCCAGGTCCTCTGCAAGAGCAGCCAGTGCTCACTACTGAGTCATCGCTCCAGCCCCTCAACTACCTTATTTTAAGACAGTCTCTTATTAGCCTGGAACTCGCTGATTAGACTAGGCTGACTGGCCCCAGCAATGAGATTATAATCATGCATTTCTACATGGGTTCTAGGGATTAAATCATTATGCCTGCAAGGCAAGCACTTTAAGGCTAAGCCATCTCCCCAGGCCCCAACGCTGGCATTTATAAACACAGGCACTCTCATGCTGTGCTGGTAGGAATGTGAACCTGTTCATGATAGAGTGCCCAGGTTGTAGAGAGTCATCACTTCCCTCTCTCCTGGGAGGACTGTGTGTTGAGATGGCTTATTTCCTAAGACAGCCTGTCTCCTTGAACAAAGGGTCCCAAGAAACCCTTCTGTCTCTCAAGAGAAACCAGAGCAAACGGTGTCGGGGAAAAAGGGGGCCATAAGAGGGCCATAAACTTCTCAAGAGTGCCCCCGATCTGCATGTAGTCAGCCAGCCACAGCTATCTCCTATATAAGCCCCAGCGATCCGGGAAGGCTGCTTTCCTTCTGAGGTGCTGCAATAAACTCCGTCTTGTCTGAGGTCAGGTGTTGAAGCCTTCTTTCTCTCCTATTGCTCCTGCATTCTGCACCCCAAAACCTAACAGTTCAATTTTTGTGAAGAATGATTTAGTAAATATTCAGGAGAAGTCTTAGGGTTCTGTATTGCTTTTGTGCTAATTCTTTTCCTTTATATTCAGGGGTTATTGGTTTTTCATAAAGATACTGCTAGTATTATATTCATAGCAATGTTTTTTTTTTAAGAGGTAGCAAAAATTGGGGCACTATTAGTAGTGACATGGATAAATAATTTGTTTTCTATACATTATAGAGTGTCATGTAGCTACGACAATTGTGAGTAAAACTATTTACTAATCACACAAATAAAACTATTTACTAATCACACAAGAAGAATGAGAAAAACCAGCTACGAAGTAGACAACACAGGCCCACTTTTAGCGGAAAATGAGGATATGGCCATGGGAACTGTCTGGAAGGACACACAGAAAGGTTTTGGCCTCTTATCTCTGGGTGTGGGATCTTAGAGGATTCTAATTTCCTTCTAATTTTTCAGGGCTTCCTCAGCTTTCTATGATAAAATTTAGAACATGGGAAACATTTGTAAATCTTGAGATGATTCTCTGAAACTTCTTGGTCCTTGAATTTTGAGAATCGTAAAAGCAAATCAGAAGTGGGGTTGGAGTTGTGGAAGTGCCTTTGGGTTATGAATTGCAATCACCTGCAGAGCTTTCGGAACCCTGGGCTCAGTTCACATCCCGCGCAGCAAACCACAATCAGCAAAGTTGCCCCTAGGCAAGAGAGAGCTTTATATTTCCTCAGGTGACAAGAAAGAGCAGCCAAGTTTAGAAACCCTGCTTTTGCATTGGGTGTGGTGGCACACACCTTGTAACCCCAGCACTTGGCGGGAGGACTGTTTAGCTTTGGTTGCATAGTGAATTCCACCGTCTGGGTTAGTGTGTAGACGCTGTGGCATTCCCCTCACCTGCCCAAAACACACACACACACACACACACACAAAGAAACAATCATTGCTTTTGAGCTGAATTAACACAACCCACCCGTTGCTATGCAAATTTCATTTAATTTGAGTAAATTTACAAAAAAATTCAGTTCCTTAGGCCTCACTAGCTACTTTTAAACCACTCAGCAGTTGCATATGGTTAGTGGCCGCCACGGTAATGGATGGCCTCTTCCTCCCAGCTAAGGCTCCCTCTGTTCTTGCCTGCAGAACTGACTGGCCTGGGTCATCAGTAGAATAACTGTGTGCCTGGAAAGTTGCTTTTGCTTTCTGTGTCCACCCCCATCCTCTGCCTTAAACATGAGGATGTTTATACAGCATATTTAATTTCAAGGTTTCAACAGGCGCAAGCCCAGTCTATCCGCTCAGCCCCATAGGCCACCATGCAAGCTGTTTACATGGAATTCAAGCACAGGGCGAGGAGCAGAACACGTTTTTCCACAGCTGCTGAGAAAGATGAGCGAGTGGAGGAAGAATAACAAAAAGCCACTTCAAAAACACACCAGAAGGTGTCACAAAGCAGAGACAAGCAGAGGTTTGAAACCCCCCCTCCTCCCAAAACCCTGACGAGAGAGCAAAAACAAGTGACGAGGGAGCCTCTGGCTGTGCCGGTTTCGGGCGTCGCGGTTGCTTGACTTGAGAACGGGCCTGTCCCAGCACTTCTGAGAGGAGCCAGGAGCTGAGGTTGTGGGGGCTCAGAAACCTCACCTGAGTTCTGAGAATTGTGGGGCCTGGTGGGGGGACAGTCCCTCGGTGCACAGTGTCTCTGGGAAGATGGGAGGGGGTGACTATGGGAAAGGCAGGGCCAGGCTGGATGGGTAAGGGTGTGGGGACTCTTCCTGCCCAGAGAATGGCTGCAGGCAAGAAATTAAGAGTTCCCTGGGGCTGGAGAGATGGCTCAGTGGTTAAGGGCACTGAATGCTTTTACAGAGGACCTAGGGAGGATCTAGGTTCGCTTCCCAGCACCCACATGGAGGCTGACAGTTGTCTGTAACTCCAGTTTCAGGGGACCCGACCCCTTCTTCTGACTTCTACAGGCACTGCATGACATGGGTGCGCTTACACACATGCAGGCAATACACTCATACACATAAAATAAAAATAAGAAAGATAAAATATTAAAAAAAAAAAAAGAAATTGGAGTCCCATTTGGCCCTAGGCTTCTGAAGGACCCACTGCCTGAGGAGGCAAGGCATCCAGGATATAGTAAAATCATGGACCCCAAGGGTATGAGGTCACTCATCTACAAAGCTCCTCCTTCTTTGGGACTGAGGACTGACCCTTTACTTTCTGTAGGGCAGGAAGGATGAAGCAGAACCTGGAATGGAGGTCTTGGTTCCAAGTACCATACGCTATCACTCAGCTGCTATAGGACCCTGTGTTTCTTCACCTCTTTAGACCTTTCAGATCTTTCTTTCTCTTTTTTGGGAGGTGGGGGAACAGGGTCTCATATATCTCTGGTTGGCCTCGAACTTGCTACATAGCCAAGGCTGACCTTGAGCTTCAGATCTTCCTGCCTCTGCCTCCCAAGTGCTGAGATCACAGGTATGTGGTGCTGAGGAATGAACCCAGGGCTTCGAGTATGCCAGGCAAATAGTACCAAATGAGCTATGCCCTCAGCCAAAACGAAGAATGGTATTGGGGGTGGGGCACTCTGGTTTTGTTTTTAAAATTTTTGTTTATTTATTTACTATTTTAATTTTATGTGTAAGAGTGTTTTACCTGCATGTATGTAAGTGCACCCATTCTGTGCAATGCCCACAGAGGCCAGAAGAGGGTTGTTGGATCCCCTGGAACTGGAGTTACAGATAGTTGTTAGCACCCATGTGGGTGCTGGGAATCACATTCCAATCTTTTGGAAACACAGCCAGTGCTCTTAATGGCTGAGCTGTCTCTCCAACTGTGGAAATTCAGTTTTTGGAGACAGGGTATCAGTTCAGGCTGACCCCAAATTTATTATGTAGCTGAGGATGATCTTGAGCTCAGGATCTGCCTGTCTTCAGTTTCCCAGTATTGGGATTACAGGTATGCTCCATTAAGCTTGGATTTACATTCTTGTCCCCACTCCCTTTTTCTTTTTCCAAATTTTATTAATTATTTTTAGTTTATGTGTATGGGTGTTATGCCTGCATGTACGTAAGTGCATCTGTGTCATGCAATGTCCACGGAGGACAGGAGGTTGTCGGATCCCCTGGTACTGGAGTTACGGACAGTTGTTAGCTGCCATGTGGGTGCTGGGATTCGAACCTGGGTCTTCTGCAAGAAGAACCAGTGTTCTTAACTGCTGAGCCATCCCTCCAGCCCCTCGACCCCCTTTTTGAGACAGGGTCTAACTATATAGCCCTGGTGGCCTCTTCTCAGTCTCTTGAATGCTGAGATTACAGACATGTCTCACCATGCCCACCCTTTGTTTCTTGATCTGAAAATTGTCTAAATCTTCAAATTAATTTAAAAGATCTCAACTCCAGCTGCATGTTGAAATCTCTTGTTGAAGTACAAAAAATTAAATGTGATTCTTAGTGTCCTGGGATGCAACAGGATTTTTTAAAATATTTTATTTATTATTTTTATTTTATGTGTATGAGTGTTATGCCTGCATGTAGGTAAGTGCATCCATGTTGTGCAATGCCTGCGGAGGACAGAAGAGGGTGTCATATCCCCTGGAACTGGAGTTAGGGACAGTTGTTAGCTGCCATGTGGGTGCTGGGATTCGAACCCAGGTCTTCTGCAAGAACAGTGTTCTTTTTTAAAAATATATTATTTATTATTTGCATTTTATGTGTATGAGCTTATTGCCTGCATATATGTGAGTGCATCAGTGTTGTGCAGTGCTGTGGAGGTCAACAGAGAGTGTCAGATTCCCCTGGAACTGGAGTTAGGGATGGTTTTTAGTCACCACGTGGGTGCTGGGAATTGAACCCAGGTCTTCTGCAAGAGCAGACAGTGCTCTTAACCACTGAGCCATCTCTCCAGCCCCCAGGATTTCTTTTTTTTTTTTTTTTTTTTTTTTTTTCTTTTTGAGACAGGGTCTCTCTGTAGCCCCAGCTGGCCTGGAACTCACTAGGTAGACCAGGCTGGTCTTGAGCTCACAGAGATCCACTTGCCTCTGTCTCCCAAATTCTGGGATTAAAGACATGTACCACCACACCCAGCTACCTGCAGTGGGATTTCTGAAAAGCTCTTCAGATGATTCCAGTGCGTAGCCAAGATTAAGAACTTTGGGTCCTCCTAGCAGTCCTCAGAGTTCGGTGTGTGCAGAATCACCTGACCTGGCACAGCTGTCTGGCACTCTGTATCTCCGTCAAACCCACAGGTGATGTCCATGGACTACATCTGGAGTCATAGCAAGTCCATCTTTAGCGTTCCCTTCACTAGCACCAAACCAGCAAGCCGTGTTCTAAGTCCCACACTCAGTCTGCTTTTGTTGCTGTTCTCGTATCTGGCAGTAGCTGTGTGTTCTTCCCAGTAACATTGTTTGGAAGTTCTTTCTTTCCCTTCCTTTTCTCACAGGCATCTCACTCACCACTTGAATTCTGACTAGGTGCTGTGGGTATGAATCAGATAGAAATATTCCCCCTGCAAGCAGAAAATGAAAGCCAAAGCCAGACTGTGATGAGCACTCAAGGTAGGGAAGAGGCCATTTTAAACTGAGGAGTTGGAAGAGTTGGAAATAACAGTTCCCAAGCGCTGTTCACATGCTCCACACCCCTTGCTTTATCCTCACTACATCCCTTAGCAGGGATTGATAAGTCCCTCAATCTGTACTTAAGGGAGCCAAAGTTTAGGATTAGAGACTTTTTACAAGAATGAGGTGACCCACTGGGACTTAAACTTTGGTCTCAGTTGGGCATGGTAGTGCACACCTCTGATCCCAGCACTCAAGAGGTGGAAGCAGGAGAATCAGTTGTTCTAGGTCATCTTCAGCTACATACCACATTCAACGCCAACCTGGGCTACATGAGACTGTCCCCAAAACAAAACAAAAACAAAAACAAAACAAAACAACACAACCCAAAACACCCAAAACAATACCAAATGAACTTTTGTTTCTATGTTGACTATGTAGAACATGGGTACTGTTTGAGTTTCATGCCTGATCAGATCCAACCAGGCCTGGCTCTTGGATTATATCAAGTTGTTGTTGGGATGGGATGGGATGAACTTTCATGAGTTACTTTAGCAATGTGCTTAAATCCCTCCACTCATTCTCCATACTGCCCCAGCCAGAAAAAGACAGTTTCTACCCTTAGCCCCTCGCCCTGGCCTCAGCTTTGGCTCCGAGCCTGGGCCCAGGTCATGCTTTCTGAAGTCTGATTCTGCTGCTTGCATTTTTCTCTCCTAATGTCGCTTCCTTTTCTCAAGGGCTGGGTGGTATGTCCAGCTTTTTGTGGGTAGACCTTACTAAGACTGTGCCCTCCAGTAGTACTGTAGGAAAGGCTATCTGTGGCTACCAAGATGGCTGCAAGTCCTAAAGATTCCATTGGGTCCTTGTTTGAAATGGCTGCCAACTGCCAACCCATTGACTCAGCCCAACTTGTTGCTAAAATTATTTATTTTTAAATATTTATTTATTATTTTTATTTTATGTGTGTCAGTGTATTGTCTGCATGTAAGTGCACCCATGTTGTGCAATGCCTAAGAAGGTCAGAACAGAGCATCGGATTCCCTTCAAACTGGAGTTGTGGATAGTTGTTAGCCACCATGTGGGTGCTGGGTATTGAACCCAGGTCCTCCGCAAGAGCAGACAGTTTTTAACTGCTGAGCCATCTCTCCAGTCTGCATTTATTTATTTTTATTTTATGTGTAGGAGTGCTTTACCTGTATGTAAGTATACTTGTGCATGCAGTGCCTCCATAGGCCAGAAGAGGGTGTGAGATCCCCTGGAACTGGACAGTTATTAGCCACCATGTGGGTGCTGGGAACTGAATGGGGGTCCTCTGCAAGAGGACAATGTCCTTAACTGCTGAACCATCTCTCTACCCCAAAGTCCAGATTGTCTTACCTCCTGATATCAAGGTTATGTGTTAGAGGTGGAGGTGAGAGAGGAAGGCTGAAATTGTCCTTGTGCCCCTAAGACCTTGAGTTCCTGGAGACTTTATCTTCCCATCTGTGTTATCTCTGGTGCAGGGAGGGGTTATGTGCTCTGGCTGTTTAGGGAACAACAGTGGCTCAAGTGCTTTTTCTTACTGCTCTACATGAATGGTAGCAAAGGTGGGTTGTCCACATGGCCCTCAGGTGGGAGAGGCACCTGGCACATGCTGTATAGCTTGCAAGACCCCAGAGCCCTGTGGGTGCAGCTTCTGGGCAACTTTTGTCTTCTTACCACACCTCCTGGGGTTAGGTAGCTGCTCAGGAAGATGAGGTTTTCCTGCAGAGCCCCAGCTCCTTGCTGTGTTGGGTGAGCTGTAGAATGTCAAGTCAGAGAGGGTCAGGAGGGCCCCACCATGGCACAGGCAGTCCTGGGAACTATAGAGTATGGTACCCAGGAAGGAGGAGCTTCCTCTCTTCTTTCCCTTCCAGAGAATGGGTCATTTGTTGTAACAGAAATGCCACAATTATGTTTGGATCTCTAACCTTGGAGTCTGGAATGAAAAAGGTGAAGTGGTTGGTCATATGGAAGGTTTCTATCCTCATTAAAGCAAAACAACAACAAAACAAAGAAAAGAGACACAATTCATATCTAAGTGCCAAGGTGCTCTAGGATCAAAAGTGACTTTGTTATTGGTCAACTGGACATGGTCACGGAAAGGCTCCTGTTGTGATCCAGCTTGTGCTCTTGGATAAGAAAGTACTGCGGAGCCAGTTTCTCAAGCTTGAGTCTTAAATGAGCCAATGAGTGATTTTCTCCTCTTCTGGGAGGACTGTCCAGTTGGAGAGGGCTTGGGAAGAAAGGCAGAAGTTAGAAGAGACCCACCCAGGGCTAACTCTGGACTCAGGGGGCTGCTGTTGGTACCACTGGTATTGACCCAACCTTCAAACTCCAGTTCTCCTGGAGCCTTTTTAACTAACCCACCATACACACTAACTTGTCTGAAAACGCCATCCATCCCAAAGGTGAGGGATGAGACCTAGCTGGGCCTAGGCGTGAGTACACGCTGGCCATTGGAGCTGTTTTTACTTCTTCGTCAAAAAGGGTGCTTTTCTCACCAGGACTAGTGATTTTTATTTGTTTGCTTTTTTAAGAAACAAAAACATAAACAAGGTTTTTGTTGTGTCCGAGGCTGGTCCTGAACTTATGTAGTTTGGACTGGCCTTGAACTCCAAGTCCTTCTGCTTTAGGCTCCTGAAAGCTGGGATTACAGGTTTGTATCACTACACCCAGAAATTAGGCCTGAATAGCTGGTGGAGGCCCCAGAAGATGCTCTGCAATGCATTATTTGGTGACTCTATTTCTAGCCGTGGAATTTGAGACCATAAGATACCTGTAATTTGCCTAAACTCTCACTCTCATAGAAAGTTAGGACAGGATTGGGACTAGGGCTTCCCCTAAAAGCCCCCATAGAACCTTAAATAGTACTAATATGTGCCAGCCTGCCTTCCTGACGTGACACCTTCTCATGGGAGGGTCCTCTTCTCTTGGTGTCTCTGAGCCTTCCAGCCCAGTGGCTGGCACATACTGGGGGTGCCTGAGGAGTGAGGGGAAGAACTGGATGGACGAATCCAACCTGTGAGATTCTTCACTGTGAACGGCATGAAGTGAGGCGTAGTTCCCCACCGTATCCTCTGAACTCTACAGCATCCCAAAGACTTAGCTCAGATCTTACCTTTCAGACTAGCTCAGCCTCTGACTCTTGGAGCAAGACTGGCCTGTTCTGTGCAGTTAGCAGCCTTCTTTACTTACTGATGTGGGGAGGGGACAACTTGGCATATGGTTCTTAAGTGTGAGCTATGAATCTGAAAGCCTGGGTTTAAGTCTCAGCTTCATTCTTTTCTAGCTGTATGATCTGAGGCAACTCCCCTGGCCTCAATTTCCTCTTTTGTAAAATGGGTCTAGTAGTAATTCCTCTGTCAGATCTTTGTTGTGAAGATGGAGGCAAGGCACGTGCAAAGTGTTTAGTGTGATGCTGAGCGCTCCTACCTTCTAGTTATCACCATTACTAAATGTTTCATTCCCTACCTTCTGGGAAGATGGTTGCCTTACCTGTGACCTGGAGGAAATAACATGTAACCTTGGTGGATTGCTATGGCAACCAAAGCAGAGAATGCATATGAAAATGCTTTGTAAACTTTTGAGTGTGAAGTTTGGTTGCCCCCAAGATCACACAGTGGGTAAGAGGTGGTACCTTTCTGGAACATCCTCCCCAACACACACACCTGTGTGCACACTCTTATACCTTGAACATACACAGGTACACACAGTCTAACCCCTACTGGTGTCCTAGGGAAGCCTCTTTCAACAGCCTCTTAGGAGCCTTCCTGGCTACCTAGACAAGTTGGGTGGTGGGGGTGGTAGGGTGGGGGTGGGGGTGGGGCAGAAACATCGGAATGAGATTTGAACTTTGTCCCTAAGGAGCTTAGCAGGGAGAAGGGTGAGAAAGTTACTTAAATGAGGCCAAAATGACACAGAAATGACAGAAACAAGAGCCTGGGAAGAAGGGAGTTGAAGGGGAGTTTCCGGGTGGGGTTGGCATTTGAGCTGGTCTTTGAAAGGTGGGTAGTGTTTTGTTCGCATAGGCACTACAACAAAATACCACAGGCTTAAGAATCAGCAGGGGTGTATGTTTTCACAGTTCTAAAATCCGAGGTCAAGGTGTTGACAGTATGGGTTACTCTGAAGTTTGGTTGATAGATGGCTCTGTGTGGCTGTCTCTGTGCACGGTCTGTCTTGTCTGGGACCCCATTTCCTCTCTTATGACGACACCAGTCATATTGTCTTAGGACCACCCCTATGGCTTCACCGATTCCTTAAAGGCCAACTCTCTAAATGCAGTCACATTTAGAGTTAGGACTTCAACTCTAAATGAACTCAGGGGAGGAGGGCCACCATCTGGTCCATAACAGATAGGATGTTTTCATATTTGTGTAATAGCAAAAGCATTCATTGTAGAGTGTCAAAAGATAAAAAAGGCAGATGGAAACCATGTCAAGGTGAGCATAGCTGTTCAGCTTTTTTTTTTTTTAAAGAATATATACCTTGAGTTAGGTACCTGCTGCACGCCTTTATTCTCAGCACTTGGGAGGCAGAGGCAGGCGGATCTCTGTGAGATCAAGGCCAGCCTCTCCATAGTGAGTTCCAGTCCAGCTGAGGCTACACGGAAACAAACAAATAAAAAAGACTATATAACTTGAAAAGGAGTTCATGTTTTGTAGTATCTGTGTTCTATACTCTGACATTTTCACATAACAAAGCATCAGGAACTTTCTCCCTGTCATTGAATATTCTTCTACAATATCACTTTCCATGGCTGTATGCCAGTCTATGATAAGGGCGTATTTATGGTGGACCTTTTTATTTGTTTTTAAGATGTTGGGATTTTGATTGGCTAAGATGCAGGGTAGGGGGTGGGGGT
>NW_008340203.1:92987-95072 GCF_000622305.1 Nannospalax galili
GTGGGGGGGTTGGGGGTGTTAACAGAATATGAAAGGGAATAATATGAACTCCTAGGCTACAGTAGTTGATTACGTGCCAGTAAACTGGGACCAATCAGTTGAGTTCTCAGAATCAGGCAGATCACACGTACATGTGTTAGGGAGGTAGATTGTGGATGTGAGGAGGCTGCTGCTTCTGAGAAGCCTCAGGAGGTCCCAAGAATGAACCAGCTTCGTACTTTGTTTCTGACTAATTAGAATCTCACATAGATCCTATAGAGCAACTGAAATTCGAATGTGATGCCCGAGTGAGGCTGAGCTTGATGAACACATCATAGCTTCACCAGACATGCCGCTATGCATGCGTGTGTGCGTGCCTGCGTTTGTGTAGGCCAGAGGTTACACTGGGTGTCATTCCTTAGGTGCCAGACACCTTGTTTCTGAGACAGGCTCTCTCATTGAATCTGAACTCACTGATTAGGTGAGTCTGGCTGACCAGCCCAAGGGCTCTGCTTGTCTCTGCCTCCCAAGAGCCGGGATAATGCACATACACCACCATGCCTCGCTGTTTCAGATGGGTTCTGGCAATCAAGCTCAGGTATTCCTGCTTACAGAGCAAGCACTTTGCTGACAGTCACCTCTTGAGCCTTGACATGCTGCTTTTCATTAGATGCCGTCTCTACCCTGTACTGCTCTCAGCTTCACCATTCATCCCTGATGAGGAGAAATCTTTGGTCAACCCAAAGAGATGGGGACTGTGTGGTGGTTAACATTGATTGTCAATATCATAGGATGGAGAATCATCAAAGAAACAAGCCTCTGAGCATTCCTGTGAGGGGTTATCTAGATTAGGTTAATGGAGGTGGGAAGACCCACCTTAAATGTGCTGCTGCCATTTCCATGGCTGCAGTCGGTCTGGAGTGAATAAAAAGGAGAAAGCCAGCTGAGCACAAGCAGTCATCGCTCTCTGCTTCCTGACTGTGGATGCAGAGGGAGCAGCCCAGCTCCTGTCAGCATGCCATCTCTGCTGTGATGGATGGATGACAGGCACACTTGAATTGTAAGCTGAAATAAACCTTTGCTTCCTTATGTGGTTTTGTCTGTTTTTTTTTTTTTTTTTTTTTAAGTCACAGTAACCAGAAGAGTAGCTAATGCAGACTTCATTGGCGATGAAGATTTGTCTTGTTTCACAGTGATGACTTGGAAGGATCTTAGGAGGGCTTTTTAGGGAGTGAGGAAAAAGATGAGAGCTAAGGCATCAGATGTGGAGTGCCCTCCAAGGGTGGGTGAGCCAGTAGGCCGTTTGGTCAGAAAAACATGCTTAACTTTGTTCAATAGAGGAGCCTTTCAAATTGTGTTCATAAAGCTAGTGGGGTCTCGGGTTTCACTTGCTCTATTTTGAAAAGTAGAAGAAAACAAGACACCAATAACTTGTGATTTGATAGAAAAAGAGGTGCAGGGGCTGGCAAGATGGCTCAGTGGTGAGAGGAACATGCCTTTCAAGATTGGTGACCCGGGTTCCATTCCTGGAACCAATGTAAAGGTGGAAGGAGAGAAATGACTCCACAGAGTTCTCTTCTGATCTCTGCACCCATACCATGACACACGTATGCCCACACCGACATGCACGTGCATGTGCAAGCACACACACATACATTCACTAACTAAAGAAAAATAAGAGGTGCAGAGAAGTCAGCAACAATGTAATTTCTAAGACAACCCATTCTCAAGGGTGACCATGAGTTAGACTTACAAGTATGTCTGAGGGCTCTTTGTAGGGTTCTGGCTACCGTTTCTAAAGTTGTAGAAACCTCAGAACCCTTTCAAAACATTTTTTAAAGCAGGAGTGGTGGTGCATACCTTTAAACCCAGTACTTGGGAGGCAGAAGCATGCAGATCTCTCTGTGAGTTGCCAGCCTGGTCTACATAGTGAGTTTGAGGCCAGACGGCTATCTAGTGAGACCCTATCTCAAAAACCAAAACCAAAAACCCAAATTTATTTGTGTGTGTGTGTGTGTGTGTATGTGTGTGTGTGTGTGTGTATGTGTGTGTGTGTGTGTATGTGTGTGTGTGTGTATGTGTGTGTGTATGTGTGTGTGTGTGTGT
>NW_008340203.1:95316-167334 GCF_000622305.1 Nannospalax galili
TGTGTGTGTGTGTGTGTGTGTGTGTGTGTGTGTGTTATGTGCACTTGCCACAGTACGCATGTGGAGATCAGAGGACAGCCTTTGGGAGTCAGTTCTCTCCTTCCACCAGATTGGTCCCAGGGATTGAACTCAGGTCATAAGCCCTAGCAGTGAATGCCTTTACCCACCGAACCTTTACCAAGTGAGATGCTGGTTCATCATAACCCTTTTTGTTGAATAAGTGAATCCAAGGGAGGGACAGATTTATTCTAAGCAAGACTAGCTAGGAACAGACAAATATTCATGAGTCTGCATATGGCCCAGAAGGCCAAGATGTATATGATGCTTTTGAACTTCCTTTCATGTCAAGTGGTTCTTCTCCCTCCCCAGCTGCAGGCAAGAGAGGCCACTTTGTGCAGCTCCTTCTGAGGCACTTGTGTCAATGATGACGGCTTGCATTCAGGAGACGATTTTCATCAGCTGGCATTATAAGGAAAATAACAGACCTGCGAAGTTCAAGTTACTGGCAAAAGCGAAGGAAGAATCAAGAGGAGACGACTTATTAACTGCAACAAGGGCCTTGCAGTGTTTTTGTTTGGCAGTACCCTCCTTTGAATTCCCAGTGACTGCAGATTGTAAGGCTTTCTTCTGGCAAGGGATTTTACTGGCTTCCCTTCCTCATGCAGTGGATATGAAAGGGGTTATATAAATGACTCCCCCTTTCAGGAGCCATCAGCCCTTCAGCTGTAGCGAGGAAACAGGAAAAGTGAACTCAGGAAAGATGCAATTCAAACCTTTAACAAATTCAAGTCATGAAAATGCAGTTTAAGATCCCATGCTATACATATTTATCACTTTGCAACAATTTACCACATGATGACTTTAAACAGACAGTTCCTCTCCTGCATTTAAATAAAAATTTAAAGACTTATTTTATTATTTTAAAATTATGTGTCTGGATCTGTGCATGTGTGTGCAGGTGACCACAGAAACTGGAGGTATCAGATCTCCCTGGAGCTGGAGTTATGGGCAGTTTCCAGCTGCCCCGTGTGGGTGCTGGGTTTTGAACTCTGGTCCTCTGGAAGAGTTGTACATGTTCTTAACTGCTGAGCCATCACCCTAGCCCTCACTTACATTTTAACCAAAATTTTATTTTTTTATTTTTATTTTATTTTATGCATATATATGTAAGTGCACCACGTGTACAATGCCCAAGGAGGCCAGAAGAGAGTGTTGGATTCCCTGGAATTGGAGTTAAAGATGGCTGTGAACTGCCATGTGGGTGCTAAGAATTGAACCTAGGTGTTTTGCAAGAACAGTCAGTACTCTTAACCCTGAGCTATCCCTCCGATCCTGATTTATCAATTTTCACTTTATGTGTATGAGTGGTTTTGCCTGCGTGTATGTATATGCACCATGTACATGCAGTGCCTGTGGAGGCCAGAAGAGAGGGCATGTGGGTACTGCTGGAAACCAAACTTGGGTCCTCTGCAAGAGCAGCAAGTGCTCTTAACTGCTCAGCCATCTCTCCAGCCCCTAGCCCCTCTTTTGGAGACAGGGTCTTACTATATAGCCCTTGCTGACCTGAAATTGTACAGACCAGGCTGGCCTCAAACTCACAGATCTCGCTGCCTCTGCTTCCAGGTGCTGGGATTGAAGGCATGCACACCATGCCTGGAAATCCCCTCTTGCACTTTATATAATCTATTTTTCTTCAAGTTCATGATTCTTCCCCAGGACTGTGCTTTATGCCTAGCTCTGCAGGAAGCTGCCATGGCCAGGTCTCATTCTGTGTGAGTTCTTTGGAGCCTTTCTTCTACCCCCACTTCCATGTCTAGTGAGAGTCACAATACTCAGGAAAGTGGGCAATGCTGCTTAGGAACAGCACCCACATTCCAGAAGCCTGTCAGCCTGGAGGCTGGCAGCTCTCTATCTCAATCCTTGTAAAAGATGATTTACAAGGGCTAACTGACTCTTTAAAACCAGATAGCCAGAGTTATAAGTGACGTACCTGAGGTGGAATCAGAGCATCACACCAAGGGCCAGTGCTGGTGAGGTGCCCAGGGAGAGGGTGGCTGCCAGGACATCCCTGCATCTTTTAATGATGAAAGAAAATTCCATTTAACTCATTTTAATTTGAATAAGGTCAGTTTCACCCAATGGCAAAAGATGCTATCAAGTGATGGAGATTAAGAATGGAAGACCAGGAAGCAAAGTAGCACATCTTCCAGATTTGTCACTGACAGGTGAAATGGTGCCCTTCACTTTTCTAACTATGCTTCATGATGCTGGGGTCGGAACCCAGGGTCTTGCACGTTAGGCAAGCACTCTACCACTGAGCTCCCCCATCCCTCATTCTTGCTGAAGAATGCAAGTTCTTGAAAGAGGAGGCATCACTAGTACCTTAAATTCTAGAGCCGGGGGGGGCAAGCTATCACCGTGATATCTATCTATATCCATCCATCCATCCATTCATCCATCCATCAACTCATCCATCCATCCATCCATCCATCAATTCATCCATCCATCCATCCACCCATCCATCCATCCATCAATTCATCCATCCATCCATCCACCCATCCATCCATCAATTCATCCATCCATCCATCCATCCATCCACCCATCCATCCATCAATTCATCCATCCATCCATCCACCCATCCACCCATCCATCCATCCATCAATTCATCCATCCATCCATCCAGCATTTGCCCAGCTCCTGTTCTGTACTATATTGTGTGTATTAACCATTGGGTACACAAAGATGGAAATCAATAAATATTTTCCCCATCCCCACCATGACCCAGGTTATGGGGACATATGTTGACTCTGATTGGGACCACATCTTTGGCTAGAAGATACAAACAGGGAACATCTCTCTATAGTTGGAAGTTTGGCAAAGGCTTCAGAGGAGGGTTCCTTTAGTCTGCATCTCAGTGGCAGGGTAATCTTGTTCATCAGGTGAGGCACACCCAGAGCATCAGCAGATGAGGCCGGGTGTCTCTTAAAGGTGAGCTGGGTCCACCTTTCAGCCACAGCTCTGCACTCATGGCTTTCTCATTCCCGAACCTCCTGAGCATGTGGCTTCCTTTGGGTTGTCTTTCCTTGCCCACTCCCAGCTTTGCACGCCCTGGGGGGACCAGCACCACAGTAAATATGCAACACAACAGCTTGTCATTATCATTCTCAGTAAACCAGAGCTTGGTGATGTTATTGGTGCCAGTGTTGCTGGGACTCCAGGGGACTCCTAGTTTTTCCTATTAGTTCCTTAGTCTGGTTTCCCTAGGAACCTGGCAGGGGAAGGAGGCTGGGCAGGAAGAGATGAGCGAATTCCTGGGTTCTCTGTATGACTGAAATGCCAGCACAGCCCTACTGAAGACTAGTGATGGTAGGCTCAGGTGGTTTAGGATAACATAGAGGCAACATCTTCATCGGGGCTGGCAGTACCCTTTTCTTGGAGCATCTGAACCCAGTGTGGAAGCCCTTTTACAGGGCTGTAGTGTGGTGTGTTAGACTGGCAGGACTTTTGGTTTCACAGTCCAATTTGTTCTGATCCAGTGAATTTTTTTTTTTTTTTTTTGGTCTTTTTGAGACACAGTCTGCCTGTAGCCTCAGCTGTCCTGAAACTCACCATGTAGACCAGGCTGGCCTCAATCTCAGAGATCTGCCTGTCTCTGCCTCCCAAGTGCTGGGATTAAAGGCATGTGCCACCATACCCGGCAAATGTGTAGCCCAGGCTGGCCTTGAACTCCAGATCCTCCTGCCTCTGCCTCTTCAGCGTATCCTTCTGGAGGGCACCAACACTACCTGCTCCTTTTTTGTTAAGCTTGATTTTATTTTTAACTATGTGTATGTGTTTGTGTGAGTGTATGTACACATGTGTATGTGGATGCTATGGAGGTCAGAAGAAGGCATCAGATCCCTTGGAGCTAGAGTTACAGGTGGTGAGCTGCCCAATATGGGTAGTGGGTCCTCTTAGAAGGGCAGAACACACTGTTAACAGCTGAACTATCTCTTCAGCTCCTAATCCAGTGATTCTTAATGGCCTCAGACTAGGACCATCAGAACTGAGTTACGTGGAGGTTGCCAGAAGACACTGTGAAAATGCAACTTAGAGGGTTGTTTTGGTTCTTTCATACGTCAGCTGCTAATCTTTGTAGGATTTTCCCCTTTCCAGGGTCGAGAGGAACAGAAGAGGAAGTGAGAACAGGAGGGGAGAGTTTTCTTACAGAACCTGTTGACTTTTAGACAACAACCAAAAACCCCCCTTGAGTCTGAGGAGTGCCGTGTACTTTTCTGTGTTCCCATTGACAGCTTTTCTCATTTGGCCCTCAGAGCTCCCCCAGGTGGAGGCAGAATTCTGAGCTGCCCCAGTTTGATGTTCTGTGTAGACCGGACATTCCTGGGACTGGAGGAGAAGGCTGGGGACTGGTTGTTTGGGAAGGAAGGAATTCTAGATTTGGGGGAGCTCTTGAGATTTCCGAGTCTGTTCTGAGAAGCTGGGCAAAGGCTCTTTCACATCTGGGGCAGAGACGTCCGTGAGTTCAGGGATCTGGGTGGATTGTCCTCTGGGTGGAGCCATTCAGCCTTGGAAGATGGAGAAGCTGGGCTTCCCAAGCCCTGAGTCACCTTCTGCTGATCTCTCCTACCCAGGGTACTCTCCTGACTGCTGGGGAATCCCCCACCCTAAAGCCTGATTGTAATAGCTGCTACTAAAACATAGGTGTTGTCCCCTGAGTCCAGTGGGCGTGTCTCTAGACTTTCTCTTGCTCTTTTTATGTGTTTTTGAGACAGGGTCTCACTATGTAGCCTTGGCTGGCCTAGAACTGACTATGTAGACCAGGCTGGCCTGAAACTCTCATAGATCCACCTGCTTCTGCCTCCCAAGTGCTGGGATTAAAGGCATGTGCCACTATGCCTGGCTTATTATTATTATTATTATTATTATTATTATTATTATTTTAGAGACAGGGTCTCATGTAGCCCAAGCTGGCCTTGAGCTTACATATAGCTGAAGATGATGTTGAATTTCTGATCTCCTGTCTCCATTTTCAAAGTGCTGGGATTACAGGCATATGCCACCACACCTGACTCTTTCTGTTGCTTTAACAGACACAACTGATAGCTCTGTATATGCGTCAGGGTGGCGGCAAGGGGGAAGGATGGAGGCAGCTGCAATGAAAAGAGCCTTTGTTCCTCAGAGAACAAATGTGCCTTCTGGTGCAGTTAGACAGACACAAACTCACCATAAGGATGGCGAGGAGGGGTGTTCATTGGGGAGGGAGGGATAGGTAGAACCAAGGTGACAGAGTTGCATGCTAGGGCTCTGGGGCCAACTCCCATGGCAGTCTCCTAGCCCAGTACGTCTTGCTCTGGTAACTCCATATTCTGTGCTGGAAAAAGAGTAATGCGCCATCAGACTGATGCCCAGGAGATCTGAGGGCAGGACGGGATGATGACAACAGTGTGTTTCGAACATCCCAGTGTCGCTATTTGGGAAAGACTGTGGTGTGGTCTAGTTGCATTGAGACTAAGGAGCTGTGATGTGGAGGAGACAAGAGCCTGGCTGGGAAGGAGATATTATGACAGCCTTCTCTTGCTTCTTGTGGGCTTGGGGATTTGGGGCTGGAAGAGATGCTGGGAATCAGGGTTATTAGAAGAGAAGGGGTGTTGTATACTTTGCTGGACATGGATCAAGTGCGGTGCCATTTGGCATTCATTCAGGGCTCACAAAGAGTTATGGGATCACGGCACCCAGGGCCCCTCACACATCCTCCAATACCTGTGGTCAGGCCTGTTAGGCAGGGTGGCTGCACTGAGGCTGGGATTCAGTCAGGGCTGGGAATGAGAGCCTGCTGCATCACCCTTCCTACAACCCTCCTTTCAGGCTTATCCTGGCTCCTTCTCTCCTTTTGGGGCCAGCTCAGATGCCCCACTTCCACTCCCTGTCCTCCTCTCTTAGGAGAGCTTATCTTCTCTATTCTGACCACTGGATCACAGGACTAAATGTGAGGCAGCTCCCTAAGGTTTTTCATTCATTTCTCCCAAGATTCTAATTCCTGAGGGCTGGCTGGACCCTTGTTTCAGAATTTGCCCCGTGAGTAGATACAATGGAAGGGCAAAAGCTCCATCTCTGGATCTTGGATGACAGCCTGCCTGCTCTTCTGTGCTAGGGAGGAGGGAGGGAGGCAGAGGGGAGAACATGATGCTGGGAAGAAGCTGCCATAGCAAACATCTCCTAGGACTCTGGAGAGCTGAAGCCTCATATCTGGGTCAGGATGTGGGCTCAGGGGCCCCTAGCCAAGGCATCTGGGAATGACAGCTAACTTTACTAGCCTGGGCAGGAGGAAGGAGAACAGAAATCTTTTGTAAATGGGCCTAAGCATTATAGAAATCTACCTAGCCTACAGGGTTGGGGGGGAGAGTCAGTTTTTAGGATGAGATGAGAAAAATTCTAAGCAGGTATATGTCAGTGCCTTCTGCCTTTTAAAATTTTTTGTTGATTATTTTTATTTTATGTGCATGAGTATATTGCCTGCATGTATGTAAGTGCACCTGTATCATGCAATGCCTGAGGAGGTCAGAAGAAGGCATCAGATCCCCTGGAACTGGAATTATGCATGGTTGTTAGTCATTATGTGGGTGCTGGGAACTGAACCTGGGTTCTTGGCAAAAGCAATCAGTGCTCTTAACCACTGAGCCATCATCTCTCCAGCTCCTGTGCCTTCTGTCTTTGTGTGGTACAGGATAGGGTGAATGATGGAAGCAAAAGGGTAGGATGACCTTCAAGAATGATCATCTCTTCAGGATGATCATCTCTTACCCCAGAGCCATGTTTCCAAATGGATCATGCATACAGTACATTCAACATCCATTCCCATTTCCTCTAAGTCACTACCTACATCCTTCTCTGTCAAGGGCTGGCCTTCTCTGGGGAGAGGCCTTGGGTGCTGGATAGACATTGAGTAGAAAATGCAATACACTAGACTGATATTTTAGGAGACTGGATGGACAGAAAGCACCCTGTTGTTGGTGACTACACAAACACTCTCAAGTCTTCTGTGAAGTGTCACGAAGGGGTTTGTGGAGCTGTGATGTGGGACTGGCTCTGGTTGGTACTGGGCCTGTGTTGGACCCTGTGCAGCTGAGAACCTGTCCTGGTGGCCTCTCTTCCTCCTTAGTTATCTGTGTCTAACCCAAGTACAGCCCCTCTTTCTCTTTTTGTAACAGATCTAATTTATGGTAGTAGTTTGAAAATATTTTAAATTTTATGCCAGGCATGGTGGAGCACACTTTTAATCCCAGCACTTGGGAGGCAAGGGCAGGCAGATTGCTGAGAGCTCAAGGTCAGCCTGGTCTATATAGTATGCTCCAGGCTAGTTGAGGCTACAGAGAGACCCTGTCTCAAAAAGACCAAAAGAATTTAAAAAAATTTTTTAATTTGGGGGGATGGAGAGATGGCTCAGTGGTTAAGAACATTGACTGCTCTGGCAGAAGACCTGGGTTTGAATCCCAGCACCCACATGGCAGCTAACAACTGTCTGTAACTCCAGTTCCAGGGGATCCAACAGCCTCTTCTATCCTCCGTGGGCATTGCATGACACGGGTGCACTTACCTCCATGCAGGCAATACACGCATACACATAAAAATAATAAAAATAGTAACAAATTTTAATTTGGCATTTAATAATTGCATATACGCAATCGTTTTTCCTCTGTGTGTGTCTGCACATGGTGTATGTGTGTGCCTTGTGTGTGCAAGTGTGGAGAACATTGGGTGTCCTGTTTTAACATTTTTCACCTTCTTTTTATAAAACAGGATGTCTCATTGAGTCTGGAACTCCCATTTTAGGGGAGGGGGCTAGGCTGACTGGCCAGTGAGCCCAGTGATTCCCCCATCTCTTACACACACCCCCTACTTCTACTGCTGGGGCTACAGGGGTGTGCAACTATGCCTGGCTTTTTATGTGGTTGCTAGGGATCGGAACTCAGGTCTTCGTGTTTGTACAGCAGTGCTCTTACCCACTGAGCCGTCTCCCCAGCCCTGCAGTAGTTTAAAAAAACCCTGTATTCTTCATTAGAATTTTGTACTGTGACTGTTGTAACTTCAAAAATACTTATCCCTATCGACAACAAAATGATTTAATTGTATTAAACCTATTTTTTTCTTTTTTTTGAGTCAGGGTCTCATACATTACAGGCCGGCTGGACTCCAACTTGCTATGTAGCCAAAGATGACCCTGAACTCCTGATCCTTCTGCCCTCACCTCTCAAGTGCTGGGATTAGAGGCATGTACCATCATGCCAAATTTTATGTGACAGTGGAGGAAATCCAGTACGTTCTACAAACTGATTGGCATCTCCAGCTCTTTAATCTAGTTTTGAAGAAAGAGGAAAAGGTCACTTACCATTAAGCACACTGGAGTATGTTTGTATGTATGTATGTATGTATGTATGTATGTATGCATGCATGTATGTTTTAATGCTGGGGCCCAAACTCAGTCTCTCATACATACTGAATAGGCTCTCCACCCGAGGACACCTCCAGTCCTGGAATCAGTCTCCATCCCCTGCTTCTAGGTTTCTTCTGGGTGTGTATTTAATTAAATGTGACTATATTAGGAGCACTGGCTGCTTTTACAGAGAATCAGGGTTCGATTCCCAGGACCCACATGGTGGCTAACAACTGTTTGTAACTCCAGTTCTGGGGGAATCCAGTGTACTCTTCTGACCTCTGCGGGCACTGCATGACACAGGTAAACTTACACACATGCAGGTAATATACTCATACACATAAAAATAATAAATAAAAGCCGGGTGTGGTGGTGCACACATTTAATCCCAGCACTTGGGAGGCAGAGGCAGGTGGATCTCAGTGAGCTCGAGGCCAGCCTGGTCTATATAGCAAGTTCCAGGCCAGCTTGGGGGCTACAGGGAGACCCTGAATCAAAAAGACAAAAAATAAAAATAAACATAAAACCATAGTCACATTGTGAGTGATACAAAATAAACAGCAAGTAGGACCTGACCACAAGCCACAGCTTGGAGTCCCTACTTGTTGATCTCCACTCTGCCACCAGCCTAGGCTCCTACACAAACCCTCCCCTGACCCTGTATTCTATGAGGCATTTTCTTCCCTGTATCTATGACACACAACCTAGACAAGGCCTTGACCTTGTCTGCTCTCCACCAGTTCCCTAAATAAAAATAAACGTGGCTATGATCCTAACGCACAAAGCCCAGTATGACTGGTCCCTGTTTTTCATCTGAAGAGGTACTTATATAGGTTTTTGAAAAGAAAAATCTAGTCTGCCAGCCTGTGTTGCTTCGTGTTAGTACCCAATAGTTCTCATCATGGTGAACACACAAAGCTCGGTTGTCACTGTCACCATCTTTACTTAACCAGCTTCCTGTGACTAGAAATATGATTGCTTTGCCGTGTTTTAAGCTAAGATATTTGCCTTTCTTTTTGTCAGTGCTTGGGGGCCAGGCAGAGAAGGTGTTCAGCTTTAGAGCTAGGTTCAAATCATTCCAGTTTGCCTTTACCCTGGCTCTGGCCTGACCCTTGTTAAGGGAGTCTTGTTGTGCTCAGGTGCTCATGAAAAGTAGTCCCCCATCTTTTAGTAGGGTGAGGACATTTCCAGGGCACACCTGTGGGGGTATTTACCCATCAGACTGAAGTCATATGTATAAATACGTCTTTAGATGAAAGACAGGGACCATGTCACACTGGATCTTACATTATTGGTGCCTAGGTGGACCTTGGCAGTAAAAGGTGCTCCGTAGGCATTTGCTAAGTAAATGAAGGAAGAGTGATTAGTGGCTGAAAGGAAACTGGTAACTCACCAGCCTGGGCAGCAGATGCGGTTCTCAGGATCCTCCTGTTCTCTCTCTCTCCCCATTTCAACCATAGTTGATGAAGGTTGGATAGCGCAGGGTTCCCTGTATACAGCTTTGGGTCCATCTTTATTTAGTAAGGTGACCAACTTGTCCCAGTTTGCCAAGGGACTCTCCCAGGATAGCAGTGAATGCCCTTCCTCAGCCCTGGGCTAAATAGAGACTGGGGTTGTCCTAGTTCCCGGCATCCAGCTCTTGCCAAGCTCCTATAGAGGGCACTGAAGGCACAGCAGAGGAGGCAGTGTCAACTGGCCAGACTGAACACTTCTAGATGGGAGACAAGACCACAGCACAAGCACCACCAGATTGGGATTCTGGTTCCGGCTGCTCTTTTTAACGTTCTCACAGAAAACAATGGTCAGAGAAATGATGTTTGTTGGAGAAGGGGAAATCAAAACCTCTGTCCCTCTCTCTGTCCCTCCCTTTCTTCCTCCCTTCCTTTTATCTTCTTTTGTGACAGGGTCTCATCCTGCAGCCTAACTTGCCCTGAAACTCACTGAGTAGCGCAGGTTGACCTCAAACTCACAGAATCCTCCAGCCTCAGCCTTCTAAGTGCTGAGATTGTAGGCATGAATCACCAGGCTGGGTTTACGCTCCTTTTTTTGATGCCGATAAAACACCTGCAAATAAACTCAACTGTAGTTTGCTGCAAGCTACAGGCTTCCAAATGTGTTCTCGATCTAACTATTCTGATGGTGGGACACACCAGCAACATTGACCTAGAACTGCTTAGACCAGAGCAGGAAAAAACAAAAACAAAAACAAAAACAAACAAACAAAAAAGATTTGATTTTGTAAGGGAGGAAATCTTTTTCTTTCACCCTTTTGGGTTCTTGTCTGGATTTCTATAACAAAAGGCAGATTAACAGGAGAGAAATCATACACATTTATTTGATGTAAGCTTTATGTGGCAACAGAGCCTTATAAGGGGATGAAGACCTCAAGAAACAGTCCTGAGCATGTCTATAGTAGGCATTGTGGTGAAGAGTGGAAACTCTTCCACGTCCCACAGGATAAGAAGCACTGAGTAAGAGTAGCAAAGCTGGGGAGCAGGCAGGGAAAGGCCTGCTTAATGCCTCTCAGAGTCTCTTATTCAGGCACAAGGATGTTTATTTCTCTGGAGTACAGAGAGGACACCTGCCAGAGTGCAGATAGAGGACTTGCTTCAAGAGGAACTCAGAAACTTTGTTTCTCTAATTCCTTCCACTTAAAACATCTAGGACGGCATATTCTAAAAAAATTATTAATTACACTTATTTGTTTGTGCATGCATGCGTGCATGTGTGTGTGCAACTGCTGTGCCAAATTCTCCCCTGGAAGACCCGAGCACATCCTCTCTTGGCTCCCAGGTCCCACTGTCCCTACGCCTGACCGACAAAGCCAACAGAATACCCCTCTAGGTTACAGTTTGGGAAAAAGGATATTTATTTGGGCTTACCAATAAAGCGCATACTACTTGGGAGGGGTCACTTACAAAGGCATGAATGCTTGTGGGCTCTTTCCCTTACATTTCAGCCGAGCTTTGAGATCCGCTGCCACCAGTGCCCTGCCAGCGCCCTGCTAAGATGGCGGCTTTCCGCTGCTTCCTGGCGTCCTCAGACCCTCCCTCTCATGCAACTGAAACTGGCCATCTCCCCCTCTGCCTACAGGGTCTCTTGGGGTTCAGTGCTAGTTCTCTTGGAGGACATGCCTACCCGACAGCAACCCAGCATGCTTGTGGAGTTCTGAGGACAACTTATTGTCTCCTTCCACCATGTGCATCCTGGGGTTGGAATTCAAGTCATCAGGCTTGGTGATGTGTGCCTTTACCTGCTGAACCATTTCACTGACCCAACACCAGCTTTTGGACACCAGGGGATAGTGTCCCCTGAATCCCATCTGAGTATGTCTAATAACTATCCATTCTTCCCAGGCTAATCTACCTCACTTGGGAAACTGAGTGGGGAAATACAATATTTACTTACAAGAGCTAGAGAGATGATTCAGTGATAAAGAGCACTGGTTGCTCTTTCTGAAGACCCAGGCTTGATTCCCAGCACACACATGGTGGCTAACAACCACCCATAACTCCAGTTCCAGGGGAAATTGGACACCGTCTTCTCACCTCCACTGGCATTGCACGACACAGGTGCACTTACATGATACAGGTGCACTTACACATACGCAGGCAATACACTCATATACATAAAATAAAAATAACATAAAATATTTTAAAAATTACTTTCAAAGTGGGTGGCAAGAATGAAAAAAATACTTGTTTTTTTCCAATTTCATAGGAGAGGTCTATGCAGATGCTTCCTTGAGTAACGGCTTGGTTTAGGCCGTCAGTACATCAGTGAGGGTTCTGCCAAGTGTCAGTTTCCTGGTTATTCCCATATACCATGTTCCCCAGCTTCAGTGCATAGTGCCACTGTTGAGGTGCCCAGTGGGGTTGCAAAGTGTATAGACTAGATATTCCCATGGCAGGAACCTTGGAGGGATGCTGTCTATTGGCTCACTCTGGCTTTACTCCTAGGCTCATGCTTAGCTATGTGTTTTATATAGCTCAGTCCTACCTCCTTAGGGATGGTGCCAGCCACAATGGGTTGGACCCTCCTGCTCCAGTCATCAAGACAATGCCCCACAGAGAGACCAATCGGCCAATCTGATCAAGGAAATTCTTCAGTTGAAGTTCCCTCTTCCCAGGTGACCTTAGGTTGTGTCAAGTTGACAAGACTAAAATAAAGCACAACCACCACCATCTACAACGGGAACAATACCACCTTAGAACTACTGAATGTCTGCTTTGAGAAAATATTTTAGCTATTATTTTTATGTGTATGAGTGCATTGCCTCCATGTGAGTAATTGCACCATGTCGTGCAATGCCCTCTGAGGTCAGAAGAGGATGCTGGATTCCCCTGGAACTGGAATTACGGACCGTTGTTAGCTGCCATGTTGGTGTTAGGAATTGGACCTGGGTCCTCTGCAGGAGCAGGCAATGCTCTTAACCACTGAGCCAGCTCTCCAGCTCTGCCTGATTTTTTTTTAGGCAAGGGACAAAGTATTCTTTATACCGTATCTGCAGCCACTCTGGAAGACTGGGACTGTAGTCGTGTCTCTCTCCTCCCCATCCCCCTCCCATGCATGTGAGAAAAGTAAAAACTGACTTGAACCAGAAACCGTACCAAATTCCGTGTTCTTCACCTCAGCTCTTCATTGCCCAACCGTGTATGAAAAAGCTCACTCTTCATGGGTTAGATCTTACCGGTTTTCCTTCTGGAAAGTACAACAAACTGCTGGTCCTGGGTGCAAGTCACAACTGGTTTGGTATCTAAGGGCTCTCAGGAGGTCAGGGCCACTATTGGTGTTGTAATTTGCTATTGAGGGGGAACAGTGGGACTGGATTGCAAGCAAAACCAGTCCAGTCTAGCGTCATGGGGGACCACGTGCTGGAGGGTGTGAGGTTCTTGGAAAAGATGGGTCCAACCAGGCATGAACATGTTATTTCAAGCTCTCAAGGATCTGCTTGCCCCAGAAGAGGTAAAGAACGATTCTAGTCCTGGCTCTTTTTGAACAGCTGGATCTTAGATGAATCACTCACATCTTTTTTGGGAAATCAACTTCTTTGTTAAAATGAAGGGATTTAGTAAAATTGATGTGCTGGACTCCTTGGCTCCATCTTGACCTCCTTGGCTACAGCAGTTGTGGGTGGGGTCCAGGCACCCCTAGAGACCTGCTGACTGATGTTCAGTGTGGGTACCAGCCGCCGAGACAGCCACTGGCATTTGATGGAAAGCTCTGAGGCAATACTTAATGTCCCAAGACAGGAAAAAATAGGTAACTTTTTTTTTACTTTTGGTCTTTTTGAGACAGGGTCTCCCTGTAGTCCCAGCTGGCTTGGCCTGGAACTCACTATGTAGACCAGGCTGACTTTGAACTCACAGAGATCTGCTTGCCTCTGCCTGCTGGGATTAAAGGTGTGTACTATCCAAGCCTGACTAGTAACTTTTTTTTAGACTGGTTCTTGCTATGCAGCCTGGGTTGACTTTGGACTCCAGATCCTCCTGTCTCAACCTCCCAAGTGATAGTATTACAAGTATGGGGGACCCCAAGGATGTCTTTTAAAAGGTTTCCCACTGTTCACAGATTAACACAGATTGCCAGGAAATCACAACAGTAAAACATGAACAGAAGACCCCTTACATCAAACATTAAGGGTCTGTATGTGGCCCAGTGTACATCTCAGACTCTCTAAGCTGTTGGTTTTCAGTCTCTGTGCATGTATTTTTTCCTTTCAGCAGAATGAAGAGTGTTGGAGGGCGGGGGACCATTCAGAAGGTAGTAGTTTTTACATGCTGCTCTCTCAGTATAAGAACCTGATCTCCATGTGGATTTGTTTGCCTTGAGTCCGAATACTGACTCATCATGATGAAACCCTAGGACAAATGTTCAGTCTCACGTCACTTAGCACTTGAGCTACAGCCTGAAGCTGTTTTGTTTTGTTTTTTTTCTTTCTCAGGGAAATATGATTTGTAGTTGGCAGATCAACTTAGGCCAAAGACTACATAGATTTCCTTGGTAAAGTGGTTCACTCTTAATGCTTTTTTCTCCCTTTTAAAAAATGTTTTATTATTTTTATGTATATGGGTGTATTACCTGTATTTAGGTTGGTGCACTCATGTCGTGCAGTGCCCGTGGAGCTCAGAAGAGGGTGTTGAATCCTATTACGGATGGTTGTGTTAAGGTTCAGATAGCCCTGCCCCCTCCCAACAGGATCCCTGAGAAAAGGGAACTGAGCTGATAAGCACCTTGGTCTTTGAAGTCAAGAGAAGCAGACTTTTCTCCACTGTTTGGCTGACACAGCAGACTTTCCCTTTGATCTCTAAGGAGGACAGGTTTTAACAGTCCCGCTCTCCCCTCCCCAACTTTAAAAAAAATACATCTTCCCGCCTTCTGCAAGAAGCAGAAGACCCCAGCTCAAGACCAGGGCAGACATTTTCCCTGCCTGGAAGGAAATCTGTCCCATTTGTTCCTTTGCTAATAAACCCTATTTAGATGGAGTTTTATCTGTGTCCTGGTGCCTCCTCCATTCGCTCGTTCTCCACCAACTTTTTACCTATCAGTTAGCTGCCATGTGGGTGCTTGGAATCCCAGGTTCTCTGCAAGAGCAGTCAGTGCTCTTAATGGCCGAGCCATCTCTCCAGCCCCTTCCTTTTTAAAGTTTTTTGTGAATTTTTAGAGCCTCTCTCATATCTGTAATCCTATTCACTCTACTTAACTTCAGCAATTAGACATTGCCTAAGAAGCCTGGGAAGATGCTCAGTGGGTTAGAACATTTACTGTACAAACATGAGAAGCTGAGTACAGATTCCCAGAACCCAAGTAAAAAGATGGATATGATCATGTGCATGAGGCTCTAACACCAGTGCTGGGCTGGGTGAGGGAGCAGGGGTAAGGGTTAGGAGGTGGGGAGGGTGGAGGGTGGGTGTGCAGAGATGGGAGGACCACTGGGGCTTGCTGGCTGCCAGTGGAGTTCCAGGTTCAGTGAGAGACCCTGTCTCAAGGGAATAAGGTGCTACAACAGGTCACCTGACGTCCTCTTCTGCCCCCCCCCATATACATCAAACACACAGTCACAGAGATGCACACAAGAGCAAGTCTTTAAAAAGAAATTGCATAAAAAGCTCCTGGGCATAGAATAAATGCTTGGTGAATATTGGCTTTTATCTTCATTAGGTTACCATGGAAATGACTTCCTCTAATTTGCCCTTGGGTTATAAGCTGCTGGTGGCCCAGTATATTAGTAACTTTTCTCATTGTGTAATCTCATTGTGTAATTTTACCACAGAGGCAATACACAAACAAAAACATTGGATCAACATCCTAAAGACCCCTCTTCTGCTTCACGTCCAGCTGGCAGATGCACAGGGAGAAGGCGAGGCAGGAGGAAAGGCGGTCAGTCACTCTGGAGGTCAGGCTTGCCCCTCTGGTCAGGCAGTCAGTGTGTCTTTGAGACTTAGGATGTTGTTACCCCTCTTCTCATCCCACCTGCACTCTTCTCTCATTCTCTGGATGTCTGGGCTCAGGCAAATGGTGAATCTAGTAAACGTCTCCCAATGTCAACCTTGTACTTCTCCAGAGGCATCTGGACTAGGAAGAGATGAACTCAGAACAAACCAACCATTACGAGTGTACATGGGTAAGCTAGGAATAAGATGCATGTGCCTATTCCTTTTTATAATATGGGGTGTGAGTGCAACTTTATTATACAGACTATAGATGTGTCCCTGTCAGTTGCTGTGACAAAATGCCTGAGAAAAGCAACTTAAGGATGGGAAGGTTCATCTTGTTTTACAGCTTGAGGGGTAGTCCATCATGGCAGGAAAGACCTGAGAGCAGGAGCTTGGGGCAGCTGGTCATGCTGCTTCTGCAGTCAGGAATCAGAGGGTGATAAAAGCTGGTGCCCACCTCGATTTCTTTTCTTTATGTAGTCCAGGACCCCAGCCTATGAAACAGTGCTACCCACATTTAGAGCGGATCTTCCCACTTAATTAACCTAATCTAGGAACTCCCTCATAGGCATGCCCAGAGGTTTGTCTCCCTGGTGATTCTAAATATTTTTATTTATTATGTGTATGAGTGTTTTACCTGCATGTAGGTAGGTGCGCCTGTGTCGTGCAATGCCCATGGAGGCCAGATGAGGGTGTTGGATCCCCTGGAACTGGAGGTAGAATAATTGTTAGCCACCATGTGGGTCCTGGGATTTGAACCCAGGGCCTTGGCAAGAGCAGCCAGTGCTCTTAACCACTGAGCCATCTCTCCAGCCTTCCATGGTGATTCTAAATCCCATCAACCACTGACAGTCAAAAGTTTCAGGGCTGGAGAGATGACTCAGTGTTAAGAACACTTGCTGTTCTTCCAGAGGACCCAGGTTCGATTCCTCGTACCCACATAGTGGCTAACAACTGCCCCTAACTCCAGTTCCAGGGGATCCAACACCTTATTCTGGCTTCTCCCTGTGCATCTGCCAGGCAGAAGGTGGATCTTTAGGGTGTTAATCCGTTGTCCTCTCAGATTGCTGGCTCTCTGAATAAAGCGTGTGGTGCACTTATATACATACGGGTAGAACACTTATACACATTAAAATAAAAACAATAAATGAAATATTTAAAAAAATTAACCATTACCACGAAGAACAATTTTTTTTTTTTTTTTTTTTTTTTTTTTTTTTTGGGACAGGGTCTCATCTATCCCAGGCTGGCCTTGGGCTCATTATGTAGCCAAGGATGACCCTGAACTTCTGATCCTCCTGCTTCCACCTCTCATGTGCTGGGATTACAAGTGTGTGCCACCAAACTAGTTTTATGCAGTGCTGGGGATTGAACCCAGGGCTTTCTGCATGCTAGGCAAGTATTCTACCAATGGAGCTACACCCTCAAACCCCTAGGAACAATTTCTAAGAAGACAAGATTCCTGCAATTCTAGGAACCTTAAAATCGTATTTAAGCATAACTGTAATTACCAAACTAATTGTGTTTAAGATTGTTTTCTTTTTATGACAAAAGACAATGGTTTTCTATTTATGATGATTGAAAGCTTCCCTTTAAAATAAATACGTGGAGAAAAATCAATTCCAAGAAGGCTGTTAAGTGGCAATAATAGCACAGATGGTCCCAGAAGTGGAAGGGGCTTGTGATAATGGTATGTAAACGACTGAGCTTCAAGAAGCACGGGTCAGTATAAACAGACATGGCTTATACTGAAATCTCAGCACTTGGGAAGGGCAGGAGGCGATCAGGAATTTAAAGTCATTTTTGCTACATGGTGAGTTCCAGGCAGCCTGGGATATGTAGGACTCTGGTTCAAAAACCAACAAAATAGCCGGGCGTGGTGGCGCACGCCTTTAATCCCAGCACTCAGGAGGCACAGGCAGGTGGATCTCTGAGAGTTCAAGGCCAGCCTGGTCTACATAGTGAGTTCCAGGACAGCTGGGTCTACAGGGAGACCAAAACAAAAAAAGACCAAAAACAAAACACAAAACCCAACAAAATAAAAAACTAAGAATGAAAGAAAGGAGGAAGAGAAGGAAGGAGAGACAGAAAACAAAGGGAGAAAGAAGGGAGGGAGGGAGGGAGGGAAGAACCGAATCTACTTGCTTCCCGTTTTGTTACTTATGAGAATATCTGTCAATATTCATGGAGGTTGGGTCTATATTACAGTTTATAATTTTTGTTATATGGGACTTTGAGGTCCTCATAGGGCAACCCCCTAGTTTTAGAGTGATGAGTCTAAGGTCTAGTGGTATGGTTTCTGATTAAGTGCAGCACACTATGTTTTTCCCGTATTAGAGAAAACATGCTGTCTAGGAGAAAAGGCGGCATCCACATGGAGGAGAGGCGGAGGACCATAAGCTCATAAGATGGGGTCTCAACAGACACCTGACTTGGAAGAAGTGATTTTGCTTGAAAGGGCCTTGCATTTGTTCTATTCAATTCAAGGTCTAAGCAGAAGGCTGAAATTATAGGAAAGCAGAGTTTGGCCAAGAGGACATATTTAAAATTTAGCTATGTAGGTTATCAGCTGTCTTAAGAGATGACAGGCTGTCCTGGACCAGAGTATTCATTGAAACAAAATACGATGCCTTAAAGGACCTGTGGGCCAAGTGCTGGGTAGGAGCTGGAGGTAGCTCACCTAAGGTTCTCTCTCCTGAATGTCACACAGCCTCTTTTGCTTTCAAATGGCTCACCAAAGGGAGCCACTGCCTGCAGATACTAAGTTTTATGTAAAAAGCAAGATACATTTGGGAACTGCCCCTCCCCACACTCCATTTTTTACCTGTAGGTACATGCAGAAACCTTTCTGACTGCTAAATGAGACAATGTGAACACAAAACAGGTGGTTTAACTCTATGGCCACCAGGGTACGCTGTAAAGATCAGGATGTTGGGGCTGGAGAAATGGCTCAGTGGTTAAGAATGCTTGCTTCTCTCTCAGAGGGTCAGAACTCAGTTCCCAGCACCCATGTCAGGAGGCTCACAACCATCTGTAACTCCAGCTCCAGAGGATCTGATGTTCTCTTCTGGCCTCTGCAGACAACTGCACTCATGTACATATATACTTCCACACAGACACACATGCATATGCATAAAAAAAATAAAAGTAAATTAAAAGGATCAGGATGTTAAATTCTTAGTAGCCTGGGATTTGCATTTGAACCTGGGCTTTCTTTAACAATATATAATAAAATTGTGAGAGAAGTATAAGTCAGTCTGGAAAACTGCAAGTTTCAGCATTTCACACTCAAAGCTATGAGCAAGCATTTATACTTGCTGGGTAAAATACAGAATTGCTAGAAAGCCAGGTGGAATTGCCATTTTGTAGATAAAAACCTACACGGAGGCTGGGGACGTGGCTCATTGGGCAAAGTGTTTACTGTGTAAGCATGAGGACCTGAGTTCAGATGGCCTGCACCTATGTAAACAGGTGGGCACAGCGTTGGACACCTATAATCCCAGGGCTGGGAGGCAGGGATCCTAAGGGCTTGCTGACTAGCCAGTCTGCTGAATCAGCGAGCTCCAGGCTTGGTGAGAGACTCTCAAAAAATAAGGTGGCAGATGATAGTAGAAGACACCTACTATCAACCTCTGGACTTTACATGCATACACACATACATACATATGAATACATGCACATGCATACATCACCCACACACATACAAGCAAACAAAGAAACAATGTGGGCAATTTCATATGGTACAAGATCACAGTTAAAGATATAAACTATCTTATGATTATTAATACATGTATCATTTGTCACTAAACTGTGTTTTCCTTATCATACTGACAAAGAAACCTTATCACAGTAAGCCAAATTATAATTCAGTGTGGTTTCTTCTGACAAGGCTGAGTTTCTCTGAGCTGGTTTTAGTAGTTTGTTTTTCATTAGAAAGACGTTAAGCCCTTTAACGCGCAGATCATGAAGAAGTCAACTGTAGTTGGTCTAGCAAGGTTTGCCCAGGGGTAAAAAGCAACAAGATAAAACTCATGCCATAGCTGAACCCAGGTGGGGGTGGTGAGCAGGGGTGGAGGGAATTGCTTCTGAAACGAGGATTTAACAAAGTATAATCCCAGCCTCATAGCCTGTTCACCAGAAAAACCAAAAACCAAAGTTGCGATTCAACTGCCGTGGACAGGAGTTCCACCCCCAGGACCATCAGTTCTCCAGAACTGGTATCTAAACAGGAAGGACCAAAATGAAAGAGCTGGGCGCGTCCAGCTGGACTTCAGTAGCCACACACAATCCCAGATATGTTCTCTGGACTGTCCCTGAAGCTACTGTATATTTTCCATTTGGTAGTCACATACATTATCAGTTGAAATGAGATAGCTTTACTCTCCAATTCTTCCCTTTGAAGAATATAGCCAACCCATCACTTAATAAAAGAGATATGCTCTGAAAAAATACATCTTAGGTGATTTTGTCATGAAAACATCAGAGTGTACAAACCTAGATGGTATATCCTGCTATGTACCCAGGGTACATGATGGCTATGAGGCTGACCCATCAAGGCCAGAGACTGAGATACAGTCCCATGCTGCCACCTCCCAGCCTGAGGAGTTCCCTTATCCTTCGGGGACTTGGACACAGAAAATAATTTCAGGACTAACCAGTATGAAGCAGAGTTGAGATTTATTGAAGTATCTTTGAATTGTGTTGTTTTAGGCAGGGTCTTACTATGTAGGCTTGGCTGGCCTGGAACTGACTAGGTAGACCAGGCTGACTTTGAACCCACAAAGATCTGCCTAGCTAGGAAAGGAATGTTATTTTTATTTTTTTGGTCTTTTTTGAGACAGGATCTCCCTGTAGCCCCAGCTGTCCTGGAACTCACTATGTAGACCAGGCTGGCCTTGAACTCACAGAGATCCCGCCTGCCTCTGCCCCTGCTGGGATTAAAGACGTGTGCCATCATGCCCGGCTTTTTTTTTTTTTTAATTTTATTATTTTTATGTATATGAATGTATTGCCTGCACCCATGTCATGTAATACCCACGGAGGTCAGAAAAGGGTATTGGAGCCTCTGGAACTGGAGTTATGGACAGTTGTTAGCCACCATATGGGTGCTGCGATTTGAACCTGGGACCTCTGCAAGAGCAGTTAGGACTCTTAACTGCCAAGCCATCTCTCCAGCCCAGGAATGTTGTTTTCTACGTCTGAAATATTCACAGGAAATGTCAATTGTGCTGAAATTTTTGCTTTTCAGCTCGCAACAGGCTTCAACCAGGCTTCTCCCTTCCCATATCCCCAGAATTTTTCCTTTCTATCCTGCTTTTCAGCCCAGGGCAGTATGCTACTATATTAAGTAATGTAGGCACGTATAATTCAACAGAAAACATGTGTACCTAAACACCCGAAGGACACAGTAAAAATGCAAAGTGACAGGCATTTCTCAGTTCCAATTGATCATCATGGGACTGGTCTGAGAGTCACTTAAAGACAAGCTTGTTGACAGATGGGCCAAGATGCAGAATCTGAAATTCCTACATGGAAACTGCAGGCCTATGAATTCCCCTCTTCTGTTTCTTGTTAAAACCTAATACAATTTAATCCCATGGATCTTATGCTGCCATGCTCAAAACAAATGTACTAAACACCATCTTAGGCACAGAAGTCTTAGCTAATTGCCCAATTCCTATGGAGATATGGGGTGGGGGTGTGCAGAGAATCAAAGATCTCTGCTGCATTCCATATTCTCAAAATGAAACTTCTCAAACATTGGTGTCTACGCATGTTAGTTTAACAAAGGAGAATTCCAACTCAACTGTTCCTCCTTCTTAGAAGCCAAGTCCCACAGTAAGTAATTCACTCCTCTGCCAGTGGCAGCAAATGATTTGGGCAGGCTTGGCCTAGGCAGACTGGTTCCTCCCCCAGCAGGGCCTGGAAGTGCTTTCGTCCTCTTGGAGACTAACAGTGTTGTTGTTTTCCATTATCATTTAACAGCTTTTCTGCCCCACTTTAATTGTATCTAAGGTTATCTAATTTGTCTAGGATGAGATGTTCTGAATTCTTAGTCCTACAATGTCCAACCTCTAAAAACAGGCCTGTTGATAAGTTCCTTGATTCACAAGGAACTGGAGGAAAGGTTGTAGACAGACCCACAGGAAAACTTCAGTCTCCATTCATCAGGCTTCCTCTCTTCTCAGGAGGCTGACCAGGGTGGACTCAGCCACTAACAGTGCTGTGCACTCAACTGCAGTGAATTCATGGTAAACTGAGGCATGCGGTGTACAGTTCTCCCCATGTAAGCACAAGGCTTATGTTTATTTATTAATCATGCCTTTTACAAACAATTTAAATGCCTTAGATCTCTGCATATCCCCGTAGACCATTTTTGGAGTCAGAACCACGCCACATGACTTATTATGTAAGGCAACTGATTTTTTGCGAATGTCCTGTACAGTTGAACTGAGTATGTAGCACTTTGTAAACACAGTTGGTAAGACAAGGGTCTTAAGAATGGACTTCCCAACTGCAAGTCATTTCATGCTGTCACTGCATTATAGGAACCAAATCGTATGCCTGTCTTGTATCTAATTTTTTAGTGCATTAAAAACACTGAGACCTTTGTTTTAATTTCTTTATTATGTTTGGACCTTTAGAAACATATACCATCATATATACCACTATTCAGTAAAAATCTACTCTAGTTTTTAGGAAGCGTACGCGTCACAAACTATCTTGTCTCTAGTCTCCAAGACTTTACTAAAGGATTATCAAAAAAGGTAGGCTCTGATCTATGGGATCCTGAGCCTTGAGGTTTGAAATGTTTTTGTTACTGTAAAACATGTTCAAGTGGATGAACTGAATTCCCAGCTCTTTTTCTCTGGAATGCACCAGCCGCTCTGAAGCTGTGCCGTCCACTACAAGCACTCCATTCCTTAAGCTCTGCCTATTGTGTCTTTGGAAAGCCTGGTAAAAAAGTATTTCCCCTGTACAGAAGGATGAATTTTCCAGAACAAACCCACAACGATGAGAATGAAAAGCAGAATAGATACTGTGCATGCACTATGCTCATTTAACAACTGTTTCACACCAGTAAGTACTCTACCACGTAGGCTATTTCTAGACCAGTACTATCTATGTGTAGTTTCAGGCTACACTCTACCTTGTAACAGAACTCTTGGTACCCGACATCAATTAGAAATAAAAAGGTAAATGAACAAACACACATACATGATGTTTTTAAGAAGGTACTCTGCACAGGTACAAAGGACAGGGGACTCAGGAAGCTGGCGATGGGGCTGGGAGGTTTAAAGCTATGGCTTTGGTGAGCACCCAGGTGAGCAGAAGGAAGGCATTGTAAGTAGATTCTGCAGCATCAAGGATAATTCTCTAAAAGAGGCGGGTGTCTTCTTGATTGATTAAATTCTGAGGCTTTCAGAAGTTGAGTGCTACCAACAATATCTAAAGGAAAGAACCATGTGACAAAGCTAAGAAAGGTGAATGGCTGACATTAGGCTACATATGATGGTGGTGGTTGTAAAAAGACTTTGGTGGTATGCCTGGACAAGAAAGTAATCGATACACAGACCACATAACACCATTAAAACCAAAAAAACATTTGTTTCATTTAAAAAAGTATCGAGGACACATAAAACAAGGCAACATTTACTCCTTCTTCTCGTCTTCTGGCATGGCGTCTGTGGGGGGCTCCTCGACTGTAGCACTGTTGCTCTCCGAGCCAGTATTGCTATCACTGGTCCCTTCCTCTGCCATGCTGTCCACCCCCTCCTGCCCACTCTCCTTGTCCTCAGGGGTAGACGTGCCCTCTTCACCATTCTGTTGGCTCTCTGTTGTTTCTTCAAGGTGCGTCTCCTCTGTAATCACACATTTGCCACCGTCAGTTCTGAGACATTTACTGATTCTGCCGACGGCACAGAGCTGTGCCGTCTAATATGGTGGCTGCTGGCCACAACGTGGGCAAGCACCAAAGTGGGCTGATAGGACTCAGGAATTTTTAAGCGTGTTTGGGATAATTTAGGGTATTAAAAATCTACATTTTAACTCTAGGTTTATGAAAGTTAAATACAGATCAATCACTTCTGATAAAGATGCAGCTTTGGGATTAAGAAGAACTACATGTTAGATTTTAGTCTTACTATGAAAAGACTGCAAGACAGTTACTGTTTTTTTGCCAGTGTCTGCATGTGTGCACAGGTGTGTGTGGACACCGGAGAAGAACCTTAAGTGTCGTTCCTGAGGAATAACCCACCCACCTTTTTGAGACAGGATCTCTCACTGACCTACAAATGCTAAGTGACTGGGCTGGCCGGCTAGGCTAGACGAGCCCCAGGGATCCGCCTGCCTCCATCTCCGTGGGGTTGGGATTACAAGCTTGTGTTTCCACATGGGTTCATGTACTACCAACTGAGCTGGTGCTCTAGCCCAGAAAGTCAGTAATTTTTAAAAATGTTGATGACTGCTAAAAAGACAGGCTTAGTGGTTAAGAGTGCTTAGTGCTCGTCCAGAGGACCCAAGTTCAATTCCCAGCACCTATATTAGGTGGCTCACAACTGCTTATAATTTCAGCTCCAGGGAAACTGATGCAGGACAATATGGTTCAAGACGAGCAAAGAGCCATACTCTGCTTCTCAGGCACTCACTTTAACCACAAAAACCGGTTCTAGGTCCAAATTTACAATAAAAACGTTCATAAAAACAGAAAGAGGGTAAAAATCTCACTATCTGAAAAGATAATCTGTTATTATGTTGTACAAATACCTGGTAGAGATACTGATATTCCATTAAACGCTGTCTAGGCAGTTGCCATCTGAGTATGTCCCTTCCACTTCCTGTGATGACTGTCAGGGAACCTGTGGGGGTATTCCCCTAACTACTTTTAGCTTACTCCTGGTTACCCAGTGCATGAGGCCTGGTCAAGATAGTGCCAGAAGGCAAGACATTCCAAGAACAACCAATTTAATTAGTATTATACTAAGTTGTACATGTGATTTTTTTTTTTTTTTTTTTAACCTTGAGGGATGCTTCTAATCAGGAAAATCAATACATGAAAAAGCAAGGTTTTTAGGGTGGGGGGCTCACAATCTTTGTGCAAAGACCTAGACTGTCATCATTTTGGGCTTTGTGGGCCAGGCAGTCTCTGCTGTAAGTCTCAACTACACTGCTGTCACCAGAGCAGCCACATCCCATACGGGAGCAAACGGGAGTGGCCACCTTCCAGCCACACTTTATTTACCAGAAGATGAGGGCAGACTGGCTTATAGCTTCTACTTTGCTCAATGCCATCCTAGGACACCAAAGACAATCTTGAGAACAATGATCACATCTTGGGTAAGTAGTAGCAATAGGCTACTGGGGCTGGAGAGATAGATGCTCAGCAGTTCAGAGCACTGGCTCCTTTTGTACACCACCCGGCTTCAGTTCCCAGCACCCACACGGTGGCTAACAACTGTCTGTAACTCCAGTTCCAGGGGATCCAGTGCCCTCTTCTGACCTCCTCAGGCATTTCATCATATGTGCTACACTTATATACATGCAAGCAAAACACTCATACACATAAAAGAAAAACAAATGAAAACCGAAACTCTGTCAAATCCAGGACCAGAAGGCACTCAGAGGCAGGTACTTTCTTTCAAATGAGCAAATGGGATAAACAGCTCATTTAAAGTTACAATGCTCTCAAGTGGGGGAGCAGCCCATGTCTGTCTGGCTCCAAAGCCACACCCTTCACCAGTACTGCGGTCCACTTTACAGTCTCCAGCCAGTCAGCAACACACATCTGCCTGGGCACAACCAAGACCCTGGACAATCTTAGCAGACTAAGATTTGGAAAGAACTGGGTTGCCCCAGGGCTTCTGGGCAGTGCTGTACCTGTCTCCATGGGAATGCTCTCCTCGTCCTTCTTCTCCTCGGCTTTGCTTGCGGCCTGCTCTTCCTCGGGGGCGACGCTGCCCTGACTGCGCTCGGCTTGCTCTGCCGCCTCCTTCTCCCGCTCCTCCTGCCTCTTGCGGGCCTGTTCTTCTGCCTGTGCAATTTCAGCTGCAATTTTTTCCATATCGACTTCTACCTTCAGGCCGCATAGCTAGCAGTGAAACATGAATGGGCTGTGAGCATTTGTTTTCTTACAACCTTTGAAGCACAGTAGCTGCTTCAAAAGTAAGCTTCCTGGCTTATGAGCTAGATAAATTTAGATGAGGAGGGGAAAAAAGTGGTTAGAGATCGTCCCTGAAACTGTGCATAAAGGACAAGGATGCCGCCCTACAGCCACGTAGGGTCAACTACTACAAGGGGCAGCTGAGGCAACCCCGAGAACATGGGATCAGACTCAGGTTCTCAATTTCTGCTTCAGGCTGCCCAACGTGAGATTTCCTTGTTTTAATATAACATGCATGCTGTGAACACTATCTCATGGAGACATGTGGTGCCTAGATTAAAATAAAGTGAAAACACTTAATGCACAGAGTTTAATAAAAGCACTGGAGGGCTCTATCATCTGTGGCCTACATGACACTGGAAATTAACTGTAATTTTTCTAGAAAATGGGAATAATTTACAAAGGTAGCAGAAATTACATTGTGAAGTTAGTCCTATTTCAAAGGGAACATTCAATAAAAACACTGCTTTAGGGGAGAAAAAGTAACAGGCACAGTAATAAAAGTAGCTGACACATGGAATGGATACCCTTTTAAGTTCATTGTTAAAGGAGTCTGTGCTTTCCAGGAATTTCCTCTTCTTTTCCTGATGTCGTTCCTCTATTTGAAGAAGTTCGGCTTCTAGTTTTCGCTGTAAAATAGAGGTCAGAATCAGGTTAGAGATTTTCCCTAAAGCAGATGTCAAGCACAGAAAATGTAATTTTTTTAATGGTTTATAGTTTCAAGTGTAGTAAGTTTGCATTTTTCATTTAAATCATTTAGTATAAAGTCTATCATTTTAAAAATATAAGCTGGGCATGGTGGCACATGCCTTTAATCCCAGCACTCAGGAGGCAGAGGCAAGTGGATCTCTGTGAGTTCAAGGCCAGCCTTGTCTACATAGCGAGTTCCAGGTCAGCTGGGGCTACAGGGAGACCCTGTCTTAAAAAGACCAAAAAAAAAAAAAAAAAAAAAAAAAAAAAAAAAAAAAAAATGGCTGGCCGTGGTGGTGCAGGCCTTTAAGCCCAGCATTTGGGAGGCAGAGGCAGGTGGATTTCTGTGAGTTCCAGGCCACAGGGAGACCCTATCTCAGAAAAGACCAAAAAAAAAAAAAAAAAAAAAAGGGATATAGAGGAATGACTTTAATTAATAAGATGTTAAAGAGTAATTTCTTTGAGCACTCGGGAGGCAGAGGCAGAGGCAGGTGGATCTTTGTGAATTCAAGGCCAGCCTGGTCTATATAGCGAGTTCCAGGTCAGCTGGGGCTACAGGGAGACCCTGTCTTAAAAAGACCAAAAAAAAAAAAAAAAAAAATCTTTTTTGGAAAAAACACTGTAGCAGTGTGGCCAAGGCTAGTAGGGCACTTCTAGTTCACAGGTATTCCTGAACAGATACACTCTCCATTACAACACTGGTACAGTTTTAATAACAAATGGTTTTCAAATCTCTTTCTCATAGCAGAAACCGGTGACACTGAAATATTTATCAGGGATATTTATGCATGGTATTAGTCATGTCACCGGAGATGTGTGGTGTAGACTTATTTTGTCATAGCTAATGTTTGCAGACCTTACCTGATGAACCATTAAAGACTGGACCTGCCGCTTGAGGACCTGCATTCTAGCTGTTGTGACAACTGAGCGCACGTCTGGCACCACACTCTCACTGAGGATTTCACTGATGAGGCGGTGGTTTCTCTGGAAACGGGCAGTGGCTGTATGCTTCATTGAAAAGCCATCGTCATAATCTGGAATCAAGGAAATATTCTGGAAATTAGGTGGCTAGTAACCATAAACAGGAATGTGTACCAATGTTAATATTTTGTGGGCTTATTTTTTCTGTCCGTTTTTGGTCTTTTGAGATAGGGTCTCCCTGAAGCCCCAGGAGGCCTTGAACTCACTATGTAGACCAGGCTGGCCTCAATCTCAGAGATCCTCCTGCCTCTGCCTCCCAAGTGCTGGGATTAAAAGCCTTTGCTGGCAGCAGCACTGTCCCCCTGCCCCCGACAGAGCTGTTAAGGGGTGATTATACATATCTGAGGTTTTAGGATTTGGCCAAAACAAAAATGACATATGACCACGTCTCTTTTGGCCTTGGTCTATGTGAATGAAGCTTGCATGTGATGACAGTACCTGAAATTCTGCCAAATGCTTCACTCTCTTGATAGTGACCTCTAAGAAATTTTGTAACTGCTGAATATGTAACAGGGCAGTGCCTTTGTTATCACAGCTGTTTACAACTAATGAAAATATCCACTAGTAAAAATAACTTATCACCACCTTCTCCATCACATTCAGTTTCCTAGGCAGCATTTACATTTTATTACACCACAAAGACTCAAGGGAATCTTACAGAGAAAAAAAAAAATCTTTATTCCAAGGCTGGGGAGATAGCTCAGCTGATAAACTGCTAGGTAAGCATGAGGGGAAGGGCCTAAATTTGAATCCCTAGCACCCATGTAAAAGGTGGGTGTCATAGATTCTGAGGGCTCACTGGCCAGTCACTAGCTACGACAGCAAGCTCTGGGTTCATGTCACACACACACACACACAAAAGGTGGAAAAGTGACTGAGGAAGCCACCTGGATGTCAACCTCCAGTCTCTACAAGAACTGCACATGCAAGTGCACCCTGCCCCCCATACTCACAAAAAGATGGAGAACAGGTGAGGAAGATACTTAGCACCAGCCTCTGAACTCCACATGTACATATGCATACAACAGATACTACTCAAACACTTGATCCTGCATTTTTATTGTTTTTGTCAAAGTTACGCAGTCGTTAATGTGCAAAGCTGTTAATCAAATTTAGATACATACAGTGTGGCTTTTTTTTTTTTTTTTTGATTGGGGTTGTAGTTTTATTTTTGTTGTGTGGTACAGGCGTATGTGTGTTGAGGAGGATGTTGGGTTATCTCCCTCTCTCTCTCTCTCCACCTTATTTCTTTAAGACAGGATCTCTCTCTGAACTGGAAGCTCATGGTTTCAGCTAGGTTGGCAGCCCTGTAAGCTCCTAGGATCTGCCCGTCTCTGTCTCCCAATGCTGGAGTTACAGGCAAGCACCAGCCAAACCTGACTTTTTACGTGGGTGCTGGAGATTTGAACTCAGGTCATCATGCGTGAACAGCAACAGCTTTTATCCACTGAGCCATCTCCTTACCCTAGGGTGTGGTTCACTATACAGCCCAGACTGGCCTTTCTCAAGGGCTGCAATTCCAAGTGCACCACTGCACTCAGCATATATGCTTGCTTGCTTTCAGTTTTGTAAAAAAAGATTTTAGTTATTTATTTTTCACATTTTTTGATTTATTTCTACTTTATGGGTATGAATGTTTTGCCTGCAGACACACACACACACACACACACACACACATATATATGCACACCCATGTCATGCAATGCCATGGAGGCCAGAAGAGGGCGTCAGATCCCTGTGACCGGTAAGCTGCTACATGGGTGCTGGGAACTGAACCTGGGTCCTCTGAAAGAGCAGTGAGGGCTTTTAACTGCTGAGCTGCCTCTCCAGTCCCCGTGTGTTTACTTCTAATAACTACACAATAGTGTTTCTGTTCTCTTCACACTTCTTTTCACATACTTGGCAGCAGCCTGCAATAGCATCTACTTAATATTTTTCTTTCTTTTTTAAAATTTTATTATTTTAATTTTATGTGTATTGCGTGTATTGCCTGCATGTAGGTAAGTGCACCCGTGTTGTGCAATGCCCGAGGAGGACAGAAGAGGCTGTTGAATCCCTTGGGATTGGAGTTACGGACAGCTGTTAGCTGCCATGTGGGTGCTGGGATTCGAACTCGGGTCTTCTGCAAGAACAACCAGTGTTCCTAACCTCTGAGCCATCTCTCCAGCCCCCTTAATATTTTTCTTTACATTAACTCATTAAACAAAGAGATTTTTTTTTTTCTTCCAATACAGATGAAAACAGTTTGTCTTTGAATCTCCTAATCCCCTTAGAGTCCCAGAGGCCTTCATACCAAATAAACAGTCATTTAAAAAGCCTTTGCTGCCAGGCGTGGTGGTGCGCACCTTTAATCCCAACACTTGGGAGGCAGAGGTGGGTGAGTCTGTGAAACTCAAGGCCAGCTTCCCTACGCAACAGTGAGAGACCCTGTCTCAACAAATAAAGCCAGGCATGGCTTTGATCTGTGAGATCAAGGCCAGCCTGGTCTACATGGTGACTTCCAGGCCAGCAGGGGCTACAGGGAGACCCTATCTCAAACAAACAAATCTTGTGTGGATCCATGACTGATGTCTCTCGGACCTTCTAGGAAATCGGCAGCTGCTGCCCACATGAGATGGCTCCTGTCTCTTGGGCTTCTGTGCATTCCTATGTCTCTGGTCTTCTCCTAATTCTCAATTAGTGCACTCCATGTCACTTCTCACCAAGGGTCTCTCAAGCCTAGTTCCCGCGGCTCCATTTTTTTAATTTTCCTCATATGGCCTCTATATTGCTGGCCTGTTTCTCCTATATAGACCTTCATCCTCTCAATCATTTCCAGACTTGATCTATAATTAAGGCCTGTGTTTCTCAAATTGATCCTTCCATTTGAGTAATTAAAGCCAGCACATATATCTTTAGTACTGCTAATTCTTAACACTCAATATTATTTCTAGTCCACATTTTTCTACTGTTCTTAGGGGAACATTTGTCAGTATCCCCAGACCGCTCTTCTGAAGCTCTCCTCTGAGTCTTCCTCCTCCTCCTCAGTTCAGTTCCCCTGTGTCTTTGGGTATCACTATTCTCTCCTCCCCTGCTATCTTCTCTGATGTTCTTAAGAATTTCCCTGTATTTAAGAAAAATTTTACTTATTATTTTTATTTTATGTGTATGAGTGTGCATCTGTGTAAGTTCACGCGTCGTGCAATGCCCTTGGAGGTCAGAAGAGGGTCTCTGGATCCCCTGGAACTGGAGTTACGGACAGCTGTTAGCTACCATGTGGGTGCTGGGATTCCAACCCAGGTCCTCTGTAAGAGCAGCCAGTACCGCTGAGGCATCTCTCTGACACTGAACTTCCTTGTATTTTAACTTACATTATTTTGTTGGTGTTTCTGTGGCTGGTAGTTATTGCTTTCCACATTCAGTAGCACACAGGGAAAAATGAATACTTACACAGCATGCTAGGATGAGTATATTCCTAAATGGAAGTGGCCATCTCTGCGGGTCCTTATAACTCCAGACTCTGGCTGGCTGCAGGGGCCCAGGAGGGTCATCTGCATACCTGTGTCCACTCATGGAATCCCAATTAGGAAGCCTGGCCATCTGAGTTTGTAATGTATGATATCTATGGTGGGCGCTCTCAAATGTCTTACAGGTTTTACAAATTTGTGCTAGATTTCTGAATTAATTTAATATTTTAAAATGCTTCCATATACTCATTAATTTTTGCTAAGAGCCTTTAATTTAGCAAATTCAGGGAATCAATAAAAAGACTGGATGTAACTAGAAGGTATTCAACTTTTCAGAAAAGTCGAGGGAAAAATAATTCCAACTGTGACTCCAAAACCACACAATCTGACAGGATAGGGTATATTGGTAGAAGATTGCAGTCTCAGCATGTGGGAAGCTGAGGCAGAAGAATCAGGAGTTCAAGGCCAACCTGGGTAACAGACTGAGACACTGTCTTAAAAAACAAACAAATCATGTGTTCTGAGCACAATTTTTTTTTTTTTTTTAATTTGATACAGGGTCTCCCTGTAACCCCAGCTGGCCTAGAACTCACTATGTAGACCAGGCTGGCCTTGAACTCACAGAGATCTGCCTGCCTCTGCCTCCCAAGTGCTAGGATTTAAAGGCGTGCCTACCATGTCACGCTCTGAGTAAAAAGATTTTGAGAAGCAATATAGTTTTTTTTTAAAAATCATCTCCAAACTGCAAAGGGTATTTCCAATGGAAAAATCACACATATAAAAATATTATTATTGGCTGGGCGTGGTGGTGCACGCCTTTAGTCCCAGTGCTCGGGAGGCAGAGGCAGGTGGATCTCTGTGAGTTCAAGGCCAGCCTGATCTACATGGTGAGTTCTATGCCGGCTGGGGCTACAGGGAGACTGTGTCTCAAAAAGACCAAAAAACAACAACAAAACAACAACAACAAAAAACTTATTATTGAAATGGCACTTAAAATTATGCTTTTCTATTTAAAGAAATAAAAGCCTTCTATTAAGATTTGTCTTCTAACTCAATGAGAAAGCATGAACAAAGCCCCACTTCTGTGCTTACCATCTGGATCCTCGGCAGGTTGAATGCTCATGTAGGGTTCTCCTTTCTCCATGCGAGACTGTCTCTGTCGACTTTCTTCCTCTAATGCAGCTTCGGCACGACTTTTTGCGTTGATGTATGCAAGATATGCAGGGGAATTATGATAGGCCTTCATAGATTCATTGTACTCTATCTGAAATCCAAAGGGTTTTGGTTTTATAATCGACGTTCTACAGGCTACTGTGTACATGTGCATTATGTCATTTGAATGTCAGAGGGCATGAGGGAAAGCAGGATGCCCAGACAGCTAGCTAGCTCCTCTTTCCAAACTGGGAATGTGAGGACTAGAGAAATGAACTGAGTGGACTTCAGTGGAGAGAACAACCTCAGTGCTGTCTCAGGTTTCTGGTCAAGTCTTATGTTTCTTTTATAAAACAAGAAGTCAAGGCAGTCCCCCTACCTTTTCTGCTTCGTATTCGTTTAAATATTCCTGTTTCTCTTCATCAGTGAGATCTCGCCACATGCCACCAATAATCTTGCCAATCTCCCACAGCTTTAGGTCAGGGTTGGAAGCCTTTACTTGGTCCCAGACCTTAAAAGAGAAACAGTTGAAAAGTCAGTATTAATGTCTAAGTATATAGTTCTTTTAAAATACTCTAATATGGAAAAATTTAACCATAAACAAGAACAGAATGGACAGTATCAAATGTGTAGGTAGCCCTCTGCCTGCTCTAACAGTCAACAGCCAGCTTGTCTCATTCATCGTCCCTACTGGATTATTTTAAGGCAGACCTCATCCATCACATCACTTCAATCATAAATATTTTGACTTGATATGCTAAGAACATCTACCTAGACAAGGTCTGTCACAGTTCAAATGAATTTAGAAGTAGTTAAAAATTAAAATTGGAGGCTGGAGAGATGGCTTAGTGGTTAATAGTGCTCTTGTAGAGGACCGGGATTTGTTTCTAGCACCTACATGGCAGCTACTGTCCTTAACTTCAGTTCCAGGGGATTCAATGTCCTCTTCTGATCTCCACAGGCATTACATATATGTGGTACACCTACATATATGCAGGTAAAACATTCATATGCATAAAAAATAATTGGTGCTGGGAAAATAGCTTAGTAAGAGTGCTTGCTCTGGAGGCGGGCATGGTGGTGCATGCCTTTAGTCCCAGCACTCAGGAGGCAGAGTCAGGTGGATCACTGTGAGATGGAGCAACCCTAGGCTACATAGTGAGTTCCAGGCCAGCTGGGGCTACAGGGAGACCTTGCTTCAAAAACAAAACAAAACAAAACATAAACAAGAAGAGTGCTTGCTCTGCAAGCACGAAAACCTGTGTTTGAGCCCCCAGTGCCCGTGTAAAAAAGTCAAGTATGGCTGCACATGCTTGTAACCCCAGCACTGGGAGGCATAGACAGATGGAGCCTGGGAGCTTAATGGCCCTCAGCCAGCCTCGCAGAAATAGGGAAGTTTCTGGTTCAGTGAGACCCCACCTCAAGGAAATAAGGTGGAGTGCAATGGAGGTCCTTCTCAGGTTTCTGCATGTGTGTGCCCACACATTCACATACATGTACCACATATACATATAACATATATCACACATCTTTTTTAAAAATTTATAAAAGTCAGTTAAAGCACTCTTCTGTTTAGTAAAGATACTGACTATATATTTAATTTTAAGGGTTTATTTAGGACCATCACAAAAAATTTGAAGAGTTTAAGGAAATATAAAGAAAATAAAAACTACCATAAGCTTTACTGTTTAGAGATAACCATTGTTTCCTAGGTTTTTTTCTCCCTTAGGATAGCAGGTGAATATTATTTTTACTTTACTTTGTTGTCTTGGGATTGAACCTAAGGCCTCTTGTAGGCTAGGCAAGTGCTTTACCACTGAGCTACAACCCAGACTTAAGGTATATCAATACATATAATCTTATATTCTTTCTACTAAACATTTCTTTCACGTCATTAGTATTCTCCAAAGACATACTTTCATGGCCACAGAGCAATCTGTTCAAAAGATTTTAGCAGTTTACCGAACCATGCTCCTCTTGTTGGGCATTAGTTCTGGAAGTCTGAAATCTCAATGAAACTGTGAAAGCTCTTGAGGTTTTTAATTCTCCCTTGAATATGCAGGACGAAGACACTGAGGCAGTTTGTAAGGCTGACAAGAAGAGTGGCCCTCACCAGCCCTGCCCCCGTGCTTACCTTTCTGCTGTACCTCATGTAGGGCATCAGAGGCTTATCTGGTGGCTTTGGGGGCTTTGGAATCGTAATACCAGAGGATGCCTACAAAAGAGTTAAATACATTCATTATTCAACTGCGAGGAATTCACCAGCACCTGAAAAGAAATCCTTAAAAATCTTAAAGCGCCTTTCGTCTACTCGTCCATGGATACAAGATTCTTATATTTTCTCCACGGAAAATAGCTACCACTGCAAATTCAGAAATGTTTATATCAAAAGAAAATGACTTTAAACACAGAATATTTTATGTTTTACTTAGCAGTTTATTGCCACTGCTTTGACAACCTGGCTGCAAGAACAAATAAAATATTACACAATTACCCACACACTGAAAATGTGGTTATATGCCAATGGCTTCACATTTAGGACATTACCTGCACCCTTTTCTTTTGCTCAATTGCCATTATGCATACAGTCAACACCTGATTATCTGCCTCAGCCTGAATGCTGAGCACTTACCACACTCACGCTGTCTACAGGGAGCTTGGTATCACCCTAGGAATGCACCACACCCTCACAGACAACACCAAGACTACCTCCCAGGCTCAAAAATAACCAGTAAGAAAACTGGACACAACTAGAAAGCACATAAAAGAAATTTAACAAAAGAAAAAGACAAATATTTCCTTCAGAAATAGAGGTTCTCTCTTCAGGTTTTATGTTACCTAGTAGTTTTCTTCTTTTGTATTTTTACCTTGGGGTAGCACTTTTCTCAAAGGACGTCAAGACCATGATCTAAGCCATGCTTTCCTTTGTCCTCAGCCCTAATCACCACGCACAAGTAAACAAGCTTCCTAGGCACAGAGTACTGGCAGACTCTGGGCCTTGCTTATGTTATTTCTTAGGTCTATCTCACTAACAATATTTGGCTTTGAAGAAATGAAATGAGGGAATGGAAAAATAGGACATAGCGAAAAGGGAAAATACAAGAAAAGGAGGAAGAGGAGACACAAAAATATTCTTAAAATAAAGTAAGAAAGTGGTGACAGAAAAGGTAAAAAAGGAAGAACAAGAGTTAAGGGATTGGTCCTTTCTAGCGGATGAGACCCAGGTAAGGAGACATCTGGTTGTTCCGAGAGCACCTGTTTCTGAAAGTCTCTGTCTCCTCTTTAGATCACTGCAGTGATGAAGGAGTCAGAACGAGAGGAATCAGGACTAGCACAGTTAATCTCCAATGTCTTGGGACACCCCTGATATTGACCCTCTGTGCCAGGCTAGGAAAAGAAATGCTTGCTTTACTCTGTTTAAACACATCACTGTATTTATCAAAACATGCACACTGGCCAATTACAGGAGTTTGTTCTCTTCACCTGTTGCTGCTGTGACCCACACAGACAGATCTGGTTTTAGCCAGCAATGGGCAATGGAGTAAGGTGAGCCATGGAGGCAGGGAACTGGCACAGTGGTGAGAGGAGTGCAGAGAGGGGAGGGAGGCATCAAGGTCTACAGGAGTTCTAAGGAGAAGTGTTCAGAGAAGAGACACACCAAAGTCTGCTTCTCCACACAGGGAGTTATTAGGAAACATTTCAACTCATACCCCATACAAATCTTTGGAACACAAAGCGGGTTACAAAAAAAGCTGAAGTTGTACCCACAACTGAAGGTGCCCAAACACTGTGAACAGGTAAAGAATTCTAATGTGTCTAGGTGTTTAAGCATTAGGAATGAAATAAAACATTTTAAAGGCAAAGTAGAGTAATATTTACTCATATTTTCCAAAGAATCACATTTTATAACACTAATGGACCTGCTAATTTGCTCCCCTTTCAAGCCCAAAGGTACATAAATTATATTGAATTTATATTATTATTACACTGGTCAGTCAATTTACAAATAAAAATAACAAAATCAACAATACAAAACAACACTCTCCTCATCACCTAAGAATAATAAAGTTACATTCAAGTTGGTTTGGGGAATCTAAAGAATTCTATCATTATACATCCCCAATCTGTTTAACACGTCAGATACCTTAACCATTCCTTTACTGTTAAAAATGCACTGAGTACCCTCTAATCGTCAATTAGAAACAACCACTGCTTTGCAGTGCCATTACCCTGAGGTACAGTGCGGATGGCTGGTTTTTACTCAATGGACTGGAAGCGTGCTTTTGGAGCACTCCAATGCCCCTTGTTGCTAACGGGAACCTGCCTGTGGCACCACTTCTCCATCTTTCCCATCTCTGGCTTCTAATTTGCAATGAGTTGGGGGTGGAAAGCAACTGCACTTGTTAGAACTGTGCTTATCCTAGTCGGTCTATGGATAAGGTCCATGACTTTTGTGAAATTTACTCTGGATATTTCAAGTTTCTTGGTTGGTTCCTTCCCAATTTTTAGCTGTTTCTCTGGTAAGGTCTTAGTTAAGGGCTTTCTTCTGGAGAGACACTTTCTACTACAGTAGGGAGAAGGGCTGCTTTAACATACTGTCTTTATCTGCTTGTAGTTTAGAGAATGTGAACCATCATCTCAGCAAAGTGTCCAGGATGAACTGCATTTCAAAGCTGTCCCAAGCACTCCAAGGGTCTCACCTGCTGCCCAAATGTTTTACTATCTGAAGACTATCCATATGTACAAAGCTCCTTCTTAGGGTGTCATAGACTTATTCAAACCTCTAAGGCAATTTACAGACAACAATTTACCCAACAGGAGTATCCCCAAAAAGTAGCACATAGTTAGGGTATTCTTTTTTTTTTTTTTTGTCTTTTTGAGATAGGGTCTCCCTGTAGCCCCAGCTGTCCTGGAACTCACTACGTAGACCAGGCTGGCCTTGAACTCACAGAGATCCGCCTGTCTCTGCCTCCCGAGTGCTGGGATTAAAGGCGTGTGCCACCACGCCTGGCAATTAGGGCATTCTTAAACACTTTCATAGGCAATAGTCCCCAGACAACTAAGGCAGGAGTGTAGAAGTGCAAACCCCTCCCACTTTCTAGGACCCCCACTCAGCAGTGTGAGCACACTTCAGTCTGGTGTTAACAGTACAAAAGGACAGTACTACAAAGAAAACAGCCACAAAGAGTCCAAACTCCAAAATTCCCATGCCTAACAAATCTAGACTAAAAGCCAGTGCTCACTCCACATTCTGGGTCTTATGTTCCTCAGGAAAGGAGAGAAAAAGATGACCAACCTAGGCCCAGACAAGAGTGTACTTTCCTTCTTCTAGTTAGGTCTCCACTGAATGATCTTACCTTATCAACAGAGAAGCCTCACAGCTACATCCAAATTAAGAACACGATGTATACACGAACCCAGAAACAGGTCATTCTAGGACCATAGTGACTATTCCTATTTTATTAACTTAGATAATCAAGAGCTGACTGTATAGAGCTATTAGGTAAAATCATTCCTACTTACTGTCCACGAATGATCCAAAATTGATTCTGCTTATTCTTTACCATCTGATAAACCTTGCCACTCATTAAACTTGTAAAACAACACTTTTAGGCCAGGGAAAAACATGTACTGATGCACATAAAAACTGCATGCACTGTGAAATGCATACATACACATACTTGTCAGAATCCTTTTCAGATACTGTGAAATATGCATGGCACATATAACTTGATATGCTTATGAAGTACAAATTATACAGAAACAATGAAAAATTTAGACAAACAAACCTATCAAGCTAAGCAATATGCTTACCAAGATAGACACACGGTTTGATAGCTTCACCTTTTCAGCTATAGCTTTACTACAGGGTGAGAGGGTTTTTTAGGTTACACTACTGAAGGCACTTAATTTTTTTTTTTTTTTTTTCTATGAATATAGCAAATGAAAACCAGGCACTAAAAGTTCACAGCCATTCTGTGCTGACACATTCTCACCAACACCACACTCTAGTGGAGGTATTTGACTTTTGGATTTAATTTCCTTGGAGTTTGAGATTAAAAACTTCGAAGTATTTCATCCAATTTTGATTATTGTAGTTTGGTCACTTAAATGAAACATTTTTAAGATTTGAAAATCAGATTAGAATTGGACTTTTAGCTAGCTGTACTTAGCGTGTCTAATACCTGGAATTAATTCAAGTTTTATTCTAAAATTCCTTAAGGTGACAATAAAGTCTTTTTCTCTATTTAACTGGACAGAAATGAGTCTCAAGTTAGGAGGTCGACTACTAAATCCAAAAGACAAATAATTAAGTGTAGAAATTTGGACTGAGGTTAGCCAAAAGCTTTCTAGCCCAGAAAAAGCCAGATCTGAAAGCCCCATCATTTATTAAGAAACTAAATCCTTGAGAATGCCAATCACCTTAGAAAAATGAAAGATACTCTTCATGTCATAAAAGGTATTTTAACCAAAAGAATTCTACATTGGCTTACACACAGCATGAGCATTAAGTGTCCAAGGCTTTATCCCTACTGACCACCATACAGAATGGATTTTTCTTTTCTTCCACATACATATCCAGATTGTGCTTTTGTTTTTCAGTGTTTAAGACTGTACAATAATGCTTAAAATAGTTGAAAAGCCAGGTTAAATTCTTTTTTTTTTTTTTTAATGGCCGTGCTTCTGGTTCAAAAGGACCTAACTCTGGAGGCATTTCTGGTCAATTCCAGTTGTTTGCCGGAGGCTGTAATAGTTGATTCTCCTACCGTGACCCGGCTGTTGGTGCCCGGGTTCCCTCCCAGCCTGTAGTTGTTGTAGGCGAGATGACTGTATGGATTGTATCCCACAAACCCTGGTGTGCTGGGCATTTGCTGATGGAAACAAATGAGACAAAAACACGAATGAGAAATGAGCTCAAACGAGGAAAACACAGAAATGAAAAATGATCTGCATATGGCATGCAAAAGCAACCTGAATTTACACAAGCAATGATGTGTTGTAATTGTTTTTTTTTTTCTCCCCGTTGGGTGAGGAAATTAATTCTTTCACTGAGAAACCAGCCTGCAAGAGTGAGTGAATATGTGTGTGTGTGTGTGTGTGTGTGTGTGTGTGTGTGTGTGTGTGTGTGTGTGTGTTTTTTTTTTTTCTTTTCTTTTTCTTGCCACGGGCGGGGTGTGTGAGAGAGAAAGAGTGTGGTGTTTGTCTGTGGAGAGCATAATACACTTCCCTTTTTTCTTTTTCCAGGGGCTAGGGGTGTCTGTGAGAGTGAATGTGTGGTTTGTTTCTGAGGAAAGCATTACACTGCAGTGTTTCAAACATTCAGGATTACTTAATGGTCAACAGTATGATATAACAACTTAGCAATATGTGATGTCTGGGATAGGAAAGCCTAAAGTGTGATAAACTATGTCTGAAAACACTACATGCAAAACAAAACATGATTTATTTGACAGTTATGTGGATGCCACCAATGACTCATTTACTAAAACAAAAACAATCTGCTTTTCAAAGATGGCTTTAAATAATCCTACATAATGTGACAAATGAGAGGGGACTGAATCAGGAAGCCAGGATTGTCAATAGGAAAGAACACATGTTTGATTCAATGGATGTCACATACATGATTTCAAAACAAAGACTTGTAAGAAATGCATAGATTTCATTCTGGGGCGCTATCTGATCTTTAACCCAGTTATTCTTTTATAGGCTTTCTCTTCACCTCTTCTTTGATCCATTTCCATGGCAACCATGAACAGTCTACGCATTAAATCTTAATGGGAACTACTATTTTTAGTTTACAGACTTGAATTTTTTCATCTAATTTCCTGAAAGCTCTCACCCTTTCTTTCAAAATACAACTGTTCACTATGATAACAAAATTCTTGGTTTTTGTGAATTATGTGTTGATGCAATCACAAATGGGCTTTTATGTAACCGGAGCCTTGTGGTTAATACAATGACATCTAATGTTTATGAAATCAAGGCAAAATGCTTAAATAGAATGTAGTAAAGAGACAAAAGTACATATTTTACTTAATGAAACTCAATCATAACAAGTGATAGCAATGTCATTTCACATGCAATTAATACATCTCTCCTGAATTACGTAATATGAAATACACTTAACATATCTCCACTAAACTTTAGCTGTTACAACATAAACACCATTTTCTAAAACATGCCGCTGTATATATCCTTAGAATCCAAAGACATTCAAGCAGATAGTACATTTGATACTTTTTTAAGAGGTGAACAAGTGATTAATTTCTAGCCTAAATAGTTAGAAAAGACGCAAAGCAAGCATATTTAAGTAGCAAAACACAGATGAAATAGTAAAGGCACAAAAGAAGTGTTTATTACGTGGAGTGGAACGTTTTGAGTGGTGGTGGAGGAGGAGGTGGTAGTGATGGTGGTAAAAGTAATGGAGTAAGAAAAAGAGAAGGCGACTAGCTCATTGCGTATCTACTCTGCCAGGTGGCTGTTATTCCTAGTTTCTGTACTTTGTGTGTAAATGTGAAATTATAATGGCATGAAGGGGGAAAAAATCCCTTTTTTGTCTGAAAACTCAGAAGGGGATACTGGGTTTCCAAACATCTTTACCTCAAAATGGCATGTCTGTTCATGCTGTTCACACTGTTGGAGGCAGTATTTACATAAAAATGATACCTCCAAATGTTGCATATGCAATGAGTTATAGGTTTAACATGATGAAGCAATAATGTAACAAAATAGGGGAATTAAAAAAAAATGAAATTAGTATGTTGTAATTATACCATTTCCAAAGCTGAGATACGGTTATATCTTTGAAGTGAGACTCTCGGTTGTTCAGCTCAGCCTACACAGCCATGAGTATAATGTGATGGAGATGGTGGTAAGAAATGTTCTTTGAGAAAGAAAACAAACCAAGTTCAGGACTGTATGGCCTACTGGAGTCAACTTTAGAGACTGTATAGTACATGAATTAACTAAGAATATATGATACGTTTTTTAAAAAAAGGATTGAAAGAAAAACAAATTTGTTGATAAATGTTAGCTAAAACATATACCTAAGGGTTAGTAAATAAAGTTACCTAGTAGAGAAAATAAAGTTACACAGAAACTTATTAGTAGTAAAAAGTAGACTAGCCTGAAATTTAGGTGGTAAGGGGGTATGGAAGGAAGAGCTAGCACCTATTAAAGAACTCATTTTTGGCCGGGCATGCTTATCCCAGCACTTGGAAGGCTGAGGCAGAAGGATCACGAGTTTGAAGCCAGTCTGGGCTACAGAGAGAGACCCTGTCTCAAAACAAAACGAAATAAAACAAAACCCTGATTTTGTAGGATATGGTTAAGTGTTTTTGTTTTTATAAACAATAAGAAAGCCATTTCAACAAGGGCCTGAGTAACTACTGTTTAATCTGTATTGTGGATTGGACCAGTATTTTATATGCTGATCAAGCTGGGTTAGAGCTTGCTGGGTGAAAATAGTTCACAACTATCATTTAGACACTCTGAAACAGATCAACTTGCAAACTAATATAATTTATGGAGTAGGATAAAATCCAGCAGCAAGATCTGACCCATAAGTACTGGGAATCCTTACTTGAGCAGCTTGAAATAAAGATTTATACTGAGTGTAGTTATTTATAGAACTAAAACACTTTATTATTTAGTATGAAAATTTTATATAGAGACAAGAAAGTTTAATTAAAAAATTTAAAAAAGCAAGACCAAAGCACATTTTGTGGTACTGGGGTTCCATCCGAGGGCCTTGCACATGCCAGGCAAATGCTCTGTCACTGAGCTACATCCCCAGCCCTTAGAGTGGGAGAAAAAGGTAACCAGCTGAAGGTTAGGTTTAAAAACAATTAAAAAAAGAATAAAAAGTGTGAGCATGAGCATTTACTCAACATTAACTTCAAGACACAGCAGGGAAAATGGACGAGAACCAAGTGTTAAACTTGTCATTTATTTCCCACTAAGAAAAAAACAGAGCAGAGGAGATTGGAATTTCATATGTTTTTTTTAAATGTTGGGGTTGGTTCAAGCAAGATGAAAAGAGTTATTTTATTTAGTAGGAAGTGCTGGTTTTTAGCTGAACTTTTCATCCTGTGGCTGTGATGACTAAGTGACTGTCACTGGAAGACATCTGGGTTTTTGTATCAAGGCCAGACTTGGCTATTACATTAACAAGAAAATTAAAACTTACTGTTGCAGGAGCTGGGGTGGGAGGTGGGGCATAAGATGGTCTTTCTGTTTGAAAGAAAATAAATAACTTCTTGTAAACAACTGAGATATAATACTATGCAACAAAACTACCAATGGTCCTGTTTTGAAGAAAAAAAATCAGAGTATTTTGGAATTCCCATTTGCTAGGGCATTAGTCTCTTATTAACACAGATTGATAAATATGAAAATTGAAACTTACTTGACATTTTGGAAGATTAAGTTCTCAGTTCCTTAAGAATGAATCTGAGACACTAAAATAAAAAAAAAGAAAAAAAAGGAAAAAAAAGAGAATCAAAACTCAGCAAGCATAAGAGAATGTTTTCCTAAAGAATAGGGTAGTTTAATTGGTATTTCTGAACAAAATTACTTCACTGTTAATTGCTAGCAATCAAGCCTTTTGCAAAGTTTAGCTAGTTCTTGAAGTCATTTGATTGATCAGAATTAAATGAGGAAAATAAATTACTGGGAAATTTAGAGTTGTATTAGAGATGTATTTTATAATTTTGCTTATGATACTGAGCCACGTCTTGTATGGAAAACATTTTGCTGATGCCGTGCGAACGTTTACTCAGACTGATAAAAAAAAACAATGACAATAGGATGTGATGTATTATCAGGGTGACCCCAACAAGGCCTACCAGATACTGACAACTACCTCAGCAGTTCTACCTTGCTTTGGGACAACTTCTCTTAAAACAGCGCAGCATCTTACTCCTGGAGGCAGTGTGAAAGACAACTCTGTGATAATAGACTTTACTTCTCTTTATTCGTAAATAGTTTCATAAGTACCGGGAGTAAATGTTGAGAGTCCACTTGAACAACTCTTACTGCTCCTTGACGGCCCATTTCAGAAGTTATCTCAATGGTGCTTTCTTCATAAATCTTCTGGGCGGAATTAATTGCTTATTCATCTGGATTTCTATCTAGTTTACAAAGATCAATGATAGTCTTCCTCACAACATCTTTTTAAAACCGGCCAATAGGTTTCATGTTGCAAGGAAACAGGGATGATCTTATAATCTACTACTGCATTCCTTAAACCTGGCTCAATTCTTAATAAATTCTGTCCTAGCATTACCAGCTCACAACATGAACAGACACCCGTGAGCTTGCTCCTTACATCAATATACATCACAAGGGTTAGGTATAAAGAGACAGAAATTCATTTTTACAAAGAAGGCAAACTCTGACTACTGCAGGACTTTCACGCAACCTTATGTAAAACAAGCATGATTTATTTCCTTTTATTTCTCATTTTAAGGAAACTCTCCAAATCATCAGGATGAGTCCCTGTGGTTCATGTTGCAACCTAGGTCTCTCCTTTCCTTAAAGAACCGTCCCCTCTTGGCTCACATTGGGGAAAGCTGTCAACATCCAGTAGGCGTTGCTGTGGGGAGTCCTGACAAAAACTCTGACAAGATCCCTGGTACCTTACACTTCACTGCTAATACTTTCAAACGACTGCTCTCCTGTCCTAGAATAGAAATCCCAAGACTGGGCCTGTACATTTGTCCACAGTGGAGCTAACCTAGTGCCTGGCATGAAACTCGGTATTTGTTGAACTTCCCTTATACGGGTCAGGCTTACTACACCGTCTCGCTCACTAGTCACAACGACCCTAGCTGTCCCCATTTTACAGATGAAGAAACAGTTTCAGAGCGTTTAAGGAACTTGTCTAAAGCCATAGGCCCACAAGTGCCAGAGCTGGGTTTCAAACCCAGATCACACCGCCTGCCTCTGCCCCTCCGCTCCTCCATGCCACCCCTGAATCTTCAGGTCGCTGCCTCCACCTTCCTGGGGGATGGCGGTGAGGACTGCCTGGGGGGAGTGAGTGCCACCTGGGGGTACGAGGACCACCTGCTGGCCTTGCCCCAAGGGCTTCCTCCGAGGTCGTTTCCTCCGGGTTTGCGGTAGAGGATGCACTTTCCCGACAACTCCCCCAAGCGGGTTGTGCATGGGTCTGGGCCAGCGGCGAGGACTTGGCGGAAGGGACGCGTCGCGCCGCGGCCCGGGCTGCCGGGAGACCCTGCGTCGCTAGGCCGCACGAAGGCCGCACCGGCCCCAGCTCGGGCCCCGCGGCCCAGCTCGCATCCCGGCACCCCGCCGGGAACTCGGGGTCCCAACAAGCCGAAACAGCAGAGCTCTCCACCCTCCCCGACCCGCGTCGGGCTCACTAGGAAACACTCACCCGCGGGCCGAGAGGGCGCCCGCAGCTCCGGCTTCGCTTCCCTTTGTCCCGCGCTCGCCCCGCCCCTCGCGCCGGAGCTTCCGCGCTCGCACTTTCCACACGCCGTGGGGTTTCTCGGCCGGCCGGGGCCGGCTCTCCTCCGACGAACGCCCTTGCGGAGAACACGCGGCGAAGCTTGGTGCGCTCAAGGATTTTTTTTTTCAGGCTCCACAGAGTCTTCAGAACTCCTCCAGTTTGGATCCTTTCCCAGTCGGGCGCCGATTCGTCACGGCGCGGAGGGCGGAGAAGGCCGGGCCGCGCGACGGGCTCCGGGTTTGCGGCCGGGAGGCTGCGGCGGCGGGGACGCGGCGGGCTGGTAGAGCCCTAGCGAGGGCCGCCGCGGCGAGACTCCGACACTCGGCGGAGGGACGTCCGAGCCGCAGCTCCCGTTCCCCGCCACTTCCTCTTCGCTTTGGTCCTGAGCTTGCCGATGGAGGAAGAAGGATGGAGGCGGGGAGGGCGCGGGTGGCCGCCTTGGGATCCTTGCCGGCGCCCCGCAGTGCTCTCTGCCTTCACCGCCTTGGCGAAAAGCAACACGGGAGTTTTGCAGTTTTCCAGAGGGTTCCTCGGGTTTCTGAGCCTTGGTTCCCAGATCTGAGCCTAGGTCCCCACCCTCTCTCATCAGGTTATGCACCCTTGACTTATGTTCGGATGCCTTTCCACAACCAATTCAGCTTAGACTCTCCTGTCCCCCAAGATGCATCTCAGATCTGCCTTTGTATGCCGTTTATGCCCTTTGTATGGGACTGGGTCATCTGCGTCATTGAAAGTCTGGAAGACAAAGATTCAGACATCCTGCTGTGAACATCCTCATGTTGCCAATAGTTTTTAAGGGCTGGACGTGTAGGTTAGATGTTCAGTGTGTGTTGAGGCACCCTTCTAGATGAGTCCAGGGCTCTTCACTAATTGCAAGTACTTTGGTGTATCATGCTAAGTTTAGAGACACCTGGGCTACTGTGTTGGCATTTAGAGAAACGGATTGAATCTTGGGACAACACATAGGCCCTTGTCCTGGTAGTTAAGACAGGAACTGGGGCATCTATAGAAGTCTGTAGATAGGTGATACTGTCTAGTTCTTTCACCCTTGAATAGAGAGTAATAAAGGGCATATTCAAATGAATGGGCGGCTTTCGTGGTGTTTGAGATAATGTCCTGAAGTTGTTTTTTTAATCCTCTTTAATGGAAAGACTGATTTAAGGATAAATCACAGCAGGGACCCAGTGTGTTTTCTTTCTTTTGATTTATTTTTGTTTTATGTGTATGAGTGTTGTGCCTGAATGTGTGTAAACTGCACCCCTGTCATGCAGTGACTATGGAGGACAGAAGAGGGCATTGGATCCCCTGGAACTGGAGTTATGGATGGTTGTTAACCCCCATGTGGGTGCTGGGTTTTGAACCCAGGTCTTCTACAAGAACAGGCAGTGCTCTTAACTGCTGAGCCATCTCTCCAGCCCCAATCCATTGTTTCCTAATCTGGCTTTGCCCAGCAACTCCAGCCTTTCTCTGTCTTTGCCGTTGTGGGACTGGATAGGAGCTAGGGGAGCTGGGACATTGTGCTATGGTAGGCAGTTCTCTGAAGACAGCGGTGTGTGGGTGTCAGGAACGTAGCATGTTGTGTTGGGAAAAGACTGGCAGGGAATTGGTTTAAAAAACGGAGAGGGAGCGAGGCTCCAAGTGGAACAGAGACATTGATAGAGTTTCTTATTTTCCCCCTTCTGTATGGTGCTGAGGATTCAACCCAGGGTCTTGAACATGCTAAGCGTGTTATACCTGCAATCTTCTCATGCAGTCTTTATTCAAAGCTAACTTTAGTAGGTCTTCTGATCTATCTAAAATCAAACTCATTCCCCAGGCTTTATTCTCTCCATGGCCTGTGCTTTATTATTATTATTATTATTATTATTATTATTATTTTCTATAGCACTTGTCACTAAAAATTTTATGTATGCATCGATTTTGTTTTTTTTCTCTTTCACTTCCTTTTGGAATGAGAGCTTTGTGTTGGGGACATTTGAGGTCTTGAACAGTGCATAATATCCTTAGATCCTCATCTGTCAAATAAGGGGATGACTGTCAAATTTCCTTCTTTTTGTTCTTCTCTATTCCTTAAGATTTAAACATTTAGGAAGGGGGACTGGCAAGGTGGTTCAGTAGGTTAAAGTGCTTACTCCCAAGTGATGACCTGACTTCAGTCCCCAGGACCCACGTGGTAGGAGAAAACTGACTCTGGTAAGTTGTCCTCTGACTTCCACACACTTCCTGAATTGCACATGCACACACAGAGAAGAAATAGGTAGATGTTATAAATTTTTTTTTTCTGGCTTTTTCGAGACAGGGTCTCCCTGTAGCCCCAGCTGCTCTGGAACGCACTATGTAGACCAGGTTGGCCTTGAACTCAAAGAGATTTGCCAGCCTCTGCCTCCTGAGTTCTGGGATCAAAGATGTGCGCCACCATGCCCGGCTCTAAAAAATTTTAATTAAAGGAAGAGTATAGGTAAGAGATAATAATAAAAAAAACTCTTCCATAGTCTTGAGGATATGGAAGTACTAGTGCTCACACTTTCTTGGAGATCTTCCTTTCAGACAGGGAAGCCCAGACTAGCCAGTGATTAAGCTGAAGGGTGAAATATTCCAAAATGGAAGTGTCCTCTATTTGCAGAGTTCATTCCCCTGAGAGCAAACAGCAGAACATGTGGTCTTGCTTGTACAAGGACATTTATGGACACCATAGGACAGATGTTTGGAAAATCTGGGATACAGCACTGAAATGACTGTTTATGTGCAACTATGTCTAGGGAGCCCTCATATGGGCTTGTAGTAAACTCCAGGGGTGGTTTTAGACCAGTGACTTTATATTCCTGGCAGCAAGATCTAGGCAGTTGGCTTGCTAGTACTCACACTTTCTTGGAGACCTTCCTTTCAGACAGGGAAGCCCAGACTAGCCAGTGATTAAGCTGAGATTCCAGCCCAGGTCTCTGACTTCTTTCCATAATACTTTGGGAAGGAACTGTTGAGACAGACAGAATTAGGGGCTGGGAGATGCCTGTAACTAGGAAGGAAGAAGGAAAAGGAGGCAATGAAAACAAGGAAAGGCCTGCAGTTCTTGGACACGTGGGAGTTCATAGGTAGATGCAATAAAATTTGTTACATATTATATTCCATGTGAATAGGCTTTGGGAGGGTTGAAAACCCTTTAAAATTGTATACAATTTTCATGTGCTTTTCCTAGGAGAGGGTTAGTAGTTTCATTGGATTCTCAAACATATGATTCAAGAAAGATACTGAACTCATGACAGCCACAGAGTTTGTAATGGAGTTTGTTCTGTTGCACTTTTGTTTCTGAGACAGTCTCACTATGTTGTGGGGATAAAGGCCCCCACAACATAGGAAGTTACTGGGGGCGTGGCCCGGCTTGCTTTGAAAGTCTGAAGAATACTTCCTCACTGCTGAGGAGTGCATGATCAGCGTGTGACCATTCTTAAGATATACCCTCAGGGGGGAGGGGGGAGTTCCAGGTGCCTTTATAAGCTCTGTAATACCTGCAATAAATGAGTCCCTGCTTGACTAGGCTCCCCATTGTGCCTGAGTGTTCCCGGTATTGGGGGATGGTGTGGGCTGGCGAATGGCATGCTTACTCATCCCCAGTCATCACTGCCCGGGGGTTGCTGGTTTGAACCCCCAGCACTATGTAGCTCAGCCTGACCTTGAAATCACTATGTAGTCTAGGCTGACCTCAAACTTCTGAGATCCTCCTGCTGTGTCTCCCAAGTGCTAGGATTACAGATGTGCACCATCTGGTTTATTGTAAAGGTGGAAGGAGAGAATAAACTCCACATAGTTGCCCTCTGATTTACACACATGTGCTGTGGCACCCCCTAAGAATAATAATAATAAATAATTTTTGTCTTTTTGAGACAGGGTCACCCTGTACCCCAGCTGGCCTAGAACTCACTATGTAGACCAGGCGGGCCTTGAACTCTCAGAGATCCACCTGCCTCTGCCTCCCAAGTGCCAGGATTAAAGGCATTGGCCACCGTGCCCGGCAATAATAGTAAATTTTAAAAGTATGATAGGTGTTTTTTTCCACCTGGCTCACGTATGGTCTTAGTTACTTGGGCTTATCTCAGGGTGGGGATGTTTATACAAAGCAAGGTGGTGAGGGTGGGGCAGGGTAAAAAACCCACAGTGACTCCTGGCATAAGCTGACTTCAAGGCCAGGATAGTTGCACATGGACTGGGAGATGGCTCAGTTGGTGAAATGCAAGCACGAGGACCTGGGTTCCAGCCCAGAACCCTCTTGGCACCTCTTGTCATCCCGGTGCTGGAAACAGGCCAGTCAACTTAGCCTACCTACCTGGCAAGCTCCAGGTGTTGGTGAGAGACCTGTCTGAAAAAACAAGGAATGACACCTGGTTTTGTCCTCTGGCCTCGACTCACACTCATTGTGTAAACACGCACACATGCACAAACGCACACAGGTCTCAGAAAGGAAACAGAAAACAATTGGAAAGGCAAACTGAAGTTTGACAACATAAATACCTTTACTAATCAAGGAGAAAAATATATGTGATATTAGTTGTATGTTACTGCATGATAAATTATCTCAAAATATAGGGGCTAAAACAACAGTCATTTATTGGACTGGGGACTGGGACAAGCACTTGCTGTGCAAACTGGAATCTGATCCCCAGATTCTACAGTGCAAGGGAACTAACTCCTGAAAGTTGTCCTCTGACTTCTACCACCTGCCGTGGCAGGTGTGCAGCCGCACACATATGTGCATCACATAGACACAATAGTTAAACATCGATCATCTGTTTTCTTTAAGATAACTTTCATACTTTAAAAACTATCATAATAAAACAGCTCAAGTTGGGTAATTTACTGGGAAGGAAGAATTTTACTGGAATAGAAGAATTGAAAATGTTTTTTTTTTTTTTTTGAGACAGGGTCTCCCTGTAGCCCCAGCTGTCCTGGAACTCACTATGTAGACCAGGCTGGCCTTGAACTCACAGAGATCTGCCTGCCTCCCGAGTGCTGGGACTAGAGGTGTGCACCACCACACCCAGCAAGAATTGAAAGCATTTTTAACTGTTGTGCTTTGAACTGTTGCTTAATCATTGTCAGCTGTGATTTTCCTCAAACTATTTTACTCCAGAGACAGTTTTCATTCAGATGGTTTTGCACATTTGAGTGGTGCTATTTCCACATACACATTATTTAAAGCAACCATGAGGTAGAGAAGGTGGAGTTACAACCAAGCATTGTTTTCTCTTTGTTTTCTTGTGTGAAACTTGAGGTCTAGGGGACTTAGAGTGATTTTTCCTCTTACATGAGCCTCTCTCCATTTTTTAAATTGGAGCCTCTCTTCAGTTCCATGCCAATCTTCTCAACACAGCTGTTAGTAATTGGAATTACTCTTTATTTTTGTATTTTGTTATGGGATCATACAATTGAAATATTCTTTTCTTTTCTTTTTTTTGAGACAGGGTCTCCTTGCAGCCCCAGCTGGACTGAACTCATTATGTAGACCAGACCAGGTTGGCCTTGAAATCACAGAGATCTGAGTGCTTCTGCCTCCCGAGTGCTGGGATTAAAAGTGTGCCAACTTACAGTTGAAATATTTCAAAGGGATGGAGGATTATTAATTTCTAGTCATCTCTAAGATAGTATTATTTTGTAAAATTGCTGTAAGGATGAAGGATTATGGTGAGTTACTGACCACAGTACCTGAAATCCTGCAAGTGCTTTGCAAATAATGTTTACTACTGTTGTACTTTCCCCAGTATTATGAGTTTTTAAAATTGTTTAACTTTTTGTGGGGTCTCATTATGTAGTCCAGGCTGGCCTGGAACTCAAAGACTTCTTGCCCTCTGCCATCCAAGTGCCGGAATACTACAGGTGTGTACCATCACTGCCTGCTTGGACTTTTTAATTAAAATACAACATTAACATGTCATCCTTAATTTATCTTGTAAACAAAATTAAACCCACCGTCTACTGTGACTGAAGTTTTTTTATTCCCCAGTCAAGCCAACTTTGTTTTGCTTAACCATGCACAGACATCTTTGAAATGAGAGAACGCAAATACAAGACAACTTTAGAGTTCATGTTTCAATTTTTTTATTATAATGGTATCATTTACTTTGGTAAATTCATACCCTGATTTTAAAATACCTTAAAGCAAATAAAACTTTGTTATAAATTCAAGTACTGCATTTAAAAGTGTACATGTTATACACACAATAGCTGCGTAATGGGATAACTATAACAAGCGGTTACATACATAATGCCCAGACTAACAGCACAATAGATTACACTAAATGTATTGCTCTATCATAATCATTGTTTTGTAATATAGTAATCAGCACAATAGCTTCTATGATTGCATTTTGAAGCTTTAATAAAGTCTGTAGCATTAAATAATAAATCTTTCCCCCCCCCTTTTTTTTGTGCTGAGGTCCAAACCCAGTGCCTCCTGTGTGCTAGATGAAACCTTGCTACTGAGGTATGTCCTGAGCCCAAATGAAGCAGTTTATATAGGATGTAGTTTAGGGCAGATGCTTATGCAAGAAGAAGCACTTACATGCTGTTGTATCCTTGGCAAAAAAAAAAAAAAAATAGTTCCTTTTTACTAAATAGAGTAAGTCAGGGTACAAAGAATTGGAAGTCATGAAAGAAAAACTTAAATGTTATTCCCTGTAATGTTAAAGGTTATTAACATGGTTTTCTTGCAGTTAAAACATACATTTTGTGGGATGACATATGCATATATACACATGTGGGGGAGAGAGAAAGGATTGTTTTGGAAGACTGTACTAAAATGCTAACATCACCGTAGCCCTTAAATGATCCTTTAGCCGAAAAAAAGTCTGATGAGTTGTATTCAACCATTTTTTTTTCTGTTTAGAAAAAATTAATAGCCTATAAATTTCTAATGTCTTAAAATGGGTATTAGTTAAGGTTCTTAAAAGAAATATATCTGTATTAAACAAATTAAGTTGCTTTAAAATCTTTGCAACAGTACTTATTCCCAAATATATTTTACGTCTCTATTTATTACAGTTTAAACAATTTAAAAACAAGTCCTGCAAACACTCTCAGCTCAGATAATAATATTATCTCAGTTCACATAAATGATGCAGGAAGCATCTGTCTTGGTTCTCAGAGTGCTGATCTCAGGCTCCTTGTAACCATGGAAACCATGCAGAGGCAGAAATTAGGATGATGAGAGGTGGGCAACGTCTAGTAACTATAGTAATCTCCTTTCTTTTTGTTCTTTTGTTGTTGAGACAGGGTCTCACTATATAGCCCTGGCTGGCCTGGAACTCTCTGTGCAGACCTGGCTGGCTTTGAACTCACAGAGATCCGGCGGCCTCTGAGGCGTGCACCACCATGCCTGGCTGTAACCACCTTTTCAATATTCTTTAAATGTTTTGCTTCTACAGTTGGCTTTCTGACTGTGTGTGTGTGTAAGGATACAATCTTTGTAGTTCTTTCAGTAAAGGACTGTTCAGGAAATCAGATACTGATTATAAAAACCTTTCAAATATAAATTGGCCTAATTTTATTTAGTCATCAATATAGTCTCTAGGTGTGGCTATACCTTGCTCAGAATTGCTCATGGACTGAACTCTTCTTAATTTCCAAGGTCAAATGATTGTCTCAAAGGAAAAATCATAAGTGAACAGTGAGTCCTGCCTTAAATTTGTTTATGACTTCTGCCTTTTAAAAAGTAGAACAAACAATTTAGGTTTAGCCAGTCCTGGAATCAGGGTAAATAACTCAGTGTGAATACTCAGTGTTCAAACAAACTCTTGTTTTCCTTAGGCTGGTCAACCATTTGGCGAAATTATGGACTTAACCAAACCAGCTTAACACTTTGTTTCTGATAAAGTGCACCTGGAGAAAAGACTATTTGGAGGAGAAATACAACAGAAATCACATTGAATTTCTGATTTTATTTTTAAGCCTCCCCACTCCAAATAATATACCATCATTGTGTCCACAGAGACGCTACCTCTTACTGTGTGTGTTTTCTGAAGAGAATCACAATCCCACAATGATTGTACTGTTATCCATACATGTGTGATAACTTACATTCAGGACCAGGGGTCTGTATGGCCCACCCAGTCCATCCTAATGTCATTTACAGATAAAATACTATCTCTTGGTTAATTAGTTGTGGATGGGGGTTTGATGGAGGGGATGCTACAGGATCTTCGCATGATGAGCCTGACTTCAATATCTGGCAGATTATCCTGCTTTGTCTGCAAGCACCCTTCATCAGTGGCTGCCAAGTGAAGATCAAATCGGAGCGAAACAGACTTTTTCCTCAATCGAGGGTTATCTTTAAAGAACGAACCTTCCCATTCTTTAATAACTTCATCTACTTTCTCTGTCCTGAAATGATAAAGCTTTTTATAGAAGAATGAAAATAAATGCAATATTCCATATCCATGAGACAGAAGTGGACTGATTTGTATAATGTATAGTTGTGGTGTTTCCAGTTGACGTACAGGACTTTAAAAATTGTAAGGATACAAATTTTAAGTAATTCTCTAGAATTTCAATATAATTTTCATGTTTTGATTTTAATTTTTAGGAAAATGGTGAATTGGTTGCCTATTTCTCCTCTGTGTATGTGTGTGCGTGTCTGTGTCCATGTCCGTGTGTGTGTGTGCATGTGGAGACTAGAGGTGGATGTTCCCCTCTATTGTTCCCCACTTTGTTTTTGTTTTTGTTTTGAGATGGGGTTTCACTGTGTAGCCCTGGCTGGAACTCACTATGTAGCGTAGGCTGGCTTGGAACTCAGTATGTAGCCTAGGCTGGCCTGGACTCACTATGTAGCCTAGACTGGCCTGGACCCACAGAGATCCTTCTGCTTCTGCCTCCTGAATGCTGGGATTAAAGGTATGCTTTACCATGCCGGGCTTCACATTGGTTTCTCAAACAGAGTCCCTCTCTGAACCTGGAGCTCTGTGTTTGACTGGTCAGCAAGCCCTAGGAATCCTGTCTGCCTCCCCAGCTCTCAGGTTGCAGGCTGGCCTCTGCTTCTGACTTTTTACGTGGGTGCTGGCGATCCAAGCTCAGGTCCTTATGCTTGCCCAGCAGGCACTTCACCCACTGAACCATCTCTCTAAATTCTTGGTTACATACTCTTCTCTGTGTTTTAGTATGTATATTCATGTCAGCTTAAAAAAATCACAGAATATTAAAACTGAAACATTTGAAGATCACTTGACAAGTAATTGCTTCATGTTTGTTACTGTTTCTTAGTCAATGTACTTACTGAATGGTGCCGTGGGCTTCCGTGCTCTCCTTCACATTTCCATTTAATATTGCCTGTTTCGTCACTGGGTCCACTTTTTCACTCTCATACTTTTTGGGGACTTTTGTTGAAAAAGATATTTCATTTATAATGGCTGTGAAATGTTATAGCAAATTACAATGTTGAAATACTGTTCACAGTTAAATTCCATGTCAAAATTTTATTTGAATATTAACTTCTTTTAGCTACTTTGGAGAAGTTTCCTTATATTTTATTTTTATATTTATTTTTTATTTTTTGGTCTTTTTGAGACAGGGTCTCCCTTTAACCCCAGCTGGCATGGAACTCACTATGTAGACCAGGCTGGCCCTGAACTCACAGAGATCCACCTGCCTCTTCCTCCCGACTGCTGGGATTAAAGGCGTGTGCCACCACGCTGGACGAGAAGTTTCCTTATAATCCTTATAAAGGGCACATCAGTTTTTCAAATTAGTTAATTATATCAGAAACTCACCAGAAGGCAGACGAAAGGCAACTTTACTTGTGGTGGGTTTCTGTTCCTTTTTCCCTCCTTGGATACAACCATAATATCTGAAAAGGGAAAGAGTTAGAGAAACAGCACTGTGGTAGCAAAGAATAGAAATGAGAGTGGGCAGATGGGCGTGTTCACGCAGTGGGAATGCTGTTTGCCAGTGAAAGTAAATGAACAAAGGCCATACAGCATCTTAAAAAAGAGTATGCATTTGTATTTTATGTGTATGAGTGCCTGCATATATGTATGTGCACTACATGCATGCCATGCCCTTGAGTCAGAAGAGGATGCTAGATCCCCTGGAACTGGAGTTACAGAGGGATGTGAGCTGCCACATGGGTGCTAGGAACTGAGCCCACATCATCTGCAAAAACAGACAACCCCTCTTAACCACCGAACTATCTCTCCAGTCCCCATGTGGTATCTTTGTCAATGAAATCTCCCAGGCATGGCATTGAGTGAAAGGAAACCTGCAGATAATTTTATAAAGGTTAAAATAAGACACAGGCCAATGTTATTCTTTGTTCAGTGATACACATATATTACTATAAGAGACTGTATGAGACTAATAAGTATCAAATTCAGGAGCCAGATTAAAGAGGGAAATGGTGTAGATTCTGCCCAGGGGACTTCAACATTGGAAACATTACTTTTTAAAAAAAAATTATTTACTATTTCTATTTTATGTGTATGAATGTATTGTCTGCATGTATGTGAATGTACCCGTGTTGTGCAATGCCTCAGAGACCAGAGGAGGGCTTTGGATTCCCCTGGAACTGGAGTTAAGGACGGTTCATAGCCACCATGTGGGTGCTGGGAATCGAACCCGGGTCCTCTGCAAGAGCAGTCAGTGCTCATAACCACTGAGCCATCTCTCCAGCCCCTGGAAATGTTACTTCTTAAAGAGGGTGAAGTGTTTTAACAGATAGGACTTTTAAAGTGATAGGACTATTTCATGATATATAATAACATTGCTTATAGTTTCTCAATTTTTTGTATATCTCAAATATAGTAATAAAAATTTAGATAATTATATGAGTATTAAAGACCCATTTGTCAAAATCATGAATGGCTAGGAATTAAATAAATCTACAACCATTTAATAATATGCATTATAACACATCATACATAGAACTATATATATTTTTACATAGCACAGACCATATACTAGATACTCTTTTAAGCACTTGGCAAACATTAACTCATTAAATTCTCACAGCAATCCTGTGAGGTAGGTAATATCGTTCCCATTTTACAGATGAGAAAATTGAAACAAGCAAGAAAAATATTGTTTTTATGAAAATATAGAGACTCGGAGGTGGTACCATGTTCAGCACTCTCTGGTCTTATAGATGGTTGTAAATTACAATATTTAATAAATAAGAATTCTGGACTACAGGGAGACCCTGTCTCAAAAAGACAAAAGAAATTCTTTTAATACCTTTTCCTATCAGGATACCTGGAAGGCTTTTTTAAAAAATATTTTATTTATTATTTTTATTTATTTATTTTATATGTACGAGTGTATTGCCTGTATGTATGTGAGTGCACCCAAGTCGTGCAACGCCACGGAGGTCAGAAGAGGGCTTCAGATTTCTCTGGAACTGGAGTTAAGGATGGTTTGTAGCCGCCATGTGGGTGATGGGAATCAAACCTGGGTCCTCTGCAAGAGCAGTCAGTGCTCTTAACCACTGAACCATCTGGAAGGCTTTTTAAATATGACTCAGAATTACTGTCCATGTTTATATTCACGTTTTCTTTTTTTTTTTTGTCTTTTTGAGACAGGGTTTCTCTGTAGCCCCAACTGGCCTGGAACTCACTATGGAGACCAGGCTGGCCTCTATCTCACACAAATCCACCTATTTCTGCCTTCTGAGTGCAGGGATTTTTGTGTTTTTGGGACAGGGTATTAGATAGCTTAAGCTGGGCTCCAACTCGCTGTGGAGCTGAGGGTGACTTGAACTTGTAATCCTCCTGCCTCCACCTCCCTAGTATTGGGATTATAGGCTTGTACCACTATGCCTGGTTTATGTGGTACTGGGGATCAAACCCAAGGCTTCATGTATGCTAGACAAGCACTCTATCAACTGAGCCCCATCTCTAGCCATCATCATCATCATCATCATCATCATCATCATTATTTTCTTTTTTATTTTGGTGTTTACCATGGGGTGGCCTCTTAGGGCAGTGTTCTGGTGATAATATTGGACTCTTCCAAACTTTCTTTGTGGATGGTCTGTAGAAGGCAAGGACTAACCCTAAAGGAGACCAACTGCAAGGGAAGTAGGAAGACTAAGAAAATGATCAAGAATTGCTTGTCTATGGGGCTGGAGAGATAGCTCAGCAGTTAGGTGCACTGGCTGTTCTTGTGGAGGACACAGGTTCAATTCTCAGCACCCACATGGCAGCTAACAACCATCTAAACTCCAGTTCCAGGGGATCCAATGTCCTCTTTTGACTTCCATGGACACTGCATGACATGAGTACACCTACCTACATTCAGGCCATACACACACACACACACACACACACACACACACACACACACACAAGAATTGCTTGCCTTTTGTTCTGGCTGACTTTGTGGTAGCCAACTTTGACTATTAAGTTTCTGGTTTTAGCAGGCTGGAAACAATGAACTTTGAAGGGTGTGCTAATCCTGTTTTAATGTAGGAGCTCACTGAGCAGGCCATGTCGGTGGTGGGTTTTATTTTGGATTTGATTTCTCTGATTGCATCAGCAATAACACAAGTGGCTCTGTGTCTGGTCGTGCCATTAGCCGTGGGGTTAGGTACCTGATTTCTTCTTTTTCTAGCAGGTGGCGATAAGTGGCTATTTCCTGCTCCAGCCTCATCTTGGTGTTGAGAAGCAGCTCATGCTCCAGAAGCTGCCTCTCGATGCCTCGCCTGACTTCCTGCAGCTCCTTCTCCAGCCCATCGATCACCGCCTCCAGGTCTTGCAGCTGCATCTGGTAATGCTGCTCGCTGGCTTGCAGGGAGTTTTCAAGGCCTCTTTCCTATTGACAGAGATGCTCTGAATCAGTGACACAAAATGTGCTTCTGAAATCTGATTTGCAGAGTTTTTATCCCAGTGTATTCTATTCGTTCGTTTCTGTGGTGCTAGTGGTCAAACCCAGGTCCTTCAAAACCTCCAGCTTCACTTAAAAAGATTGTAATAATTGTGCTTCACTCATGCAAGTGGGCTTTTTTGGCTAAATATTTTTACATTTTTTTATGTATGAGTGTGTATGTGTGTGGGTGTGCACATGCCACTGCACAATGTGGAAGTCAGAGAACAGTTTTCAGGAATATGTTTTCTCCTTCCACTATGTGGGTTCTAGACTCAGGTTATTAGACTTGCTGGCAAACACCTTTACCCACTGAGCCATCTCACTGGCCTCCTTTTGTGTTATTTGAGACAGGTCTCACTGTGTAATACAGGCTGGCCTTAAACTTGGGATCCCACTGCCTTGGAGGATTACTGGTGTGTATCATCATGTCTGGTTGCCAATTTTTTTTTTCAGACAATGAAACTTTATTTAAAAACCAGACATCTAGGAAAATACATTACAGGCTTGACACAGCAAACAGACAACTATATTACCATTTTAAGTAAGAGGTTGGTACAAAAACAACATGATACCCTTATCCAAAAGATAAGGTGCCTTGCAGGGGGCAGAACACTGTATGGTGCAAAGGCCCCAGGCAAAAATGGCATTTGGTAAAAGGGAGGCATGTGCCATTCTTTTGCTCTACAGGAGTCACCGTTTTCCTTGGCCCAGGTTGCTCCTTTTTGTCCTGTTAGGGGATTCCCTCAATGAGGCTCTGTCAATTCAGTAAGATTAAGTGAGCAATGCTGGGTTCAGGCTTTTACTCTTCAAATCCAGGTTTTCCCAAGTCCAGTACTTTTCAGTTAGCTAGCAGTTCCTAATATACTGTTTAATCCCAGATACTGCTATGTGTGTGTGACAAACCTTCCTTTACTGGGGGACAGTGTCAATGCAAGATAGTTAGGTCCCTTTGCTGCAGAAAGCCACTGAAGGAAGACGTTTCCCACATAGTGTGATACTGCTGTGTTTCTGCAGGGTTTCCAGATTGAAAGATGTGCTGCAAGAATTTGAAGAAATGACACCCACATTATGGTGTCAGAAAAGAATACAAGACACCTTCCAAAGTTTTCCAAACGCCTCTCCCTCCCAATTCCATACCCTGAATCCACTTCATGTCCCTGCATACAAGATGAAACCAAACAAAATGATGATCTGGAGAGGAACCTTTTTTCTCCTAAATTACTGGTCTATTGGATTTTGTCTCACAGCTTATGCAAGCTAGTGTGGTGATCTTTTTGGTAAACAGAGGTTGACAATAGACACACCTCTCCTCAAACTGTACCAGATCTTTGGGAGGCTGAAGGAACCTGGCGGCCTGTGGTAAGAAGAATCTGGGACCTTGGTACAAGGGCAAGCTCTACTGCCAGGACAAGCACTTGCACATGAAATTCAAGATCCAAAACCCGCCTCTGTTGCTATCTTTGACTTAAATGTTAGCACCAGTTTCCACTTCATTTTCTAGGATCCAAATATAAGGGAACTGTCGTCCAGAGGCAAGTGGGATGTGCCTGGAACGTGCAGCACACTGAGTTTCCTCACTCGTAAATTTGCTTAACAGACTAAATTTCCATTCTTCTTTTTAAATAAGTTCCTGCCCTCGGTCCCAGTGGTCATTGGCAGATTTTTATTTCTCAGTGGATGAGAGAGACTCCTTCATCTTCTTGGTCATCCTTGGGATGAGGTGCATGTGGTCATCCACACACTTGGCCACACAACTGTGCAGCTGCTACTTCACCTGCAGCGCCTTACTGCCTGCATCCATTGAGTCTTTGGCTTTGTCATTGCAATGCATGGTGCACCAGGTCAGGCGGTCCTGGGACCTTTCCAGCTCGCTGGTCACCAAGGCCTGGGCTTGAGCCAGAGGGGCATGGCAGTTCTTGTTGCATTGGTGTACCTGCTGCATAGATGCTTGGTTGTCTTCACAGCAGTTGGCACTGCACCGAACATGAGGTCCTGCATCTTCTGGATGTTCTCCCTCTCCACACTGTTCACCATGGCGTCTACCGCCTCTCGCACCCGGAGCTGCTGCACCTCCGCCATGGCGACCCTTAGCTGTGCCGCCCAGGCGCCCACATGGACTGGCTGCGTCGCCAAATATTTTTTTTAAGATAAGGTCTCACTGTGTAGGTTAGGCTGGCCTTGAACTCATGGAAATCCTTCCTCAGCTTCCCAAGTGCTGGGGTTATAGGCATGAACCACCACGCCTGACTTCCATTAAAAAAAAATTATGTTTTACGGGCTGGAGAGTTGGTTAAGCAGTTAAGAACACTGGCTGCTCTTGCAGAAGACCCAGGTTCGAATCTCAGCACCCACATGATAGCTAACAACTGTCTGTAACTCTAGTTCCAGGGGATTCGGTGGCCTCTTCTGTCCTTCATGGGCTTGCACAACATGGGTGCTCTTACATATATGCAGGCAATACATGCATACACATAAAATAAAAATAATAAATAAAATTTTTTTTAAAAATTGTATTTTATGACTGAGTCTGGTGACACATATCTGCATATCTGCAATCACAGCCACTTACGGAGTAGAGGCGGGAGGATCACCAATTCAAGGCCTGCTTCAGAAATTTAGTAAGATGTGGTCTCAACAATAAAAAGGGCAGGGGCTAAGGATGTAGTTTCATGATGGGCATTTACCTAGCATGCACAAGGCCCTGGGTTCGATCCCTAGTACTGGAAAAAAGTTTTTTATATGTATAACTAGGTAGCTTTTTATTTTTCAAATGAATCCTATAATCATTTCTGTGGTTAAAAAAAAAAAAAAGTCCAAGCCAAGCGTGGTGGCACAGCCTATAATCCCAGCACTCGGGAGGCAGAGGCAGGTAGATCTCTGTGAGTTCGAGGCCACCCTGGCCTACAAAGTGAGTTCCAGGCCAGCTGGGACTACAGGGAGACCCTGACTCAAAAAGTAAAAAAAAAAAGTCCTTTTTATTATGATTAACTTACTGGAACTCTGAGTGTAAAAGGGACTAAATCCCTAGAAAGCAAACAGGGTCCTTGAGAAGTAAGAGAGACAGTGCACGTCCTGCACTTCTTGGTCTCTGTCAGGAAGACCTTATTTTATTTTTTGGTCTTTTTGACACAGGGTCTCCCTGTAGCCCCAGCTGGCCTGGAACTCACTATGTAGACCAGGCTGGCCTTGAACTCAAGGAGATCTACCTGCCTTTCTCTTTAGTCTGAGACTAAAGGCATGTATCACCACACCCGGCCAGGAAGACCTTATTTTTAACTCTAACAGGGCACCTTCAACTGACCGGCTTAGAGTCATGTAGTCCAGGTCGTATCTCAACTTGGAGTTGTGACCTATCAGCCTATCTTCTTTGTTTAAGTTGGCCAAAATTAAGAGAGGGGAAACCACTAAAACTCTTAAAAGCCAGACTCTCCTCAGGGACTTTGGATTTTCGGTTTCCTGGTCCCCTCTTTACTTATGGAGAGCTTTTCCCCTGTATGAGTGTGTGTATGTATATGTGATTCTTTATGTATATTGAAGTGATTATCTTTCAGTAAAGCCTGTTTGCCCTTTGCTGTCTTCAGAGTCTGAGATTTTCCCTGCATTTTAATTCTTTAATTAGCAGAGAAAATTAACCCAAACAATAGCTCATAGACTGATAATGGGCCTACAATTTGAGTTTTTAATATTTTTATTGTTTTTTTAAACTTTTAAAAAATTTTTAGTTATTTTTTATTTTATGTGTATGCGTGTATTGCCTGCATGTAGGTAAGTGCACCCATGTTGTGCAACACCTGTGGAGGTCAGAAGAGGCTGTCGGATCCCCTGGGACTGGAGTCACAGACAGTTGTTAGCAGCCATGTGGGTGCTGGGATTCGAACCTGGGTCTTCTGCAAGAACAACCAGTGTTTTTAACCTCTGAGCCATCACTCCAGCCCCTTGAGTTTTTAATTTTTAAAAACATATTGAAAATATAGATTATAAAAAGCATGCTAGGAAAGTGCTTAAATAGTTTTCCATTGGAAATATCAATGGCATGAATATAAGAAACCCACTGTTAAAAAGACTATGGGACCCAGGTGTGGTGGCATATACTTTAATCCCAACACTCTGAAGGCAGAGGCAGGCAGATCCCTGTGAGTTTGAGGCAGGCCTGGTCTACGTTGTGTGTCCAGGTTAGCTGGGGCTACAGGGAGACTCTGTCTCAAAACACACCCACACCCACAAAGGACTATGGGTAATAATAACACAAGCTCTGTTCTCCCATTTCAACAATCAGAGAGCTCCAGGACAACAAGCAGGTATTACTTAATTTCTCTAGGTATAAACTGAAGCTGTGTGAGCTGATTACAGCCACCACCATGGGTGGCAAAGAGCTAGGATTGGTTAGTGTTTGGTGATCGCTACTGTAAGATAATGGCCATCTTCCTTTCTCTCTCTTTACTGCATGTGCTGGGCAAGTGCCCTGCTAATGAGCTCCATCCCCAGACCCCTTCCCCTCCCTTGGTCACATAGCATCTGAGGAGCAGTGGGCCAGCTGCTTTAAGATCCTGCTCACCACAGCATGGAGAGATTCAATTTCCACTTGCAGGTGGTGCCACTGGCGACGGGCCTCCTTGAGCTCTGCCTGTGCTGCCTTCAAAGCCTCTCCGTCCTTGTCCATCTTTTTGGTTATATCCTCTTCCAGCTATAGGAAAGGCAACAATAACACCAGCAAACAAAAACACCACTCTCGAAAGGGAGATGTTTCAAAGCAGTTATGGAAAACTCTCATGCAGGGCTCAAGTCTTGTTTCCTTTTAACTATTAGATTACAAATATGTGTTCTAATGCTTTGTTACATATTAATTAAATGCATGAGCCAGTCAATTCTCTGCTGTAAAACGATTTCAAAATTCCCTTCCCACTATGACAGTCTATGAAATACAGATAAAACATATTTTAATGAAAAACTGTTTGCAGGACCTAAATTTGTAACATCTGATTCTTAACTTTGCATTACTTGTATGTGTCCATAAGGAAGAAGGATTGAAATCCACTGTTATTTTCCTACACATTTTCTTGTAGGCTGTGACACACAGGCAGATACATAGCTAGATATCCCAAAGAGATCAATCCTGGGTGTATGGATTGGGAGTAAATAGTACTGGAAAATATATTACTAGTAAATTAGATAATAAAGCTGGCCCAGAACTTGCTATGTAAACCAGGCTGGCTCATACTCACAGAGATCTGCCTGCCTTTGCTTCCTGAGTGTTGAGACTAAAGGCATGGGCTATGACACCTGGCCAAAAATGACATCTTAAAAGATTGTTTTCTAGGGGACTGGAGAGATGGTTCAGTGGTTAAGAGCACTGCCTGCCCTTGCAGAGGATCCAGGTTCTGTTCCCAGCACCCATATGGTAGCTAACAACTGTCCATAACTCCAATTCATCTGATGCCCTCTTCTGATCTCCGATGGTGTTACATGTACATGGCACACTTACATACATGCAGGTAAAACACTCATATACATTAAAATATAAATTAAAGACATTATTTTCTAAATGTTATTATATTAAATAAGTGGGGGAGGGTGGGGGGCTATATCCGAATGGTTTAATGCTTGCCTAGCATGCACAAGTCTCTGGGTTCCAGCATCATCACTGAAAAAAAGTGGGATATTTTCTATTTTGCTTTAAATTTTATGCTGATGGAATTAAAACATCTGTTAACAGCATTCTAAACACTTGAAATTAGGAGCAACACATTGCGTTGACATGAAAATGACAACTTTTTATGTTGCTTTATATTTGAAAAATTGATTGTGTAATAGATTTTAAGGGAAGCAGAGTCCATAAAAATCTGTGAATAACGTTTAGGCCAGGATATTACAGGAGAGGGCTGGAGGGGTGGCTCAGAGGGTAAGTGCTTATCAAGCAGGTGTGAGGACTGGAGTTCTGATCCCCAGAACCCATGTAAATGTTGGGTGGGCATGGAGGCTGGCCGTAATTCCATCCTCCAAATGTGAAGACAAGGGATCCCTAGAGCAAGCAGCTATCAAGACCAGCCGTATCAGTGAGCTTTGGGTTTGATTGTGAGACCCTGCTTCAAAGAATAAAGTGGACAAGCTATGAAGGATGGTTGCCAAGATACCTTGGGCCCCTATGCCCATGGGTACCAATGTGCAGGTGCACCCCCCCGTGTTCACCCATGCACATGCAAACATGCATACACACACACACACACATACAAGCATACAACACGTACACACATGAAAAATGGAAAAAGAATACTAGAGAAAAATTCATTTGCGTTATTTGGCCAGCTGATCCCTTGTTCTTAGAGAGAGCTTTGGAAAAGTCAAGCAGCAAACAACTCCTGCCAGAGCAACAACAACACAGAGCAAAAAGAATCTTGAGAACAGAATATAAAATTTGAAAACATAATAAAATGGTGCTGCTGGTCTTCTGGATTTGCAGTGGGGAACTGGCAACTAAGTTGGATGGTAACTACATTCCTAAAAGGACCCCCAGTGACCACATCTCCCCAACTTTTTTGTGTGGTCCCCATGTCAGGGTTGAGTCAGGGTGACCTGTGTCTCACTGTAATAAGTAGACTGTTGCAGAGGAGATGCTGTGCCAATTCTAGGCTAAGCCTTAAAAAGCCTGCCAGCCTCCACGTCATACTTTTGGGAGCCCTGGCAGTCCTCATGTTAGAGGTCATATAGGGAGGCCAGATGGGGAGGGATCCAGAGGCAGATGGAGAGGGACCCAGAGGCAAAAGGAGAGGGAAACAGGCTCAGGTATGAGCCAGCCTTCTGGCAATTCCCTACGAAGATGCCAACCATGTGAACCAGCCACCCTGAGTCTTCCAGTCGATAAGGTCTGTGATGACTGCAGCCCAGCCAGCAGGACAGCAGCAGTGGGTGCCTTACCCCACAGAACCACCAGGCAGAATACAACAGTTATTTTAGTTCACTGAGTTTTGGGGTAACTTATAATATTGTAATTAGTAACTAAAGCAACTTTATGTCTATTTTTATTTTTGGTGCAGGGGCTTGAACCCAGGGCTTTGCGATATGTTGTGAATACAAAATAAATGGACTTTCTGAATTACTTGGGAAAACGTTTCTCTCAAGTTTTATTACAAAATGTAAACAGAACTTACTGCAGTTTTGCATTTTTATTTGCATCACTCATTTCCGCATTGGGACTTGTAAATTAAACTTACATTTCTACTTTGCAAAATATCCGTTTGGCTTATAATTTCCCCAAAGTTTCCATCTACTGATTCTTTTTCTCCTATAAAAAATGTGAGTGAATGTCTCCAACGTCAAAATCAATGTCCCAGGGACTTCTTTAATCTAGAGGTCCAATCATTTGCCTGGAAACAAAATCTATAATGTTACTGGAATGAGTTGCTAGTGGAAGGAAGGCCTGCGGTTTCCTAGCAATGTTTTTTCCTTTCTTGTGATGTTCCCAGGTAAACTTTTTGCTGTCTCTGGGTGCTGGGAATAGAATTTGAATAATCAAATATAATAGATAAGCTAATTTAAAAAAACTCTAAATTTCTGAAATTTTTTATCTAAATTATTTGCTTTTAAACTTATTTAGGCTTGAGGCCTTAATTATTAAAGAAGAGTGTCATTTAAAACTAAGTATATGGAATGAGGGTTAAGTGTTGAACTAAGTTGGCTCTTTATTTTTCGATACTTAAACTTTGCAAGGATTGTGTTAGAAGTAAACATGTCATAGCATAAAAGCAAAAACATGTACCTTTAAAGTATAGAGTCGTTACTAAATTGGGAAATTTTGATTGTCAAAATGTATACTCTTGGTTCTGAAAGCCATGTTCACACACTGAGGGGATTTCTATTTATAATGATCTAGTACAAAGCTGAACTCACTAAAAAGATGACAGAAGCTTTTTAGAAATAGTTCCCTTGCTTTCGTGTGCAGTGTGTGCACTAATAACCTCACTATAAAGCCTTCATTTCACAGACGCCGTCTCAATCACATCTATAACTCCACAATATCCTTGAAGAATATTCGAAATGCTTCCTTGCTGAGGAATGCCTAAAGAGGTTGGAGCGCACCATTTTATTGTTTGTTGACCCCATGTTTTATTTATGATGGTCACCTCATCATTTACCTGAAACCCCAATGCATCAATCAATATTTATTGAATGGTAATTTAACAGCACAAACACACTCTTTGTCCCTGTCACCCCAGTCCCAGTGCAGAAAAACCTACATCGCCTCCCCAGTATATGCTGCTTTGAAAAGGAAATACTGTACCTCAGAGAGGCGGGGACAGGAATTGGGTAGACATGGACTGTCTCCTTATCCTGAAGGTGCCTCGCTGAATGAAATCATTACCTGGATCCTTGTTGACAGCACGGTCTCTATCTGATTTCTGGTGAGGAGCTTTTCATAGTTTGCCCTGATCTCATTGAGGAGCTGGGACAGTTCCATTTTTTTCCCATGCTCCACCTTGTCTAGCTGGACCCTGTGGTAGGATGAGTCGCTGCGGCAGAGCCGGCCCAGCCTGCGTCCCCAGCACACAGCCCCGCTGAGCCTTAAAGATGCAGAGCTCCTTTTTCCAGAGGCGGGGGAGACTCCCGGCTTCCAATCAGTCATGCAAATGTGTGAGAAACTGTTCTCTCTGGTAGTCATCGCTACGGTGGAAATGTCATAGTCTCCACGAAGGAGAGGAAAATAACATCCTCAGTTGGGTCTCTGTGCAATAGAAGGCTTTGGCTGGGGGCGGGGCCTGGAGTGTTCTGTTTACTTTGTGATAAGGAATGCAACGGGTCACAACATTCAGAAAGTCATAGCTAGCTAGGCAAGGTTGGACATGCTTGTTATCCTAGACCTCATGCAAAAAAATCTTGAGTTTAGGGACAGCCAGGGCTGCATAGTGAGGCCCTGTCTCAAAAAACCAAATTGAGTCAAAACAAAAAACCACGAGTCCAATTTGTGAGTACAAAATTTGGAGGGGTAGGAAAGATGGGGGTGGACCGGAGGAGTTGGGTGAAAAGGGGTTAAATAGGACCCAAATACATTGTATGAAATTCTCAAAGAACTAATAAAAAAAAAAAAAACAAACCCAAAATAAAACAAACAAAATTTAATTTAGTTTTTCCACGATACTGCATGGAATTGATCTGGGCCCCAAACCGGATAGTTTAAAATTTTCTGTACGGGTTTTATCAGCATTTGGATCCTTTAAGCAAAAGTACTAAAGGAGAGGGAAGGAGAGAAAAGAGAGGGTAACAGAATGGGCTGCTTGAGGGGAGGAACGGAACCAGCGAGGGAGAGTCCATGGGGGGACAGTGAAGGGCCAGGGTGGAGGGGATGACTGAACACAAACTACGAAGACATATATGGACGAAAATGCCATGATAGAACCCATTACTTTTTTGTTTTGGTCTTTTTGAGACAGGGTCTCCCTGCAGCCCCAGCTGACCTGGAACTCCCTATGTAGACCAGACTGGACTTGAACTCACAGAGATACGTCTGCTTCGGCCTCCTCAGTGGTAGGATTAAAGGTGTGCACCACCACGCTCAGTGAACTCATCACTTTGTATGTTCACTTACCAAAATTTAAAAATCCCAACACTATGGCAGGTCATTTGAATATGTTGGAAAATTCAAGGATTCTGACAGTTATTAGAAACAGCATCAGAAAGACTGACCATTTTGTCAGCAGCCATATTTCTCTCAAATGCATGCAGTGTAGCTCATGGTGGACCACCAGCCCGAGAGCAGAGCATGATGGGTTGAGGTGAATGCCGGAAGTCACTCAGGTTACAGATGACACGAAGGCTAGAGATGAGCAGCAGGGCACTATGGGAGCTGTGAGCTATATTTACAGTGTTCCGACAAGATGGAAGAAACGCAGCCCTGTGGTCCCTGTGGAGGGAGTGTGCACTGAGGTAAGATTTCTGGGAGACTGCTCCTTCATCAATAAGCATACAGATTCCGACACCTCAGGCTTGAAAATCGGTTTATTCAGCCTAAGGGGAAGAAACAAAAGAGTGTTCTACCCAGTTGTTCTAGTTTGCCTTCAACTGCTGTGATGAAAACGCTGAGCAAAACAATTTGGGGAGGAAAGGGTTTATTTAGCTTAGAAGCACAGTCCATCAGAGGAAGCCAAGGCAGGAACTCAGGAAAGGAACTCGGAGCCCAGGCCATGGAGGAATGATGCTTACTGGCTTGTTCCTCTGGCCCACGCTCAGTCTTTCTTATACAATACAGGACAACCTGCCTAGGGGTGGCACCATCCACAGTGGGCTGAGCTCTTCCACATCACTCAATGATCAAGAAAATGCCCCATAGTCATGGCCACAGGCCTGTCCAATAGAGGAAATTCCTCAATTGAGGCTCCCTCTACTCAGGTGTGTCAAGTTGACAACTAAAGCCATCCAGCACACCAGTCTTCACTGTCCCTGATATTGCGTGACCTACAAAGACAGAGGACTATGGCCAGAGGGTTAAGGTGGCCTACCCAAGGAGGTTCAGTGAAGCGAGAGCATTACTGTGACAGGAACTTGGATTGTTGGTTGCACATATGCCCTTGTCCTGTCTGCTTCTGTGCTCTCTCCCTGTGTAAATTCCTGTTTGATATGGCCAGCTTGTTAGATGTGACTGAAATCTTTTTATGAGTGGGTCATTGTTGTTTGTAGAATGACTTAATGGAAACTTGGTTCTAGTACATACAAGGCCTTTGTATATAACTCTTGCTTTAAAAATATTAATTAGTGGTGTGTGTGTGTGTGTGTGTGTGTGTGTGTGTGCATGTGCATGTGTGTGCCTAGTCCTCATGTGGAGGTCAGAGGACAACCTGGAGGAGTCAGTTCTCTCCTTCTACTAAGTGAGTTCTAGGGATCAAACTCAGGATGTCAGACCTGGTGGCAAGTGCCTTTACCTGCTGAGCTATCTCACCAGTCTGCCTCTTGCTCTTTTAATTTCTGAGTTAACTTACTTCTGACCAGGCCAGTCTATGCCAGGCATTCCTACAGCCCTCTCCAAGCAAAGCTGCCCCACCCCTAGTCCCTGCTGAAGGGAGAGTTTCCAGGTCATTCCTGACTTCTACCTCCTCTTTTTCTCCCTGTCAGTCACAACTTGATAGTTCATAGATTGGTAAGAGATCTGGAGGTATCCTGATACAAAAAACCCTGGGTAGGGCTGGAGAGATGGCTCAGCAGTTAAGAGCACTGGCTGCTCAGTTCCCAGCACCCACATGGCAGTTAAAAACTGACACTCCAGTTCCAGGGGATCCAGTGCCCTCTTCTGATCTCTGTGGGCATTTAATATTCATGACTCATGCATATTAAAAAAAAATTAAAAAAGCCCTGGCTAAGGAGGGGCATGGAGGATTATATGGCTAAAACAGATTTTCTTTTTGGGTAACAGAATGAAAAACATGAAGAGGATTAGGCACTTGTGGGTCAAAGAAGAAAGAAGAAAACAAACTATTTAAAATTATTTATTATTATTTATCTATGTGTATGTGTCTGAGTGTGTGTCTCTGTGTGTGTATGGGAGTATGTGCACATGTGTGTATGTGCACATGTGTATACAGGTGCCCCAGGATGCCAGAAGAATGTTCAGATCAGGGCCATTTGTGTGATCACTGGTTTGGAACTCTCCATTGAAGCCTGGTGGGGTCAGCAGTGGGTATACAGCTGAAAGCAGTGACTCTCCCTCTCCCTGAATCTGTCAGTAGCAGATAGCTCAGCAGTGAGGGGCAGGAGCCCCTCCTCTATCCATACTTGACTATTGATGAGCCTGTTCTTGCACAAACCCAGGACAGGCACCCCAAGCTGCTGTGAGTTCGTGATTGCAATGGCTGTGCCTTCTCCCTGCCTTCTGGCTCTTATATTCTTTCTGTTCCCTCTTCTGCAACATTTCCTAGCCCTAGAGGGAATGATAAACATATGTTGTAAACCATGGCCGAGTGCTCACTCATTCTTAGTACTTTATGCAGCCATGAGCCTCTGCATTCACCACTGTTCACTGCAAAGAGAAGCCTCTTGTATATTTTTTAATTAAAAAAATTTTTTTAGACAGGGTCTATTGTAGCCCAGGTTAGCACTGAGCTTACTATGTAGCCAAGGATGACCTCACTACCATACCTGGTTTATGTGATGCTGAAAATCCAACCTAGGGCCTTGTGCATACCAGGCAAGCAGTCTATAAACTGAGTTACATTCCCATACCTGTCTCTTCTCTTATTTATTTATTTTTGGTATTTAAAAAATATTTTATTATTTTTATTTTATGTGTATGAGTGTATTACCTACATGTGAGTGCACCCGTGTTGTGCAAATGCCACGGAGGTCAGAAGAGGGTGTTGGATTCCCTTGGAAATGGAGTTAAGGACGGTTTGTAGCCATCATATGGGTGCTGGGAGTTGAACCCGGGTCCTCTGCAAGATCAGTCAGTGCTCTTAACCACTGACCCATCTCTCCAGCCCTCTATTTTTGGTATTTTTGAGACGGGATAGACCAGGCTAACCTTGAACTCACAGAGATCCACCTGCCTCTGCCTGGGATTAAAGGTGTGCGCCACCACGCCTGGCTGTCTCCTCTCTTTTTTAAAAAATATTTTATTATTTTTATTTTATGTGTATGAGTGTATTGCCTATGTGTATGTGAGTGCACCCGTGTTGTGCAAATGCCACGGAGGTCAGAAGAGGGTGCTGGATCCCCTGGAACTGGAGTTACAGACAGTTGTTAGCCACCATGTGGATGTTGGGATTCAAACCTGGGTCTTCTGCAAGAGCAGCTAGTGCTCTTTAACTGCTAAGCCATTTCTCCAATCCCAGGTCTCTTATCTTTAAGCATCCAGCCACTCTCTCCCATGCATTCTTCCACACGTGAGGGCTTGAAATCCATTCTGATGCTCTTGAAGGTTGACGGCAAGGAGTTAGGTAGATGGTTGACTGCATCTGTGCAGACTCACTGTGCACCCATAACCCGTTTGAATCTGTTTCCTAGGATGTAATCCAGGAAGCAGAGAACATTTCCCTAAATGTTCGCTCTGGCAAACATTCCTCCAATTTTGTTGATTTACAGGACCTCTGATGCATCCATCTGCAGCTGAACTCTTGAGGCCCTGCCTCTGCCCACCTCCTTAATCTTGTCTACTTCTTTATTCTCTTGTCTGGCAAAGCTGTTCTTTTCTTAAGAGTGGAATGGGAACTCCTGCTCTTAGCGCTAGAAGCTCAGCTACACGACTTGTCTGTCTTGTTTTCTGTGGCATTACCACTTTCTATCTCTGGGCCAGGCACATAGAAAGTAGAAAATAAATATATGTTGGAGGAATGATAGATCTGCTGAATTTGTACCCAGGTCACAGTTCCCTTCAATGAAGAGACTAAGGTTTGGGAGACTACTTGACTTTTGTTTATCTTTCCCATAAGACAATAAACCCAGAGTAATAATGTTACCCAGGAAGAGAAAAACTAATCAGAACATCACTTAAGTCCCTTCAACCATGTATGAAAATGCGTGCCTTAAAAAAATCTGCAATACAGACTGGAGAGATGGCTCAGCGACTAAGGGCACTGGCTACTCTTGCAGAAGAACTGGGTTCAGTTCTCAGAACCAACATGTTGGCTAACAATCAATTATAACTCCAGAACTCCAGTTCCAGGGGGATCTGATGGCCTCTTCTGATCTCCGTGGGCATTGCATGACACGGGTGCACTTACACACATGCAAGTAATACACTCATCTATATCTATATCTATATCTAATCTATATCTATATCGTCTATATCTATATCTATCTATATCTATATCTAATCTATCTAATCTATGTCTATATATCTATCTATATCTAATAAAATAAATAAATAAATAAAATATTGAAAAAAATCTGCCCTAGGGACTGGAGAGATGGCTCAGTAGTTTAGAGTACTTATTGCTCTTGCAGAGGACCTGGGTCCAGTTCTCAGCACATACATGACAACTTACAACTGCCTGTAATTCCAATTTCAGGGGATTCAATGCCCTCTTCTGGTCTCTGAGGACTCCTGCATATACATGGTGCATGCAAACTCAGGCAGGCAAACACATACTCACATAAAATAAATAAATCCGTAAAAGATCTGCACTAGTAAGATTATAAACCAACGATAGGAGTTCTGAGCATCTCATCTGTAATTAAATTGTTTCAAGTGAGTCAAACAGCTACATTTAACTTCATATGGTTTGTGCCAAACTGTAGGAAACCAAGATGCCAGGCCCTAGGGTGAGGTGAGCTTAAAACTTTTAAGTCCAGGCTGCATTCTCTGCTAAAGGGAGGGGCACTGAAAATAGTGGCTCTGATAATCCCTGTCTTGCAGAACACTGCCAGACTGGCAGGAGAAAGCAGCCTGGTCATAAGTGCAGGCTCCCTGCTCTGTGGGAAAGAGTCTTGGTCAACAA
>NW_008340203.1:167428-193992 GCF_000622305.1 Nannospalax galili
TTTTATCTCTAAGAAGAAAACATTGTGGCCAATTAATTACTGGATGGGCATTGATAACCTTGAGTAAAAGTTTAAGAATCCTTCTGGCACGAACTAACAGACTAAATGTCCTGTTTCTTTGTACCCTAAAGCTTTGTATGTGACTGCCATATCCCACGTGACTGCTAGTTCCTTGGGATGTATAAAAACCATCTGAATTTTAAAATAAAGCGGCTTGTTGAAAAGACACAGGTTCCCGGGTCTAAGACTCTGTCGCTGATCAAGTCCTCTGCCCTGAAACCAGTAGGTGCCCCCACCACCCAAGCAAAGTAAACCTGAGTCCCGACACCAAACAATTGGTTGGATCAGAAGTTTTCTCTTTTAATTGATTCGTTTTGTCCTCTCTTACCTCATTCCCTCTTAACCTTATGGAACTCCTTTGTTGATGCAGCTAATTTGCATTTTCTGCATTTCCTGTTCATGAGAGGAGGTGAAGGAAGCGAATTACCAGGAGACAGATAAATAGTTCCAAAGTGCTCCATTCCCAAGCCAATGAGGCAGGTAGCCATCTTACATCTTGGTGAATTTCCTTTTTCTTGATGAATCTTTGATCAGGTCTTTATTCACATAGGCTGTCTCTATTTACTCTTTATGGAATAAACAGGTAGGTTACGTAGCAGCTGCTTCTCCAGCTTCTTGACCTCCACAGGCTTCTTCCCTTTCTAGCTCTCCACTGGCTTCTTGTCCGCAGCCCCCTTCTCTGCTGCACCCTTATCTATGGCTGCCAGTGAGGCTGCTGTCACTTCCAGTTTCTTTACCTGGAGTTTGTGATTTCTGGCTTGTGAGGAATGCCGGCCCTGAGCACAGTCTGCATGTGGTATGCAATGTGATGCTCAGGTTCCTCAATGGATTCTTCTTCCAGACTCTTGCGTGGTACTGGAGGGCTCTTTGGATTTCTGGGCTAAGGTCTGTATTCATCCTCTTGTGTACTTGAAGACTTATAGTTACTCTTGAGGGAAACAGCCTTACCCTGTGTCTCAGACAATTTAACTTCTGGAAAGTACTCTCAGTTCAAATGCAGAAACGTCCCACTTTCCCACCAGGAGCAAGTTTCAAAATGTTCATCTTGCTTACTTTAAGCAGAGTAATACCAGGGATGTTTCTGAAGGTCTTGAGGATATCATTGTCCTCCTTGTAGATGACACAGGGTCCCCTGTGCTGGATCCCATGGTGTTTTCTCATTTTGCCCTTGCCAGCTCTCATTTGCTCAGAGGCTTAGACCTGATTTGGGTTTTTTGGGGGATTTATTTATTTTTATTTTATGTGTACAAGTGTTATACCTGTATGTATGTAAGTGCACAGTGTTGTGCAATGCCTAAGGAGGTCAGAAAAGGGCATTGGATTCCCCTGGAACTGGAGTTATGGTTGATTGTTAGCTGCTATGTGGGTGCTGGGCACTGAACTCAGGTCCTCTGCAAGAATAGCCAGTGCTCTTAATGGCTAAGCCATCTCTCCAGCCCAGCATAGACCTTTTTTTTCCATGTCATTCTAGGCTTTAAGTTTCTTAAGCAGGAGAACAGCCTCCTTGGCCTCCTCCTTTAACCTTCAACTTCATTGTCTACCACCAAAGGAAGTTCAGGAACGTCCTCAAAATGATGACCTTAGACGTGACCAAAGCTGGTAAGGAAAGGCATGCAGCCCAGAGCAGATAGCATATTGCTTTTGGGTTGTGTTCACTCTATGGTACCAACAACGCCAGATTTTGGTTGGTTTGAACATGCAGCATCCCCGACACATATTTCCAAAGGCTTCCCAGTCAGAACGGTGGGTTCTACCACCTCAAACACTGGGAATTTGAGCCATAGCTCTGCCAGTACCCCAAGACTCACCCTGGTCTGATGTCCTGCTAATTCACTGATGGCACAGGGCTGTCTGTTGTTTGCACGGAAGTTATTCACAATATCCAGTGGAACAGGAGCCTTGAACATAGCTGGAAAAGTGACATTTTTACCAAATGACTTCCCCTTTTCAGAGTACATCAATATGAGGGGGTGAGCATTTGCCACGGCGTGGGGTGGTGTGGGGGGAAGGCCATGCCCTTCCCATCTTGGAGAATTTTTTATTAAACAATGTGGTAGAAGTTTGGCATTGAATTTTGGAGGAAATAATATCTCTTCCAGCTTATGTTTATGTAAGTATGTTTCAATCTTGAATTGGAGTTTTGCTTTAAAGAGGGAAAAATAATTGAAAGGAAAGTAACAAATTTTGTGTGTGGTACATTTACCCTTCAAAATATCTAATGTTGTTATATACAAGGGTGATCTTGTATCCTAATCCAGTTAATGTTCTTACCTGTCATACACATAATTTTTTTACAATTATTTAGTTTTTGTGAGTGCATGTATGTGTGTGGGTGTACATGTGCCACGGTAGATCAGAGGACAATTTTTGGGAGTTGGTTCCCTCTGTCCACCTTGTAGGTTCTGGAGATTGAACTCAGGCCATCAGGCTTGTCAGCAAGTGAGCCATCTCCCTTGCTCCCTCGCCCCCTCAACATACATATAAGCATGCTTTTAGTTTAAAGAGCATCGCAGATAGAATTCATGGCAACACAATTTTTGCTAAGTGGCTTGTCTCTCTAGGTCTTTAGATAGGTGAGTCTTACAACTGATCTTTTAATTTGGGGCAATAATCTCACAGTGCTTGGGTATTATTTTATTTATGAAGTATAGTTTCTCTAGCAGCTTATATCTCTTTTTAATTAAGCGTATGTTTTAATAGGATTATAGATGTATAATTAGTTGGTAAATAAAGGATCTTTTTAACCTTAAAAAAATGCTGTAAGTTACGGGTTTTACTGGCTCGCCCCCTTTTTGTTAGACTGCTGACTTGCTGCTCACAGAGAAGTGCGTGTCACCACACGATGTGGTTAAGCTTGTGTTTCGTGGGGCAGTTAAGAAGATAATTCGATGAAGGGTTTTGCAATGGAACATGCTTGTCAGCATTCTTCAGTGGGTATTCGGCGTGATGAGAAATGCTTGCACCAGTGTCTATATGTTCCATACAGGCATTTGGTGTGGAGTGATCAGTGGGGTGTATGACACACTGACGTTGTACCTCAAGGCCCAACAGGAAGGCAATGTCTCCAAGTAAGGACTTTGCTTGGAGCCCCGTTTTCTCCAGCTTCTTCCTTGGCACCTCCTCTTCCTACCTGATTAATGGTCACTGAACACATGCAAATGCTTCTTATCCAAAAACGAGCTGTGTGAGAGGACAAGGCCAGTTTAGGACATTAATTGGGTATGTTACGGTGTATCGCAAAATCATATTATATTATTAGCTTTACAGTCTGTAAGCACCTAAGGACACAAACAAAAATTCGTAATCCAGCTTCCTCTTCTTTACCCAGTTTTCCTGTATAGCCTCTGGCCTTGAAGTTCTCATTAGTAGGCTGAAACTGTGCTCCCTGCCACCAGGACTGATAGGTAAATTGAGTCAATCAAGAAGCACCAGGACACAGACAAGAACTACGGCGGGGTAGAGTTTATTGGCAGAGAAAGCACATGGGACAGTCCCCAGTTCGGGATGGAGGAGCTGTCAGTTTAACAGGCTGTTGGCTGGGAGGATTTTATAGGGGGGCTAGGGAGTGAGGAATGGGGGAAAAATTATTCCAAGCAGAGGGGTCTGGATCCTGCCAGGAAGAAGCACTCTCTGCTGAGATAGTCCCTTATGTCAACTGGGTCTTGGGTCATGAGATTAAAGGGACCTGCTTCCCTTCCAAACTTATCTTAAAAGAAGCAGCTTATGCTGAGGCAGCTCTTACAATAGTGGGTCTGGGGGTGCAGGGCCTTAAGGGGGTCTACACATTGTGAAACTTATCAGGGGTAAGCAGTTTGTACTGAGACAGCTCTTACATCAGTGGGTCTGGGGGTGCAGGGCCTGTTTGTCTTCTAAAATTATCTGGGAAACAGCTTTGTGCTGAGACAGCCTAAATGTAGCTCCCTGGCCAGTTTCTATTTTGCAAGGGGGCTTTGCTGCTCTAGGGGGAAGGTCGTCTGCAGACCTGGACTCTAACAAGGACCAGTGTATATGGGACTTTCATTCTTGTCTGACACCTGGAAGAGAGATTTTTGTTGGGTCCTAATGAGTCAGGATAGGAAAACGGGATATTAAGGAGACATAGAGAGAGAGAAAGGAGTCCCACACCACAGTGTATGGTTGAAGTCCCTGAGAGCCATGAATTCTAGTATACTTACCAAAATGTTGCCTACATAGAGACAATAGTCCTTTTATATAGCTATTTAAAATAAGAACGTTAGTGGCACTTTTTTATCTTGGGGATAATCAATAGCTATCTAATTGGACTTAAAACCTGCTCAATGGGACTCATGTGTGGTACTGTAAACATAGCCAAATACACATGGCTGGAGGCATCACAAATCCTTGAGAAAACCTTACTATTGTCACATCCCTAGACAAACATAATTTCTTACTGAATGCTAAATATGAATCCTTATATTTATGGACAAGTATACCTGTCACCACTCATCAAAGAAACTTCTTTTTGCAACAGATAGAGACTATTACAGAGTTCCACAACTGGTCACACATGCAGAATAAATGTCTGTGAGATGCCCAGCCCTGAGTGTCATATCTACAGTGGAACCTCTACACCTAAGGCTCATGGAGCATAATGGAACAGGGGGTAGGGTAGAAAGAATTCTAATGTATCTCTCAACTCTCACCAGTGAAACTTACTCATGCAACAGAGGGTGATTAATACAGAAAGCCACAACTGGCCACAGTGTAGAGAAGAAAAGACTGCAGAGTGTGTGTCCCTGGATAGGACTTGTATATTAAACCTCTGCCACCCAGACCTCAGGGACCATTGCCGAAGAGGGGGTAGAAAGATTGTAAGAGCCAGAGGTGGTTGGTGCATGACCACAAGGAAACAAAGTCTTTCAGGCTTCTGGGAACTTATTTATATGACCTACAGCAATGGTGACAGCATGCACAAGACCTATGCAGACTCAAGCAGACAAAAACCCAGCATAGAAAATGAGCAGGAGGCCCCAACCTCAGCAGAGGAACTATTGGCAGCTGATCACTGCTGGGTAAGGGAGAGTTGGTCTTTTTTAAGAGAGTGATGCTAGATAGGCTGAACAGGCTCCAGTGGATGAACGCACACTGAGGGATATATGGGTACACAAACTTGGCTTGATAGGCTTTAACATATATGACAGAATACATGAAAATCTGGTGGGTGGGCTATAGAGGGGAACAGATAAGGAAGGAGGTCTAAATATGAATAAGAAGTGCATAAAAAATTAATAAAAATATATATTGGGAAAAAGAATGTTGAAGCTGGAGCAATGGCTCAGTGGTTAAGAGCACATATTTCTCTTCTAGACGACCTAAGTTTGAGTCCCAATTCCCATATCAGGGTGTTCATAACCACCTGTAATTCCAGCTCCAGGGGATCCAATACCTCTGGCCTCTGAGAACACCTTCACTCAGGTACACACACACACGCACACACACACACACACACACACACACACACACGATTAAAAGGAAAATAAATCTTAAAATAAGAATGTTAAAATAATGAGTCATGTCTAAGGCTTAAGCATATGTGATCAACTATAAATGGCCTGTCTCTTTTCCTAGCTGTAAACCTATTTATAGTAAAAGACATTGGGGGTGGGTCTGGAGAGATCACTGGGTCGTTAAGAGCCTGTACTGCTCTTGCAGAAGACCTGAGTTCAGTTCCCAGCACCCATGTTGGGTAGTTCACAAGCTTCTGTAACTCCAGCTCTAGGGGATCTGACACCTTTGGCTTCTGACCTGTACTCACATACACATACACATAATTAAAAATAAAATCTTTTTTTAAAAAGGACATGACTTAACCCCCTTGTGCAACTTTTGTGACCCATGAGCGGGTTTTATCAGACTGTAATCCTTTCCAGGTATCTAAGGACATCTCTGGAATGACCCTCTGAGCTCATTTACCACAAAGAGGGTAAGAGGGGGAAAAAGTTTCCTAGCAACCATCTGAGATATAACTTGAGAGGCCCCCAAATCCTCTATAGGGTTCTGCTAAGACACAGTGCTTTCCTCTCTTTAGAGCCCACACCCATGCTTGGTGTGTGCTATCCTTTCCCTGAGTGCCTTTTGTTCTAATAGTCCACACATGCTTAAATATATGATAACAATCTCTTCTTTGTGTATGTGTGTGTGTATTTGTATATATCTTCCTGTATGCTTGCACAAGCAGCACTTAACTGCTGAACCATCTCCCCAGCCCTCAATCTCTCCTCAATAAACTCCTCTGCTTCATTGTGGTTTGTCCTGAAACTCTTCCATGGTGAAGTCAAGAGTCCCAGCTTGACCTGAGTTGAGGTCTCTGGAAAGGGCTCCTTGGACTGCAACAGGCAGCAGACACTAAGTGTGTAACCCCCACCAACCCGATAGGTGTTCTTTAACAACTGGTCTTTGAAATAGTAATTCCTCTAAACATGCGTTCTCTAACTACTGACACTGACCCTGCTGTCTTCTAAGACGTGTCTTAGATACTTTAGAACCATCTCAGTTTGTTCTAGAAATTTTAATTCCTCACATTTATAAATTCACTTGTATTGATCTTTTCTTGGATTCTTTTCCTCTCTGTTGTTTCTGTTTTGGTTTGTTAAAAAAATTTAAAATTTACTTAAAAACCCTACCAGGTATGGACACCTTTAATCCCAGCACTTGAGAGACTGAGGCAGGTGGATCTCTGTGAGATCGAAGCCAGCCTGGTCTACATAGTGAGTTCTAGGCCAGCTGGGGCTACAGGGAGACCCTGTCTCAAAACCAAACCAAACCAAACCAAATCAAACCAAACCAAAGCAAACCAAACCAAAACAAAAAGACCTTCACTTTAGGCCATCTTCATAGGATGTTTGCCCTGCAAACAAGTTTTTAGCATCTTGTCAGTGTTCCCCTGACATTTGTCTTTTTATATATCCCAAATGTGCCCTTGAATGTAGCTATGAATTTTCTTCTCTTCAGCTGGGTGCTATATTTCTTTATAAGATTCTGTACTCATTATTCAGTGTTTTATGATGCATGTGCTTTTATTCATTCATTTTAAATTAAACTATTTTTTATTTCTATTTTTTAGCTTCTTATTTTTTTGAGATGGGGTCTCATATAGCCCAGGGTGGCCTCAAATTTGCTGTGTAACTGAAGATGACCTTGAACTTCCCATCCTCCTGCCTCCTGCTCCCAAGTGCTAGGATTAGAGGTGTCACCATGCCTAGCACATTAACCTTCTTACTTTAAAATAATTGTAGAGTCAGTTATAAGAAAGAGTACTGAGAGCCATCATTTATGGAACTCTACAGATGGTAACATCTTGTAAACCTGTAAGGCAATGTTACAACCCATATATCCACACGCTACAGCCAGGGCACAGAATATTTCCACTGTTATGTGTTGACTATAGAGGGCATTTACTGATGGTTAGCTATGGGTGGTGTGCTGGTAGCCATGAGCGACACAGAAAGGAATTAGATGCTGACCCTGCAGAAATGGCTCCAATTCAAGGAAGAAAGTTTTACAAGGAATGATTTATTTACTATTTGTATTGTGAATTTGACTTAGGACTTCATGACTGCTTAGCATGTGCTGTATCACTGTGCTTAACTGTTGAACCATCTCTCCAGCCCCTAGAAACATCTTCCTTAAAGACCTGGAAACCATCTCTTTGGGATGCAAATGTCCAAAGATACTAACACTACCATCTCCTAAGTTCTGCAGGTGGAAAGAAGCTTAACTTCAGTGGATGCCTTGTTCCCAAACTACCTTCCATGAAAAATTTGTGCTTTACATAAAACCTACTAAATAACACAGACATCACCCTAATTACCAGGCAGTTAGGATGAAATCTGTGTGACAAATGGGCCATCAAATCATCTTATTGGGAAACCAGTCATTGCTTTTTTAAAAAAGTCTTTTCATTTACTTTATTTATTTATTTAGTGGATGCCTTGTTCCCAAACTACCTTCCATGAAAAATTTGTGCTTTACATAAAACCTACTAAATAACACAGACATCACCCTAATTACCAGGCAGTTAGGATGAAATCTGTGTGACAAATGGGCCATCAAATCATCTTATTGGGAAACCAGTCATTGCTTTTTTAAAAAAGTCTTTTCATTTACTTTATTTATTTATTTTTTATTTTTTTTAAAAGATAGGAGGAAGAGAGTTTACTTTGAAATAAATTTTTTTTTTAGGGAAAGAAGGAGCTCAAGAGAGGTAGGAACATAAGTGAAGGGAATTAGTAAGGGAGAAAGGGAGGAAATGGGGGCACCTTAGTTGGGGAAACCATGATGGAGGGGTGAGACAATGCGGGAGATAAATAATGCCTAGCTAGTTTTGAAAACCAGAGGGAACCATATTACTCCAACAACCTACTGACAAATTATACGTACCAGATCAAGAAATATATGTCTAGGTAAGGTTTATCTGAGAACAATTGGTCTTTGCCCAAGATTTATCTGCATGACACATAGTAATTAAAAGTACCAGACTGGTGGAACTAACCTTCTTGGATGTTTAACAGACATACTTTGAGGCCTATATTAATTTGGTCAGAGGGACATAAAGGACAGTTTTTGCCCTCCTAGGTTGACTAGTTCCAGGGGACTATGAGTATCTCTCAAAATGTCCTGTAATTGTGGTGGGTCACCTGTCCTCTTGATCACGGAGGCCAAGGAGACTCCAACAGATGGACTTGAACCAGTATCCAGCCTACAAAGAAGGAGGGTCAACACAGAGGAATCATTTTCTCCATGCTTCCAAGCAAAGCCAACCACGGTCTAGCAGGACCTTTGACTTATCTTCACATCAATGGAACTGGTAAAAGAAAGGAGCCAGGGGCTCCTCCCAAGCCCATGTGACCCCTGAGGAACAGATCCTCAAATGACGTTAAGAGTAAAAATAAATTGGTTTATCTGGGCCAACTGTATGGCCATATGTATAGCTAAAGGCTACATAACAAGCAACAATGCCAGATGGGAGAGACCTTTTTTTGAGTTGTGGGCCAGGTTGGCCAAAGGGACTCCTAGATAGTAACCCAGCATAGAACTGGGAAAATGAACAGCAGACCCCAATCTTACCTAAAGGAATATCGACAACTGAAAAAAAAATTAAAAAACATTTTTATTTATTATTTTTATGTGTATGCATGTATTGCCTGCATGCAGATAAGTGCACCTGTGTTCTGCAGTGCCCACGGAGGTCAGAAGAGGCTGTAGGATCCCCTAGGACTAGAGTTATGGACAGTTGTTAGCTGCCATGTGGGTGCTGGGATTTGAACCTGGGTCTTCTACAAGAACTACCAGTGTTCTTAACCGCTGAGCCATCTCTCCAGCCCCTGAAATAAAAAATTTAAATAAGGATTTCCTAGTTACTTTCTATTGCTGTGACAAAAACACTGATCAAAACCAATTTGGGGAGGAAAGGGTTTCTTTGACTTGCAGCATAATTCATCGTCAAGGGAAGTCAAGGTAGGAACTCAGGGCAGGAACCCAAAGGCAGAAGCTGAAGCACAGGCCATTGAGGAATGCTGCTTACTGGCTGGCTCCCCTGGCCTGTGTTCAGCTTGCTTTCTTATGCAATGCAGGATCACCTGCTAAGGGGTGGCACCACCCACAATAGACTGGGGGCTCCCACATCACTCAATCAAGAAAATGTGCCATAGACATAAGGCCCCAGGTCAATCCAATGGAGGAAATCCCTCAATTGAGGTTCCCTCCACCCAGGTGTGTCAAGCTGACAACTGAAGCTATGCAGTGTACAGTGAACAGGTCATTGTCACTTAGTCCATTCACGGTGTTGTGTCACTAAGGCTATGAGTGAGTTCCAAACCATTTTGTCTCTTTGCTTTGGAACCTGCTCCAATTCCATTTTCCACGAACTCCTTAGAGTTAGCACTTAGTTAACGTTATTGGACAGATGAATGAATATCAGTGTAAACAGTCTTTATTTAAATTTTCCTTTACATTTTATTTATTTTTATTTACATTTATTTGTGGGAGGGGTATGAATGCTACAGCATGTGTGGGAAGGTCAGAGGACAACTTTAGGGATTTAGCTCTCTCCTTCTACCATGAGGGTCCTGGGGATCAAACTCAGTGTGTCAGGTTTGGAAGCAGGTGCTTTGACCCACTGAATTATTGTGCTAGCCTCACATTTTTTTATTATTATTTTTTATTTTGTGTGTATGCGTGTATTGCCTGCATGTAGGTAAGTGTATCTGTGTTGTGTAATGCCCACGGAGGTCAGAAGAGGCTGTTGGATCCCCTAGTACTGGAGTTACAGACAGTTGTTAGCTGCCATGTGGGTGCTGGGATTTGAACCTGGGTGTTCTGTAAGAACAACCGGTGTTCTTAACCACTGAGCCATCTCTCCAGCCCCACCTGACAATTTTTTATAATGATAATTTTAGTGCAAGTTAATTGTAGAAATGAATGAATTTCACTGTGACATTTTCAAAAATATGCTTTGATAATGCCCACACTCCTCTCTTCTCCTCTACCCCCCTTTCCCTTCCTCTTCCCTAATAGTTCTTCTATTTTCAGATTTGAATAGATGATTTGTTTTTTTTTTGGAGACAGGATCTCATATAGTCCAGGCTGGTCTCAAACTTGCTGTGCTGTCAAGGAGCACCTTGGACTCCTGACCCTCCTGTCTCTACCTGGTAAGTGCTGAGATAACAGAAGTGCCCACACTTGGCTCTAGAGTAGACACTCTATTATTGATTTAAAAAATCTTGTTTTATTCATTTGTGGTTGGATAGAATGCAGGATGCTATTCAGTTTTCCTGTATTAGGTGAGACTTTCATTGTGTACTAATATGTTGTCAGTTTTGGAGGAAGTTCCATGGATTACTTAGAAGAAAAGTGTAGTCATTAGCACTTGGGTGGTATGTTTTGCAAATGTTTGTCAGATCCATTTGATTTATGATGGAAGTTAGTTCCAGAGTCTCTGTTTAGTTTTTGTCTGGAAGATCTGTCTGTTGGGGAGAATGGGTATTGAAGTCACCCACTTTCACTGTGTTATGTCTGTCTGTGGTTTAAGATCTAGTAGTGTTTCTTCTATGAAGTTAGGTGCCCCAGTATTTGGTGTATAAATGTTTAGAACTGTACTATCCTCTTGGTGAATTTTCCCTTAATGTGTCTGTAGAGGCCTTTCTTATTTCTTCTGACTACTTTTGATTTGAAGTCTATTTTGTCAGAGATTAGAATAGCTACGCCTGCTTGTTTCTTGATTCCATTTTCTTGGGATATCTTTTTCCATCCTTTTACTCTAAGTTAATGTCTATTGTTGATGGTGTAAATTTTCTATGGAAACACAAAAAAACCCAGGATAGACAAAACAATCATGAACAATAAAAGAACTGTTGTGTGTGTGGGTAATCATTATCCCTGATTTAAAACTATACTACAGAGCAATAGTAATAAAACCAGCATAGTAATGGCATAAAAACAGACACGTTGATTAGTGGGATAGAAATGAGGACCCAGATTTAAGACCACATACATAAGGCTACCTGATTTTTGATTAAGGGGCCAAAAATACACACTGGAGAAAAGAGAGCATTTTCAACAAATGGTGCTGGTCAAACTGGATAGCTACATGTATAAGAATGAAACTAGGTCCCTATTTCTCACCCTCCACAAAGCTTCAAATGGATCTAAGACTTCAGCATAAGATCTGATACCCAGAATCTGATAGAAGAAAAAATAGGGAATACACTGGAACTTTAAAACACAGGAAAGGACTTTCTGAATAGGACCCTGATAGTGTAGGCATTAAGGCCAACAATTAACAAATGAGACCACATGAAATTAAAAAGCTTCTCTGTGCTACAAAAGACACCATCATTTGAGTGAAAAGGGAATTCCTACAAAGTGGGAAAAATTTTTTACCAGTTATACATATGACAGAGTGTTAATATCTAGAATGTACAAAGACCTAAAACAACCCCCCCCAAACAAGCCCAATTAAAAAAAATGGAGCTGGGTGTGGTGGTATACACTTTTAATCCCAGCACTTGGTAGGCAGAGGCAGGTGGATCTTTGTGAGTTCAGGGCCAGCCTGGTCTACATAGTGAGTCCCAGGGCAGCTGGGGCTACAAGGAAGCTTTGTCTCAAAAAACAACCAATAAAAAAAAAAAAAACCAAACCCCCCCCCCAAAACAAAAACCAAAAAACCAAACAAAACAAACCAAACAAAAACAAAAAAAAAAAACAAAACCCCCCCCCAAAACCAAAAACCAAAACAAACCAAACAAAAACAAAAAAAAAAAACAAAACCCCCCCCCAAAACCAAAAACCGAAAACCAAACCAAACCAAACCAAACAACAACAACAAAAAAAATGGGCGGGGGTGGGGGCATGGACCTAAACAGAGAGTTCTCAAAGGAAGAAATACGAATGGCTAAGAAACACTTAAAAAAAGTTCAACATCCTTATCCATTAGAGAAATGCAAATTAAAACTACTACAAGATTTTATCTACCCAGTCAGAATGACTGAGATTAACAGATGACAAATGCTGGTGTGGATGTTGAGAGAGACTTATTCACTGCTAGTGGGAGTGTAAACTATGCAGTCACTATGGAAATCAGTGTGAAGATTCCTCACAAAGCTAGAAATAGATTTACTTATTTACATGATGCAGCTATACCACTCCTGGGGACTTGCTCATTCATGGTCATTGCTACTCTATTCACAGTAGCCAGGAAATAGCCTAGTTGTCCATCAAAGAAAATTTTGTTACATTTACACAATGGAATATTATTTAGCTATTAAGAAAAATGAAATTAAAAAAAGAAAAATGCAGCTACGAAATTTGCAGGAAAATGGACAGAAATGGAAACAATCACCTCGAATGAAGTATCCCAGAAATACAAACATTGCATGTTTTCTCTCATATATAGGTTCTGGCTTTGAATCTTTAGATATGTGTGTTCCATTTGGAATACCCATAGAGGTCAGGAGCTAGTAAGGCACCATAGACCAGAGTAGGGAGGACCTTTCAAGAGTAAAGTGATAAAATATAGTGATATAAAGGGGGAAAGGGGACTAATGGCATGGGAAGGATTAAATGGGGTGGGACATGGGTGGGTAGGGTAGAGGAGGGAATAGAAGGAGGGACAACTAACACTAAAGGGTCTTTTGAAAAGCCATATAGAAACCTAGTACTGTAGAAGATCTCTAAAATACATACGTGTATGTATATAAAGAGAATAAGTGGCATTATCCCATAACAGGGGGACAAAACCCCAACTAGACACCTCATCTTAGTAAATAAAAGCCCCAGGACCAGGAATGGGTTACCTCTCTTCAAGTTGTTGACCAGCAGGGTCCCATTGACCAGCCCCCAAAACATTACAGGCTATTGGCACTACTCTTGGTTACCCTCTAGAATCTGACAGTACGACCCTATTGCTGAAGACACTACTATTGTAAGACACTGTCGTAGAACAAACATGGAGAAATCAAGCTGATACTGACTTTAAAGAGTCATATCTACTAGCTATCTTTAACAGTCTTGGAAGGTGCTTAGCATGTTACCAGAGGAGAAAAGTAACATCAGTTTTATCTGGCTGTGAGCTCTTTGAGTTACAAAAATGATTGATCTGGCAAAATATGTCTATTAGTGAAAGGGGTGCGAATGTTATGGGAGTAACCAACCACCCCCTAATTGTATTTAAGGCCCACTGTACAAGATGGAACCCATACCTGGCACCGTTATTGGTGGCTAGATCAATCATGGGCCATAGGGGATAACCTGCTACTCGTAGTCCACTAAATCGATGTGATATTAAAATGACTCCTAACGACTTATTGCTATATCCATGGATTAGTGTATTTCTCAACCCTCATCAGAGAAATTCCTTACAGTAAAGGAAAATTATCACAGAGACCCACAACTGGCCAATGTACAGAGAATAAGAAACTTGGGAGTGTTCAGTCCTAAATGGAATATCTATATCACATTTCTCCTCCCCAGAACTCAGGGATCATTGCAGAAGAGAGGGTGGAAAGATTGTTAGGTGTCAGAGTACAAGGAAACAGTGTTTCCAAACAGCAGGGCAGTTACATATATGAACTCATACCAGTTGCAACAACATGCACAAGACCTGCTAAAACTTAAGCAGGCAAAATCCCAGCATGGAGGAGAAGGTAGGCATGAAGTCCTCCCCACTAACCAAGGAGTTACTGGTATATGATAGCTGCTGGGAGGGGAAGAGTTGGTTTTCTCTAAGGGCAAGATCACTGTTAGGCTGACCATGCTCCAGGGTTGGTATCACTCTCAAGAGTATCCGGGCAACACAACTTGGACTGGGGAGGATAAGAAGAACAGGAAGATGGGTGGGTAGGGAGGCGGGGTGGATCTGGGAGGAGTTGGGAGAAAGGAGAATATGATCAAAACACATTGTGTGAAACTCTCAAAGAATTAATAAAAAACTTGAAAACAAGTCTTGTTTGAAAACCGAATTGGTTATTGTTAAACTTATCTCATGTATTTTGAGTTCTGGAAATGTTCACTGCAGAGTTCAAGTTTGTTTCAATTTTCTGATTGTATCATCAGGAGAGCAGCTGCTCACTTAAGGACAACTGCTGTGTATTTAGGATGGAATGATAATCTTTTCCTCTTGGATGTGAGACCGTATCCAGGTTAAAGGCATTAATATGGCATACCAGCAATTACTCAGTTTAAAGTAACTTAATTGCATCAATAGATCATGTCATTTTGCATAAATATAATGCTTCTATTTCTGTAAATAATTTTGAACATTTGGAAAAATGCCAAGGATTGTAGGTTTTTTAAAAAAATTATTTTTATTTTATGTGTATGAATATATTGCCTGCATGTATATAATTGTACCTGTGTTGTGCAGTGCTCGTGGAGGTCAGAAAAGGGCATCGGATCCCCTGGAACTAGAGTTAGAATGGTTGTTAGCCACCATCACCATGTGGGTGTTGGGAACTGAATCCAGGTCCTCTGCAAGAGCAGCTATTGCTCGTAAGCACCAATCCATCTCTCCAGCTCTGAGATTTGTAGTTTTGTAGTTTGTTTTTTTGGTCTTTTTGAGACAGGGTTTCCCTGTAGCCCCAGCTGTCCTGGAACTCACTATGTGGATTTGTAGTTTTTAATTCTTAAAAGTCATTGTCTCTGAGACCTCCATAAACAGCCACAGGACTAGCAACTCGCATGCTAAACGAGAGAGCCATTCTCACGGTGTGAAAATTACTGAACCGCTTCTGTTCTCTCTGAGGAATCCTCATGTCAACCTTAAAGGGTGAATAAAGTATATGGATCCTTTTTCTCACCTGTTTGACCCTATAAAATACCTTTGATGCTTAAGCCTTATTGAGTTTCTATGGTATCATTATATATCTAGCAATCAACAAGTAAAATAACGATCTAGAAGTAAGATGCAAGTGTGCACAGTGGGGAGCTGCCCTTGGCTGCCTTCTCTCACACAGTTCATTTTCTGACTGGAGCTCAAGGCAGGTGCTGGTTTCCTCCAGACTGATCTGAAGCACTCCTCTCTCTAGTGACACAAATTCTGCAATTCATGAACAAATTTTACAGTCTTTTTTAGCCCCCCCACGTGCGCTGGACAGATGACTCAGCAGAGCACTGGATGCTTTTGCAGAGGACCTGGGTTAGATCCCCAGCTTCCACATGGTGGCTAACCATCCATAACTCCGATTCCAGGGGATCTGACGCCCTCTTCTGACCTCCACGGGCATTGCATGGCACAGGTGCACTTACATACATGAAGGCAATACACCCATACACATAAAATAAAAATAATAAAGAATATTTAAAAACTCTCTTTTACATTTTGTTTTCTGTGTGTATATGCATGTGTGCATGCGTGTGTGTGTGCATGTGTGTATGTATATGTGTGAGCATGTGTGTGCCACAGCATGCATGTGGAAGTCAGAGAGTAACTACTGGGAATCAGTTCTCTCCATCCACCATGTAGGTCCCAGGGCTTGAATTCAGATGGTCAGACCTTGCGGCAGGCTCCTTTACCCGCTGAGCCATCTCTCCAGCCTTGACTTTTATTTTTCTATGTCTTCTTATACCATTTGTCTATTCAGGGGAAAAATTTTTTTCAAATACTCTTCTTGACTTTTATTTTTCTATGTCTTCTTATACCATTTGTCTATTCAGGGGAAATTTTTTTTTTCAAATACTCTTTGCTTTAAGCTTCAAACATTTACATTTGGAAATTGATGACCTTTCTGGAATCTAATCCGGCTTACATGAAAACCAAGCATTTGGTGGGGCTAGAAGAGCAAATTAGAGTCCACACACCTTTCACAGATATTTTCTCACTGTTGCCTGAGAGAAATTCATTACGTCAATCCACCAAGCTTCAGCTCCTTAACTGTTTTTCTCACATGTCACAACTTGTTGGTGGCTTGATGCCATCTGTCACTGTTGACTCCAGAAATGGGATTGGAGGATTTATAGGTCTACAGGTGCCACAGACTTAGTCATCTTCAAAGATCATCATCTCTGAAACTTGTACGAATTGCCACACACTGGTGATTCCTACCTCACTGACATCAGTACACGTTCAGAGTTAGGGAAATGTTTCCTTTAGGGAACTGAAAACTGTCATGACTTTAAGAGCGTGGGCTCTGGGCTCACATCCCGTGGGCTGGAAATTTGGAGAGGTCCGTTGGTAGCTGCCTGGGGCAAGTTATTTAGTTGCCGTGCCTCAGTTTCCTTACAGAGAAGGCAATATTCCATCTCACAGAATCCTAGAGAATGTGGAAGTAGGTGATACATATGCAATGCTTAGAACGGAGCCCAGCACAGAGCTGACAGACAGGGGAGGGAAATTCAGCAAGTGGCTGGAGTTTAGGTCTCACGCAGCAGGGCCCATGGGAGTTGGTAGAGACGTAGAGGAACAGAGTTAAGTAGGTTCGTGCCTGGAGGCAGAGGGCGATGTGGGTCATGGAAAGCAGGAAGAGGCCTTGGGAGAAAGAAGGTGAGATGTGAATTTGGGAGTTGTGGACACTGTGGATGACAGCCTGATAGAGGTGGAGACAGGCTGCAAGGAAGACTCTTCCAATGATCTTCACCACAAGCTACAAGAACAAATGCATTTCACAGCATTGTCTCACCATCACACACACATTTATAGGTAAAACAAAATCTTTGTAAAGTGATATATATATATATATATATATATATATATATTTGGGGACATCTTGATATGCAGCTTAAGGTGGGCTTGTCCTCTCACCTTTGCCTCCTGAATGCTGAGATTATAGGCATACACTACTGTGTCTAACTAATTACCTAGCTTGTTAACTATATATGAAATAGTATCATATATTTATTAAAATTTTTATTTTATTTATGTGTTCGAGTGCACGTGTGCCACAGTGTGAAAGTGGAGGTCAGAAGACAGCTTTTGGGAGTTGGTGAATTTTGGGGATCGAACTCAGGTCATCTGGCTTGGTGGGAAGTACTTTTACCCACTGAGCCATCACGTCCATCCTACTATATATTATTTAAAATATAGTTATCACCTCTATGTAACACATACTTAGACATGTTCCATTGCATCCCATTTAAAAGTGTTGGTTGTTTCCCAATATTTTAAATTAAGAGGTTACAACCTACAGTTGTAAAAACACCACCTTCAACTAACCTACATGTTTTAACCCTCTTGTTTGATCATTTTTTTTTTTGTTTTCAGTTTAACATCATGTTTTTAAAAAATTTAGTCTGCTTCTTTTCCTTCTTTACTTCCTTTGACCTTTCACAGGAAGGTGCAGCTGAAAGTTTCTTCCTATACTCTGAATAGAGTAATGTTAAAAGAAATTATTTAAATATGATACAGTAATGGTTTCTAAGATATTTATCATATGTTATTATAGGTTTAAATTTGAAAGAAAAAAATATAGTGATGGTTTGATAAACATCTCAGAGAAAAGATTCCACAGCCAGAATTTCGATTTTTTTTTTTTTCAATTTTATGTGACTGTGAGTTCTTGCTACAAATGATGGATCCATGTAGAAACTGCTTTTAGATCTTGGGATAGACTGTAACTCTGAAAAAAATGAAGTAGGACTATAGAAAAAATTCTCATAGAACTTATCCTTGGGCTAGGGATGTAGCTCAGTTGGTAGAGTGCTAGCTTAGCGAGAACAAAGTCCTGGGTTCTACCCCTTAGCACTGCATAAAACCAGCCATGGTGGTGCAAGTCTGTAATCTCAGCCTTTGGGAGGAGGAGGCAGGAAAATAAGAAGTTCAAGGCCATCCTCAGCTATAAATTGAACCTGGGATCTGTGAGACCCTGCCTCAGAAATCAATCAATCAGGTCTGGAGAGATGACTCAGTGGTTAAGAGCACTGGCTGCTCTTGCAAAAGACCCAGGTTCGATTCCTACCACTCACTTGGTGTCTAACAACCATCTGTAACTCCGGTTCCAGGGGAATCTGACACCCTCTTCTGACCTCCAGGAGCATTGCATGACAGGTGTATTTACATACATGCAGGCAATACACTCATACACATAAAAAAATAGAAAAAACAACCAATCACGAGAAAGAACTTACTCCTGGTTTTATTTCCTTTTTTTAGATTCATTTTCAAACTTATGAAAAATAAACTAGTCTTATAGACTTGCTTTGACTGTTCTAGGTATTTATAAACATTGTAGTATCTGGGATGTTTTAAAAAACTCTTAAGTTGGAATCACTGGGTTTTAGCTTTTGACATATTTTCTTGTCCATTCTGCTTTTGGGCTGCCCTCCCAACCCCAAGTGAGTACTAAGTAGAAAATACATGGGGTATATGTATGTGTGCTTGTTTTCATAGTAGGCATCTTAGTTTCGTCATGTTGCTGCGACAGACACCATGACCAAAAGCAATTTAGGAGAGGAATGGGTTGACTTCAGCTTATGGGTCACAGTCCATCACTGAGAATTCAAGCAGGAATTTGAAGCAGAAACCATGGAGGATGCTGCTTGCTGGCTCACTCACAGATCCTGCTTCGAGAGCTTTCTTAGACAGCCCAGGGAATGGTGCCACCCATGGTGGGCTGGGACCTTCTATATCAGTTAATCTCCCACAGACATTCCCACAGGCCAGTCTGATCTGGGAAATCCCTCAACTGAGACCACTTCTCGGGTGACTCTAGGCTGCGTGAAGTTGGCAGTTAAAGCTAGCTAGGACAGAAGGAAAGGCAGAGCAATGGTAGTGGCTTAAAAATCTCATTTTGATTGGATGCACAGCCCTAGAGTACCTTGCCCCTGGAGCAATCACTGGGACTGGTTCCTAAATCATGGGTTTGATCATTGACTTCTTCATAGAGCAGGAATGGGGTATTGGCACTGCACTTAGCGGATGGACCCTGTCGAAGTTGGTTCAACCCTGGTGGTATAATGTTGCATCTAATCAAGAATATAAGAGCAATGGATACCCACCTGTACTTGTCCCTGTCCCACCCTCTCCTCTTCCTGGTTCCTGCCTCACCTCTCCAGAAACACTGAATGCTAAGTGATGACTGCTCATCATGGACAGCTTTAGGTTTTGAGGCTCTAAGTGGGCCGGTGAGATGACTCAGTGGGTAAAGGTACTTGCCACCAAGGACATGAGTTTGATCCTCAGGACCCACAGAGTGGAAGGAGAGAACCAACTCTGACAAATATGTGTATGGTATATGTGTGGTAATACGTGTGTCCATACACAATGCAGAAATAAATGTAAAAAGAGTTAAAAACAGGTAAGTTAAAAGTAGGTTTAAAAAGTGAAACGTTGTTATTCAAGCTAAAGTGCACTGTGTTCTAACTAAAAAGGAACACATGTATTTCCTGGTGTTCTGCAGAGCCCTTACTGACCTACATGTGGCCCTTTTTGCCTACACTAATTCTCTTAAGCTTTCAGATGGGAACCAGCTTGTTGCCTACCTGGAGAGAGAAATGGTGATCTCATTCTGAGGCCAAGCCAGCATTTTCCCAACAACCATCCATGCTGACGTCTCTCGTAGCTCAGCTGGTTCTGTGGCTGCAGCACTTTCAAAACAGGGTCTGGTGTCTGCAGTTTGTAATTTGGTTTCCAGAATTTTTTTTTTTATGCATTACGTGGAAAATTTCTTGTCCAGATTACTAATTGCAGAAATCCAAGATCTTGGACCAAGATTCTCTCTCTTTCTCTCCTCTCTCCCTCCCTCCCTTCTCTGTTCCATCCCCCTCCATCCCACCTTTTTTTTTTTTTAAGACAAGGTCTTATGTGGGCCAGGCTGGCCTCCAACTTACTATGTAGCTGAGGATGACCTTGAACTCCTAATCCTCCTGCCTCCATTTCCCAAGTGCTGGAATTATGTGTGTGTGCCACCATGCCCTGCATGAATTTTTCTTGAGTCTTAAAATAAAACTTTACTAGGGAATATAATGTTTTCAAAACATTTTTCATATGAAAATAGGAAGCTGTATGAATACTTGGTTTGTAGCACATTCATGCAGGGGGGAATTTTAAGTACCAGGACTGCTACAGACTGAGGTTGAGTCTTGCTGGAATCGCATGTGCCTGAGGAACAAGACAACATAAATACCATTCTCTAACAGTCATTGATGAGTGAAGAAAAATCATCCTGTTTTCTGACCTTGGCTTTTTTTTTTTTTTAAAGGAGGGTCCCATTGCATAGCCCAGGCTAGGCTGGAACTAGCGATTCTCCTGCTCCAGCTTTCCGGGTGCTGGGATTATATCTTGGTGATGCTGCTTTGCTGTGGTTGAGTTCTGTCACTGAGGAGAGGGATGAGGTCAGCCCTGGACTGGTGTCTTTCATGCTTGTCAGACCCTGCAACAGCTGGATGTCCTGAAGGCATTCAACCATAATGGCAGAAGTCACTTCCTTTAGGAGTGCTTTTCTTTCTTTTTTTAAAAAAAAATTATTTATTATTTTTATTTTATGTGTATGCATGTATTGCCTGCATGTAGGTAAGTGCACCCGTGTCGTGCAGTGCCCGCAGAGAACAGAAGAGGCTGTCAGATCCCCTGGAACTGGAATTAAGGACAGTTGTTAGAACCTGGGTCTTCTGCAAGAACAACCAGTGTTGTTAACTGCTGAGCCATCTCTCCAGCCCCAGGAGTGCTTTTCTTAACTTTGGCTTCCCTGTAAGATTTGGGTAAACAAGAAGAATTAAGTCAGAAGGAAGAGCATTATGGTTCAGTGCATGGGCACTGGGTTCTCATGGTTCTTGAGAGAAGCAGCCTCCTTCCCCTGCATCTCCATCTGCATTTCTCCTTTGCTCTTGGGCCAGGTCACGACATCCAGGGCCCAGGCAGAGGGTGGATGTGAGCCTCAGTCCTCTGCTACAGGGTCAGCTCAGTCTCAAGCCTGGAAAATGTTTCCAGTTTAGAATATTTTTATTAAAGAAATAGTTCAGAAATGCTTACCCTTAGTTCAATGTTTGTTAGTATAACTGGCTGTTAACACTTCACTTTTTTTTTTTTTTTTTCTATATAGAGTCTCATTATGTAGCCCTAGCTGGTCTGGAACTTGCTATGTAGATTCGGCTAGCCTTGAACCCACAGAGATCTGCGTGCCTCCTCCGGCCTCCGGAGTGCAGAGACTAAAGGTGTGTGCACCGCAGAGATCTGCGTGCCTCCTCCAGCCTCCGGAGTGCAGAGACTAAAGGTGTGTGCACCGCAGGTGGCAACTCTTCACGTTTTGAAGCGGGATGCCACTGCATACAAGACGCTGAAAGTTTTGGGGTAGAACTCAGTCAGCACTTTTATTTTTTAGGACACAGTGGTTACAGCAGTGGTTCTACTGCGTTGACCTCTTGGGTATTGAGGGCCTCCTGCACATGTGCAGAAGGGGGAGTGAAGGAACCCTCAGAAACCCACCTGTGGTTTTTCAGGAACCTTGCTTCAACCTCAATTAAAAGCCTCTGGGCTAGTGGTGGCTGGTGGTGTAGCTCAAATATAGAGCATGTCACAGGTTTGAAGCTTTGTGTTTGATCCCCAGGAAGAGAATTTTTTTTTTTTTTTACCTTGCGAAACAAAAACTGGGTGGTACTCCTTTGATACAGAATCACCATAGCAAACCTGTAAATAATGAGCTTTAGCTGGGTGTGGTGGCACTGGCCTGTAGTCCCAATTCCTGGGAAGTAGAGGAAGGAGCCTGAGGAGTTCAAGGTCATCTTCAGCTATATAGTGAACCTGAGGCCGACCTGGGCTACGTGAGACCCTGTCTCAGAATACCAAGAAAACAAAAAAGAGTTTTTACAAGATTTTCAGCTCAAACATTTTACTATTTTATCTGTTTTTAAAAAGTACTCATTTTATGATTCCAGTATAAAAATAAACATGAATTTACATTTGAAGGTTGCTCATGTTTTTACAGTGTGGTTGAGGCGAACCTTGCCTTACTCTCTCTGAAGTGGTCTGTTAGCCTGGCATATTGGGCAGGCTGGGCACGGGCTCTATCACTGGGTTACATTCTCTGTGATGATACTCATGCCAATTTTAGGTCTTCCAAAGACATTAGTTACATATCCCTCTACATCTATCTCTATAAATAATTTGTCTATTTCTTTTTTGTGGTTTTTGTTTTATTAACTCTTTGAGAACTTCATACATGCCTACACTGTATTTTGATCATATTCACCCCGTTAACTCCTATCTACCCCACGGCCCTACCCCTTCCCAACTTCATATGGTCTTTTCTTTAATGATGCACCCAGCCCAATTCGTGCCGTCCAAATATACTCATGGGCGTGGGGCCACGCATGGGAGCATGGTTGACCTACTAGGGCTACACCCTTAAAGACAATTGGCTCTCCCTCCTGCCGAAGCCATCACCATCAACAGCTCCTCAGTTAGGAGTAGAGGCTTTTATGCCCCACCCCCATCCATGCTGGAGTGTTCACTGGCTTGATCCTGTGCAGACAACCACAGCTGTTTTAAGTTCATGAATGCAGCGGGCCTGTCATGTGTAGAAGATACTGTTTCTCTCCAGTCCTCCCTGACTTCCCATCTTTCTTCCCCCTCTTCTGCAATAGTCCCTGAGCCTTGGGGGGAAGGAGTGGCATATAGATGTCCCGTTTGTGACTGAGCACTCCACAGACACTGATTCTCTGCATTTAGACCACTTGTGGGTTTCTGTGCTAACCGATGTCCACTGCACAAAGAAATTTCTCTGATGAGGTCTTAGAACTACACTCTTCTATGCATATAGCTCTGAATTTATGGGGCAGTTTGATACTACGTCCATTTAGCAAAATAATGGGCATGTGTTTCCTCCTCTGGAGCAAGCTTTAAATCCAATCCGAAAGCAGTTGGTTGTTCCCAGCATGCTCACGCCACTGTTGTGTATCTTGCCATGTTGGCTCTGATTATTTATTTCTTTATACCGTTTCTTTGTCATTGTGAATTAAATAACAGCAAGTGACATATTTAGTTTCATTTAAAATACTTTTGAAATATTTCTAGAACTCTTTCCATGAGATGAGCCATATTCAAATAAGCAAGTGAGAGAAAAATTATTGTTAAGAGGCCCATTCTATTGCTTGAGTTCCATGCTTAATGTGGTTTAATTGACGAAATACAGATGTATCAGATATTGCCTGTTTTTTGTTTTTTGCCATTTATGGTGTGGTTCTTTTGTTTAGCACTAGCAAAATTTGTTTTTATTTAAAAATAATTAAAAAATTATGTGTATGAGTGTTTTGCCTGCGTTTATGTAAGTGCACCTGTGGCATGCAGGGCCTGTGGAGGCCAGAAGAAGGTATCGGATCCCCTGGAGCTGGAGTTATAGGGTGGTATTAAGTGCTGAGCCATCTTTCCAGTCCCATTAGCAAAATTTCTTATCTTGACTTTGGGTTCCTCAGTGACCTGGTAATTGCTATAGACTGGATCTGAAATGCCCCTCTAAAGGCTCAGATGTCAAGTGATAGATGAAGTAGTGGATGGATGAATCTGGTTCATCTGGAGAAAGCACCAGGACACAGATAAAAGTCCAGTGGAATAGAGTTTATTAGCAAAGGAACAAATGGGACAGATTCCCTTCCTGGTAGGGAAAATGTCTGCCCAGGTCGTGAGCTGGGGTCTTTTATAGGGGTAGGCTTCTGGAGGGTGCAGAAGGCAGGAAGATGTATTTTTTTAAAGTTGGGGGCGGGGGCAAGTGGGAGAGTGGAACTATTAAAACCTGCCCTCTTTAGAGATCAAAGGGGAAGCCTGCTGTGTTGGCCAAACAGTGGAGAAAAGGCTGCTTCTCTTGACTTCAAAGACCAGGGTGTTTATTAACTCAGTTCCCTTTTCTCAGGGGCTTGTGAGGTCTGTGAGGCCCTGTTGGTGAGGGGGTGGGGCTATCTGAACCCTAACGTCAAGGACTTGCCCCCGAGAGTGGTAGTATTGGTAATCAGTGGGACCTTAAAAAGGTGGACCCTAGTGGGAGGTGTTTGGTTACTGAGGCATGTGTCGGTCTCTTCCTGTTCTGTTTTTTTCATCTTCCTACCATAGGGTGACCAGTTTATGCTCTCCTCCAAGATGTGTGGCCTCTCCACAGGCAGAAAGCAATGGGGCCAAACTACTATGGATGGAGACCTTCAAAACTGAACCATTTCTCTTTATATAAGTATAGTGTGAGAAACTTTGTTACAGTAATGGAAAGTTCAGGAACATAGCCATACTTCTTGTAGGTCTGTTTTGTCTTTGACCATTAGCCAGGCTCATATTTCTTTAAAAAAAATTGGTTTGTTGAGGTAGGGTCTCATTATGTAGCACTGACTGATCTGGAACTTGCTCTGTGCACCAGGCTGGCCTTGTACTGGAGTACTGGGATCAAAAGCATGGGCTACCAAGCCCGACTGCTTCATTTTCTTGAAAGGAAGTCTGAATTTATTTCTATGTCTTTGAATACTATGTTCATTAATTGAGAATTACTTAAAACTTTTGTTAAAATGGATATAAGCACATGCTTATTCTTATAGCAAAATACCCAAATGACACTTTTAGGAAACAAATATGTCAATCTGATATTTGTTATTATCAGCAATTTGTTGTTATTGGGCTATTGGTATAATATTATTTGTATTTTGGTTTTTGTTATTGCTTTTTGAAAAATGACACAGAATGTATTTAAGAAGCTAGGTAACAATTGAAAATGTTACTAAAGGAACTTTCAGGCTGAAATGATAACCCCCAAATAATTAAGATTTGGTAACATAAGTAACTAACCAAACAGTGATGGAAGATAAAGTTTCTCTGTGAAGTACCAGCTGACAGAGTTGATTTTAGGTGACTGCTGGTGTTAAGACACTGGTTTACAGTCACAGGCTGTCCTCCTGTGACTCTGTGTGCTTAATTTGGTGCCATATTTCATAAGGAAGTAATGTGTGTGTGCATGTGTGTGTGCGTGTGTGTGTGTGTGTGTCTGTCTGTCTGTATGTTTGTGTCTGTGTGTCTTTCTGTGTATCTGTGTCTGTGTTTTGGTGTTTTGTTGTTTTGAGGCAGGGTCTTACAAAGCCCAGTCTGGCCTTGAACTCCTTATGTAGCTGAAGGTGATGCTGATTTCTGATTCTCCTGCCTCTACCTTCCAAGTGCTGGGTTCACAGGTTTGTACCTCTATGCCCTTCTAGAAGGAAATATAATTGTAAAAATGGCCATGGTATCCAAAACATGTGATCCAGATAATGAAGACTGTTGAAGCAATGTCAGGAGGCTGGAGAGACTGCACAGCAGTTAAGATTGCTTACTGTTTTGCAGAGGACCTGAGGCCCGTTCCAGCACCCATATCAGACAGCTGACAATCGCCTATAAATCCAATTCCATAGGATCTGATGCCATCTGGCCTCTGTGGGTACCTGTGCATGTGGTGCACATAAATTCACACAGCCACGCACATACATTTTAAAAAAGCAGTGCCAGATGAGACAGCTAAAGAAATTATTTTTTTTTGTCTAGAACAGAGAAGATACAGTGGCCATTTTAAAATAGCTCTAAGAACCTGAACCAGGATCCAAGAGCCAGAAGTTCATTATGTAGCACCGACTGGGAGAAAGACCTTGATCTGATGAAGGAAAATATTTCTAACACACTACTTGTTTTAAATTGAGTGGGATGTCTTAAAAAGTCAAGAACTTTCCAAGCTTTGGGCATCATGAGCCTATAGAATGATCTAGATTAGAATAATCTTTCAGGAGGAATTTTTGTTCTGAATGAGAAGCCAGAGAGAATGAAAGCCACCACCCAACTTGTTAAAATTCTTTGATTTTCATGTTGCCATGATGGTGCTAGAAATTACAAGTACTGATACTGGAACTTCATGGAAAGTTTTGAGTATGGAGCATCCAGTGGGGAAATAAGAAATTACCTCATCTTGCCTTGACAAGGTGCAACAAAGCCCTCATTTGTATTAAAATCAACAGGAAGATTAATCTAGCTGCTGCTTCTTCTTCTTCTTCTTCTTCTTCTTCTTCTTCTTCTTCTTCTCCTTCTTCTCCTTCTTCTTTTTCATGTTCAGCAAGTCTCAATTTGT
>NW_008340203.1:194014-241978 GCF_000622305.1 Nannospalax galili
CTCTCTCTCTCTCTCTCTCTCTCTCTCTCTCTCTCTCTCTCTCTTCTCTCTTTTTGTTTGTTTTTGAGACAGACTCTCATTCACCCCAGGCTGGCCTCTGGGTCTTCATGCCCAGTTTTATGTGGTGTTAATGACTGAACCAAGACCACACACCCGCTAGGTAAGCACAGAGTTGCTTCTGCAGCTCCTAGTTTTTTTTTTTTTTTATTCTTAGACAAAGTAATGAAAAATTAAAAGCTAAAATTAGTGTTTGCTTAATAATTATTATGCTTGACATCACTTCTTAATAAAAGCAGGATAGGGGACATATTGACTTTTGTGATGCTTCTAGAAAATTAAAAATATTACATTTATTTATTGATTGTGTGTTCATGTGCGCGTGTCCGTGTGGAACTCAACGGAAAGTTTGTGTGAGTAGGTTCTCTCTTTCCATCACGTGGGTCCTAGGGCTCAAACTCGGGTTGTCAGCCTTGGAGGCAAGCATCTTTACTGCCTGAGACATCTCATGGGTCCTACTGTGCTGCTGTGTGTATGTGTGTGGAGGCCAGAGGACAACCATGGTGTTGTTCCTCAGGCACTGTCCACTTTCCTTTTTTAGACATCATCTCTAAGGGGCCTGGAACTCATTCATCAAATTGGCTAGGTTGGCTGGCCGATGAACCCTAGAGGCCTGCCTGTCTCTGCCTCCCAAGTGCTGGGATTACAAGTGTATGTCATGACATTCAGCTTTCTTTAGATGGGATCTGGGAATGGAACTCAGGTCCTTATGCTTGCAAGGCAAGCCCTTTACAGATGCTGTAGCCCTATTGTGATGCTTTTATCTCACAAGTGGAATCACATGTTGCTGTACTTTTTCTAATGTGTTTAACTCCAAAGACAGTGTCTACTCCTCAGACTAAGCCAAGCAGTGGACAGATACACTGAGGAAAAATGAACCATCTCCTTCTCCAGATCACCAGCTCCTCAGCTATGGGGTGCACAGGGATCTCAGGGCGCCAGCTGCTAGCGTGGCGATGGTCCCCTGCGCGCACCTGGGAAGGCGGCGGGTCCCGCGGCGCGTCTGCTCCGTGTTGTTGGCGGGTCCCTGCTTCTCCGTTGCTTCTCCGCTGTGGGTCCCTCTGCTACCGGGGCTGGCCCGGTCGAGTTCCGCCCCAGTTTCACCCGTGCACTTCCTCGAGATGCGAAATCCACCGGCCCCTGGATCGCGGGAAGGTGCGGGGCGGCTAAAGCTGGGTTGTGAGTCGATGATGGAAGGATAGCGCCCCCCGGGGAGACTGGATCGTAGGCAGTAAGACACAGGACTCAGCTCAGTCAGTGGTACAGCCCCTTTATTCTCCTGACTCTGCTCGGCTCCAAGTCTTAGTGATCCAGTTCCAATTATTGAGGGGAAACCAGGATACTTATACTGTAGGGACAGTGGTAAACACCTTAGCTGACAGGTACTTTGTGGGATGCCTTATTTACATGTAGAGGTGGGCTCCTGCCAGGCACACAGGAAAACCTGGCGGTTTCAGAGCCGGAGGCCATGTTTCTGTGACGGCTACTTCAAAAGATGAGTCAGGAAGATTCCAGGAAAGCACCCTGCTGATAAAAGGAGTCTCTGCATTTGAAGCCGAGCCCATGGGCTATCTGGACATGAAGAGACTGCTACTTTACACAACAAGGGTCCCCAACACTCACCAGGCCCAGCAGGTATCACTGCTAGCCTGTGATGCAGGCACATTTTTTTATACTCCTATAAATACATGTGGATGTTCCCCGTCTCCTTTCAGTACACCTATTTACATGATGCATTGGTTCAGCATTTTGCTTTTTCCTCTTAGTAGCCTAGCTAATTTACCAAGTCAATAGAAACAGTTTTTTAAATGGCTGCATTAATCCCAGTGTCTGGATAAACATAGTTTACCAAATCATTTCTGAATCAATGAATGTTCATACTGTTTCCATGCTTTAGCTCTTTTAGAAAAGTCTACAATTACCACTCCCTTGTGTGTGTGTGTGTGTGTGTGTGTGTGTGTGTGTGTGTGTATGTGGTGTAGATATGTGTGCACATGTACATGCCTGTGTATATGCTTGTGGCAGCCTGAGGTTGAGGTCAGGTGTCTTCCTCTTTCACAATCCATCTTAATTTTTGAGGCAGTCTCTTACTAAATGGAGCTCATCAATTAGAAGCTCACTAGCTGGCCAATGAGTTCCCAGGATCCATCTGTCTCCACCTCCCAGCACCCTGGTCCCCAGCTTTTTACATGAGTTCTGTGGATCCAAACTCAGGTTCTCACGCTTGAATGGCAAACATTTTACCCTCCAAACCATCTCCCAGCCCTCTCCAATAAAAATCTTTTCACATATACCAAATGGTGGGCCTATGAGTCTTAAGGAATTATTATTTTTTTCTGAGACTGGGCCTCTCTAGTAACCCCAACTGGCCTAGAACTTGCTATGTAGATCAGGCTGGTCTGGATCTCACAGAGATCCACCTGTCTGCCTCCTGAGGTCTAGAATTAAAGGTGTACGCCACTATGCCTGGCTGGTCTTAAGGAATCTTAACAAGTCTTAGTTGTCAAAGTATGAGACATGAACAGTCACTGAGATAATTCCTTTCCCCACAGTTAAGACATAAGTAGGCTAGCTTCCCAAGCTGGTCTTGATGCTTCATTTTATAACTCTATATGGGAGCTTATCATCCTGAATGTTGAAGCTTCTTCAAAAATGGTTCCCAGAAATGAGGCTGGAGAGATGGCTCAGCAGTGAAGAGCACTTCCTGCTTGTTAGAGGACCAGAGTTCAGATCCCAGCACCTATGTCAGGTGGCTGGCAACCACCGGTAACTCTAGGGGAGCTGATGTCCTCTCCTGGCCTTTGTGGGAGCCCCTATGGTTTCTGGCCTGAGCTTTGGGTCTTTTCCACTCTAACTTTTGAGAGGCTCCTATATCCATTTTAGGAAAGATACAGAAAACTTTCCCCTAAAAGCTGTGAATGATCTCCTGATAAATCTGTTTAGAAGTCAATATAGCTTTTAAATTGTATTTTATAAATATAAATTTATAGGCTATTGTATTAACACTTCAATTTTTTCCTACTATAGCTATGGAAATATGACTTTTATACCTGTTTGTTTTAGCTCATTTTCCATGATTATAGCAAAATATCTGTAGTGGGTCAACTTTATAAAGAAGACAGGATAACTGATATGGTTGTGGTGCATTTCTACAGTCCCAGGTGAGGCAGGAGGATCAAGAGTTCAAGTTCATCCTTGTCTATATAGTAAGTTCAAGGTCATCCTGAACTACTGGAGACCCTATCTAAACAAACAAACAAACAAACAAACAAATAAACAAAAAAACAGTAAAGGGGTCTATTTATTTCAGTGCTTTGGTTGCCGGAAGCCCAGACAGTATTGTTAGTCTCTGATGATTGTTCACCTTGACTTATTCACCTCCTGGAAGAAGGCATGGTGGGAATGCATATGGGAGGGGAGATCACATTGTAAGATTAGAAGCCAGAGAGAGACTGGGGTCCCACAGGACCTTCTAAAGGGATGTCCTTGACTGATCTAGGACCTTCCGCTGGGAACCATCTCCCAACATCATTACCTTAAGGACCAAGCTTCCAGCATATAACCTTTTGTGGTACACTTAAACCTTAGCCCCGCCCAACTCCACTGTGCTGCTAAGAAGCCAGGTCAAGCCAAGTGACACATATCCTGTGATAGTTTTGCTATGAGCTCCCTGTACTTCCATGTTCCATGAGGTTCAGTTGGCAAAATAACACCCTATCTCTACCCCCCACCCCCATCTGCCCAAGCTTTGAACACATGACAGTTCTGGGATGCTCTCTAGATTTGTCCTATACTAGTGCTAAAAAAGAAAGTGGCTAAAGTTATATATCAAATTATATCAACATTTTCCTTTCTGCCTCACCATTTCATGCAGGCATTGATATTACAAATGAGTGACTTGCTTTGAAAAGGTTTTGACCAATCTTTTCTGTTATCCAAATGTCATATTGGCCTTGCTGAGAGTATTTTAAAGTGATTTCTTATTTGTGGTCTTTTTGTTACTTGGGGAGGTGGTTGGGTGACACTCCTTGAACTGTATTGCAGGTGTTTTATATTCATTCTTTTGTCTCCTCCTGTCTGAACTACTGTCTAATTCCATGAAGTCACCAGGCAAGTTTGGGCCTCGTTCCTTAGAGCCTTGAGTCCTCTAGCTCTATCTTCTGCGCTGGCTGCCATGCAGCTTGTGACTTGTCTGTAATCTGTGAAGACAGATGACAGTTTAAGCAGTCTCATCCTTTCTGTTCATTGTCCTTAAGATCACAAAGACAAGAGCAACCCCGTGAGTTTCTAGATCAAAAGTCAGCAGTGGGTGAGGATCCACGGGCCCCTAGGTGCTGCTCCCTCCTGGGCAAGTCCTCAGAAGACCCATACTCCGCTCCTATAAAGGCTGGCTGCATAGCTGAACTCTAGAGTGTCCACATAAACATTCTCATTGTATAGTTCTAAAGTAATTTTAGGACAAAGAATAATGTACAGGTACCCTGTTCTTAACATTTTATTTGGTCCCCTAAATAAATTTTGTGGTCCAGTATGGTTTGGTCTTAAGAATTGTATGTACTCTTAGCAACATGTCCCGTTGTTCATCAGTATCTTGGTGCATACAAACTAGACTTTTCTATGACCATTTTGTATAAGGGATAATACATTATACTAATATGTGTTATTATACAACGTGTAACACAATCATTGGCATAAATGGAAATGGTTTTTAAGCTCCAGAGGATTTTCAGAGTAGCCTTATATTTTGCCTTGATAAAGGATAACACCAACCATAAACATAGGTCCCAGGTGATCAGAACCCACTGCTAGAAAACTGGCTCTGGGAGGATGCTTGGGGAGAAGCTGCCTTGGGGTGCTAGATAATGGCTGCACAGAACAGGCTTCTGTTTCTGGTGATCAAGCACAGGTCCTCAGACTTGTGTGGAAAGCACTTTATTGACTGGGCCATTCTGCCTCTCCAGCCCCAGGTTAATTTTTTTAATCACGTTTGGATTTTGATGTCATGTTTTGTGTTTTTTATCTGATGACTGGCTTGTAGAGTTGATTTCATCCTTTTTTGGTGAGCAAAACTGTTGCCATAGTGTTGGAGACAATAGGGTCTAATTTCAGCTATGGTGCCATTTTGTTTTCGTATAACATTAAAACCCACATGCAAAATGACTGCAATCTTGGCATTATAAAGAAGTCACAAATAAATAATGAATTAATATTAGTCATGTAATAATGTAGCTAGAGCATAACCAATACCTCCATTCCTAGGTAAAATAGTAACTGCCTTAGAAAAAATTCAAGAATGACTTTGTTAGCTTGCAAAAGTGAGTTTATTGAAGACAGAAACCATTAGGGCAAAGTTATTCTTCCTATTCCTTAAGAACATTCTAATAAGAATATAAGAAGATGCAGAAAAATTGGCTGGTCAGCTACTTTGGGGTGGAAGCTTTCTCCCGGAATTCTCTGGAATGATGATCAAATGGGTGCAGTTTCTTCACCTGTACCTCCTTGATTGCTTTCTTTGAAAGACATCCTTGTTGACCTGGAAATTGCTTATTGAATTTTCACTTCTGAAATGTTGCTGATTTGAGAGGAGACAACCTTGCCATCCACCACCTCCTCTATGATGGTCTTCGTCACTCTTGTCTTGTTGGGATCTGAAAAATTATGGGACCATAATATCAGTCCGAAAACTCTAACGGAGACCCAGAGCAGGAGAAAGTCAATGCTATTCACTAACTGTGTTCCCTCTGGTTAAGATGTGAACAACAGTATATATATTTTATCATTTATTTTAAATATATATGTATGTATATAAAAATGTGCACAGGTGTGTGTGTGTGTGTGTGTGTGTGTGTGTGTGTGTGTAGGCCAGAGGACAACCTCAGTTGTGGTTCTTCGGGCACCTATCCACTTTGTTTTTGAGACAGGGTCTCTCAGTGGCTTGGAACTCAGTGGCCCAGTAGTCTAGGCTGGCTGGCCAGGGAGCTCTAAGGATCCACTATCTCCACCCTCCAGCCTTGGGATTATAAGTGTGGGACACCATACCTGGTTAGGTCTTTTTTTCCCTTGGATTTTGGGGATTGAACTCAGATCCTCATGTTTGCAAGGTGAGCACTTTATTGACTGACCCATCTCCCAAACCCAGCAGTGTATTCTCTAATACAGTGAGTGTAGCACATCTTTCATTATAAAATTCTTTTCAGTAATAATACAGCTGTAAGGTATTTTTAAATGATAAAATTGTTATCAACATTAAGAAAATGTTTACCTCTTCCTTGACCAGAACAGCTTCCAGATCTTGAGTCACATGATGCCACATCCCTGGATCCTGAGCTTCTATAATCATGTCTCCTGGAGAAAAGAAGGGTGTTTTCTTTGTAGTTCGCAGGGTAGGAGAAGCCCTCCATCCCAGGGAGGCTCCAGGACGCAGCTTTGGGTGTCTTCTGATCGGGCTGCATCTGTTACCTTATTTCTTCAAAGGTGTCCGACCCCGCTTTCCCTCTTCAGTTTCATAAACTCACTGGGGCCTGTGTCTCAGCGGTGTTCACTCACCCGCCCTCTCCATCGAGCAGACGGCGATAGGTCTCAATCTCCATCTCCAGACGCGTCTTGATGTCCAGGAGACGCGAGTATTCTGCATTCTGGCATTCTGTCTCACCCCGAATCTGGCATATCTGCTCCTCCAGGCAGCTGATCTGCACCTGAATTTCTGACAGCCGAGCCATGTAGCCAGCTTCTGTGTCAGCCAGGGTCCCTTCCAGGGAGCTTTTCTAAGAGAAAGCAAATAAAAAATTCATGATGAAGTCAGTGGGTGATTTGAAAAAAAATCCAAGTTTACATGGTATTTGGAGTACACTTTCTCTTAGTACACTCTATATTGTTTTTTCCTTTGCTTTAATTTTGATTGACATTACTTAAGTTACTTTTAAAAAAATCTTTTTTGAGACAAGGTCTCCTTGTAGCCCCACCTGGCCTGGAACTCACTATGTAGACCAGGCTGACCTTGAACTCACAGAGATCTACTTGCCTCTGCCTCCCGAGTGCTGGATCAAAGGTGTGTGCCACCATGCCTGGCCCTTGAGTTACATTTTAAATCAAGATATAGAGCGTTATGTTTGTGTGTGAACAAGTTCATGTGTGTGCATATGTATGGGATTGTGCATATGTGTATGAATGTGCACACATGCACGTAGAGGCCAGAAGTTGATATTGCATGTGTGTCCTTCCTCTGTTGCTTTCTACCCTATTATTTTGAGACAAGGTCTCTCATGCACCCAGAACTTACTGATTCAGCTAGATTGGCCAATGAGCTCTGTAGAGCCACCTGTTCTCCTGAGCGTTGGGGTTGCAGATGTGTGTCACCATTGCAGGCTTTACGTGGGTGCTGGGATTTGAACTCAGGTCCTCATGTTTGTACAACAAGCAGTTTATCCATGGAGCCAACCCCAATGAGCATTATGCTTAAAGGATTTATGCTTTCTAGCATATGCAACACAGTTTTCCTTTTTTTCTGTTTATTTTTTTTTATTTCTTATGTGTGTGAGTGTATTGCCCACATGTATGTAAGTGCACCTGTGTTGTGCAGTACCCATAGAGGTCAGAAGAGGATGTCAGATCTATCACCTGGAACTGGAGTTACAGATGGTTGCTAGCCACTATATGGATGCTGGGAACCAAACTGGAGTCCTTTTGCAAGAGCAGCCAGTGTTCTTAACTACTGAGCCCTCTCTCTGGCCCTTTCTTTTTTCTTTATGTGTCTAGTAAGATCTTGGCAAGGAAAGAAAACTGCATTTGCTTAATTCCCTGTTGGAGATGAAAACCTGTCTGTACATACCATGGCCAACTGGGACTGAAGTTCGATTTCCAGAGCTTGCACTGTGCGTCTCAGTTCTGTCACTTCACTTTTGGCGGAACTGGCTGCCCCTGCATCCATGGAGATTTGGGCTTGCAGGGATGCACTCTAAACGGAAATAAAACACAACGGTCGAAGGCTGCAAAGGATCAGAGGCGGTGGCTGGAGTGTGGCTGCAGGGTTAGGCACTCGGTCAGTGGAGATCCCTACCTGCTTGTGGAACTGCTCCTCGGCCTCCTGGCGGTTCTGTGCTGCCAGCTCCTCGTACTGTGCCCTCATGTCATTCAGTAATTTGGTCAGGTCGATCCCCGGGGCGGCATTCATTTCTACAGTCACGTCCCCTCTAGAGGTTCCTTGCATACACTTCATTTCCTGGTATGAAGGGAAAAAGACCACAATGATGCTACTAGAAAAGCAACAACTCTGTAACATATGCATCGCTACAGACATTGGACCCTGAGGGGGATCTTCAAGTAAACGTGCCATGTGTTCCTTGTTATGCTTTTCTGGTCATTGGATGTGGAAAGTTCATTCAGTAAAACGGAGTTTGCTTTAATAGGAACAGATGTAGGGGGGATATGGATGCCAGACCTCCTTCATACATGCGAAGTGTGTTTATACCTCCTCATGGTTCTTCCTCAGGTAGACCAGCTCCTCCGTGAGACCCTCGATCTGCATCTCCAGGTCTGAACGAGTCATGGTCAGACCATCCAGCACTTTCCTCTGGCCGTTGATGTCGGCTTCCACGCTCTGCCAGAGGCACAGCTCATTCTCATACCTGGAAGCCGAGGCAAGGAGGCAAGAGTTGAAAGGCCTGACTCACTTCAGAACTCTCCCCCTTCATACTCTGGGGAAAAGTTTTCACCTTGGAGCTGTTGTTTTCTTCTTTCTTTGTGGTGCTGGGTATGAAACTCAAGGCCTTGCTTGGACTTACTAGGCAAGTGCTCTGTTGTTGAGCTACATCCCCAGCCCATCTCTGACTATTTTGGTAAATGAAGCCTACTGGTTTCTCTGATTTTTACCTCATAAAGAAAAATAGATTTCTAATGTTAGCTCTATTTATGTTTAATAATTTTATAATTGTTATTATCCTCAAATGCTTCCTTCCTCCCTCTCTCCTTCCCATCCTTTGTCCCTTTCTTCCTTTCCTTTGAATGATGGTCTGTAAAGTTTACCCATGGGAACCAGACATGGAGGTAGTAATCCCAGCACTCTGGAGGTAGAGAGGCAGGAAGATCGAGAGTTCAAGGCCAGTCTCAGCTGCATAGTGAGTTTGAAGCCAGCCTTGGCCTCTGTTTCAAAAAACTTCCAAATCAAAACAACAAGCAAATAACCCTTACTCTTGGGATGTTTGTGAATTTAGGTCATAATCCCCTAAAGGATTTTTTTCTCTCAGCAAATGGATTGCGCTTTGACTTTCCTATGACCTTTGCTTTCAAGCCTCTCACGTTTCTTACTTCAGTCTGAAGTCCTCGGCAGCCAGTCTGGCGTTGTCAATCTGCAAAGTCATCCTAGCATTTTCAACAGTGGCAGTAATGATCTAGAAAAGATAAGGGAGAATCCTGGGTGATTTTGCCTTGTGTTTGGCACTTACCTGTGAAGGTAGACATCTCCTGTGTGTTAGCTCTTGAAGGTGAATTGACCTACGAACTTAGTGATGACACCTGTGTATTTAGCACTGTGTTTCTCTGCAGAAAGTAACAGTTTACATAGTTATCGGGATAGGTGCAGAACGTTTGTTTTATAGGATATCACTTTCTACCTATTTCTGATGTTTGGAAGATCAGTCATTCCATCACTTTTTAAAGTAACTGATGGAAATACAGAGTTTCATTTAAAATACATTTTTCACACTTCAGTGACTGAAAATTTTCAGTTTTATTACATCATTGTACAATATTTGCACAGATTTTCTAGGAAGAAAAATAGTTCCTAAAGACTTTTTAAATCCAGAAAGACACAAAAATTTATTAACCTGTCAGAATGAGTCATATAGTAAATAGATCACCCTAATTATCAACAGAATACCTCCAATCTTATACGGAATACCTCCAATCTTATATACTGTCAGTTACCTGGCTTTGAACTAATTTGACTTTTCTGAAGAAATACTGAGATGCAGACAGAAAATCAGTGTTCTATGTCAGAACTGTCATAATTAAGAAACACCAGGATCCGTTGTTACATATATGAATAACTCCTTGACTTAGAAATTTCTTTGAAGGCTAGAAAGATGGCTCAGTAGGTAAATGCACTTGCCACCAAACCTGATGACCTGAATTCAATGCCGGGGGTCCACAGGGTGGAAGGTGAGAACCAACTCTGTGAGCTGTCCTTTGACCTCTACATGTGCACCATTGCACACGTGAACCTACCGCATACAAATAATTAAATGTAAAAAAAAGTCATCACAATAAATGATCTGACTAAAACCGAAAGACAGGCCATAGGAGCTCAGCGTGGTTGAGACCCACCTGGTTCTTCAGGTCTTCAATGATTGAGTGGTATTTACTGTAGTCTCTTCCAGATCCACCATCTCGGAATCCCCGCCCGTGTTTTGCATACCACTCCTTGATTTTGATCTCCAGGTCAGTGTTAGCCTCTTCTAGGGCTCGGACCTTATTCAAGTAATTGGCTAGACGGTCATTGAGATTCTGCATGGTTTGCTTTTCACTTCCAGAGAAAAGCCCCCCATCACTACCACCACCACCAAGGCCACCTCCTATACCACCGCCGGCGCTGTAGAAGCCTCCACTGGTACCACTGCTGAATCCAGAGCCCCCACCGAAGCCAGAGCCCCCATCGAAGCCAGACCCAAAGCCCGAGGCTGCTCCGAACCCACCCCTCACTGAGCAGCTACGGAAGCCCCATTCACCGCCACTTCCAAAGCCACCCTTAGATCCCCCACTCAGGCCACAGCTGCTGCTGGCTCCTCCTTGGAAGCCCTGGGCAGAGCCGCCCCCCACACCACATCTGCTTCTACTGCTGAAGCTGTTGCCCCCAGTCACAGAGGAGGAGACGCGGGAGGAACAAGATCCACTCCAAGCTGAGCAAGACATCGCTGCTCCTGCCAGCTGTGAGCTGTCTCCCGGGAATGGGAGAGGTGGAGGGGAGGGCCTGTTCTAGGCTGCCTTTTTGGCCCTTATATGCACACTATTAGGGTGTTCCTTTTCTCTGTCATGTCTTAATCCCTATTATAGTTTTGCTAATCCGTAATTGGATAATTTCTTTTCCACGAACCCACTCTACTGGCTCTTTTTCTGAGGCTGGGTTAGAGACAGAGAAAAAATAAGGTGGAGTCAAAGCAAAAATAATTAGAATTAAAGTTTTAATCTTTGAGAGGTTTTGATGACTGGTGATTCTTTTCAGAAAATGCAATTCAATTAAATTTGCTCCCTGATTTCCTAATGGCAGGGTACATCCCCAGATTATCAAATGCAATTAAAATCTTCAGTCGTTGTATTGTTATCAGAGTTGAAATTAGCTTTAACATATGCATTACTTTTGGGTTTCATGAAACACCATTCTCTTTAATTACTTCAAACCAGCCTGTTTCAGATGCTGTAGAAGTTTGTGCTGTTTGGCTGCTGCGTTCTTTGTATTTAAGACCAACTGATATGTTTTTACTGTTGATAAGAAAAAGTTAAACAGCCAGGTGTGGTAGTGCACACCTTTAATCCCAGCCACTCACAAGGCAGAGGCAGGTGGATTTTTGTGAGTTTGAGGCCAACCTGGTCTACATAGCTAGTTTCAGCCAGCTGGGCTACAGGGTGACCCTGTCTCAAAAAGACTAAAAAGAAAAAAAGAAAAAGAAAGAAAAAGAAAAAGAAAAGTTAAATAGATATTAGTCTTCCATGTGAATACTATTAGATATCTGGAGCGTGCTTATTCAAGTAGATAAAGTCTGAGAAAGATCAGAGGTTTAAGCACATTGTTCCTATATTGGGTGAGGGTGAGGGTCTAAGCACCTCAACCACGCCTTTCTTTCTGATTGAACTCTGGTCCTCCGTATCCCCCATCTTGAGGCAGGGTGTCATGTAGCCTAGGATGACCTGGAACTTCTGATCCTTCTGCCTCCACCTCTGGAATGCTGGGATCATACTTGTGTCATCACACTCACTTTTATACTAGGTTGGAGCTGGAACCCAGGACTTTGTGCTTGCTAGGAGAGCACTAGACCAACCAACAGAGCTACATTTCCTGCCCTTGAACTTTAGTCTTATACCGAGAGTGACTTCCTTCTTTAGAATCAGATCTTAAGAAACAGAGAGGAGACAATGCTGACTTCTGTCTCTGTTTTGAAGCTCACTGGAGAAGAGGATTTGAACCCACTGTTGAGTGCACAGGGCCTTTTCACACATGATGAAACCTGGAGCTTGCCCCATTCTATCTAGCTTTACTGGGGTGGTTCTGTTTTGATGTAAAGAAAGAGGCCCTTCAGTTCTTCTGATAACTTACCCTATGCAAGCATAGGATGTTTCAGGTAGATGTTCAGATCTGAAGTTTTCCTCACTCACTCTCTGCTTTGTGTTGCTCTGATGTCATTTCCTTTCATCTTGGCCAGTAGCACTTTTGGTTTAAAAGTGTCTTTTTCCAAAGACCAGACGTGTCTGAAGTTCCTAGAATAGTCAGATTCATAGACAAAGAAAGTGAGGGTACCAAGGGCTGGCTTGGGAGAGTTTGAGTCTTGCAAAATGGAAAGACTTCTGGAGATCAGTTGCCTGAGTACATATACCACATGTCTCTCTCTCTCTCTCTCTCTCTCTCTCTCTCTCTCTCTCTCTCTGTAAAAAAATGCCCAAGCATATGCTGACCTTTTTGGTTCATTCCTTCCATAAACTATAAGACCAAAGGACAGTAGTAAACAAATGGTATGTAAACGCAGGAGCAGAGCTGGCATGCGTGGTGATGAAGTTTCTCTTCCTTCACAGATCATGAAGTGGAATCTTTCCACTCTGATAAAGCCTGGCACTGGGTTAAGGGGAAGTTTCCAGAACGATGGCTGAGTGAAAGAAATCTGATGGAGCTTAGAAACTTAAGAGCCTTTGGGCGAAGAGCTTTATTCGGAAAGAATGAGAAAGAGTCGCAGAGCTGTTTTGTCTCTGTACTTCCCCTGGGGTTTGTGGAGTTTTTCTGTGTCTGTCATCTGAGTTGAAACTTTGTGATGGCTTTATTTACTTTGTGCTTTCTGGTATCTGAACATCTGGGTCTTAACTGAGGAAGTAGGTGATGGATAAGGTGTTCTATCTAGGCTTTAAAAAAATCTGTTTTAGCTTTCTTCTTGATGTGACTTACAATGCTGGGACTCATTTCTTTCATTTATTTATTTGCCATGCTGGGGATCAAACCCAGGGACTTTCACATGCTAGACAGTGTTCTACCCCTGAGCAACATCCTTAACCTTTTTTTTTTTGTCTCAAAATTAAGTTCTTAAATGTACGTGTGTGCACACACACACAAAATCACTTGTGTAGAAGTGTGTAGAGGCCAGAAGTTAACCTGTGAAAGTCTTCCTCGTTTACTTTTCATTATTATTATTAATCATTATTATTATTATTATTATTATTATTATTATTATTATTTTGAGACACAGTCTCTCATTCAATCTTGAGTTTACCATTTCAGCTAGACTGGCTGCCCAGTGAGCCTCGGGGTCCACCTATCTCTGTCTTCTGGTGTTAAGGTTACGAGTATATACTGTCATGCCCAGATTTTTTGTGGGCTCAGGGGATCTGAACTTAGGTCTTTGTGTTTGTGTAGCAAGTGCTTTACCCAGTGAGCCATCTCTCCAGACCCCAAATTAAGCTCTCCTGAGATACTAATTTGAGTCTTTTCAGAATGAACTGACATTAACGATTAAAACAGTTACTACTGCCCCAAATGCTTTGTGTAATGAGCCAGGATGGAAATAAATATATAGATCACCTGTGTGGCTTCCTTCTCTTCGTCAGTCTCTCCTGAAATGTGTTTTCATGCTGTCTTTCCATTGCATCTCTGTGGCTTTTCTTCCAAGCGGTCAATCTATTAAGGAGACTAACCTTGATTCTGTGATTTGCAGACTATCTAGAACACTGGTATTCAGTGGATTAAAGGATTTTAATCACATGTATGAATACAATTCTTTTCTGTACTGAAGTTTCAGGATTCAGCAGTAAACATTACTCCCCACTGTTTTAAGAACACCTCAAATGTAATATGCACTCTGTTTGAAATAGAGACACACCAAAGATAACAAGTTCTTGCAAAATGGAAGCTTCAGGAACGTACTGAGTGTTCAGTGGTATGCGATATTCAGAAGTTTGGCCTTAGTGCCTGGCAACCTGTTCAATGGAAGTAGATCAAATCCCAAGCCTTGAGGTCTTGACTGGGTTTGTTTTCTTTGCTAATTAAAGAATTAAAAGACAAGGGCTGGAGAGATGGCTCGGCGGTTAAGTGCACTGCTTGTTCTTGCGAAGACCTGGGACCAATTCCCAGCACCCACATGGTGCCTAACAACCATCCATAATTCCAGTTCCAGGGGATCTGACACCTTCTTCTGACCTCTGCAGGCATTGCATGACATGGATGTACTTCCACACATGCAGGCAATATACTCATACACATAAAAAATAAATAAAATATAAAAAAATTAAAAGACAGGGAAAAAAATCTCAGGCATAGTAGAAGGCAACAGGTAACAAACTATTAAAAATAAAGATGTCTACACATACACATACTCACACAGTGAAAAGTGGAGAGGAGGGGACTCAGAAACTGAAAGATCCAAAAGCCCCCAGGAGGACTGAGAATAAGAAGAAGCCAGGGGCTCTGTCTGCTTATTGGGAATTTGCTCCCTCACTACTTTAAATGGCTGTGGTTAGCCATTCACTTTGACTGTAAAGAATTATATAAACTACACTTCTTATAAGATAAGATCTTTGCAGAAGGACTTACAAATAGTAGCCATCAATTTTTAAAAACATAGATGGCTAGCATCTTTTTAAAATTTCTGATGAGGGGCTGGAGAGGTAGCTCAGCAGTTGAGAGCACTGGCTGCTCTTGTAGAGGACCCGGGTTCCCAGTATGCACATGGCGGTGAACAACTGTCCATAACTCCAGTTCCAGGTTATCTCATACCCTCTTCTGGCCTCTGTGGGCATTGTATGCATGTGGTGTACCTGCACACATGCAAGAATAAACACTCGCACACACACACACACACAAAATAAAATTAAAATTAAAAAAATTAAAAAAATTTAGATGAATGGTTTTAGATGAACACACACTGACAAGCATGGCTTATTGATTCTGATGAATCTTTACAGAGCTGAAAACAGAACTCAATGTTTATCTCCTGCTCCTTCCAGAGAATTTTCTAGTACATGTTTTTCAAACAAGGCATACCATCAAAGTAGTTAAGGGAAGTAACTGGGTTCAGAGTATTTGTTGAATGTTGAAAGGACTTTTTGTGGCAAATAGTACAGGAAAAAAGAAAAACTGCAGATCCCTGGGGCCCTCTTTTGTAGAGTATCACTGTTCAGCTTAGCTTTTTGGTGACAGTTGCCAGGCTCAACTACTTGAAAGAAGAGAGGCCAGTCCAGTGGCTCTAGCAGCGTCTTTCCATTGATGTCAGTCGGTGCTGTTGTGTGAGGTGCCAGAGAAGCCACAAGCTACCGGCAAAAAGAGGGCAGACGCCCTTCCATTCCGCGACTTTCTTTTCCTTCATGCCTTCACTCTAACCTTTTTTTAAGAAAAACCATCACCCTTGTCTCTTCTCTACTTGAGTTTTCTTTTCTCTTAGTTTAACTGAGGATTTGCTGATTTTGTCTTCAAAAATGCAACTATTAATTTCATTCACCTTTTAAAACATTATATTTAAATTTTCTTTTTTTTTTTTTTTGGTCGTTTTTTGAGACAGGGTCTCCCTGTAGCCACAGCTGGCCTGGAACTCGATTTGTAGACCAGGCTGGGCTTGATCTCACAGAGATCCACCCGTCTTTGCCTCCTGCGTGCTGGGATTAAAGGTGTGTGCCACCATTTCCAGCTAAATTATCTATTTTTTAATCTTTTTTTTTTCTTTTTTGAGAGAGGGGCTCATGTAGCCCAGGCTGGCCTCAGATTTATTATGTGGTCAAGGATGATCTTGAACTTCTGATCCTCCTCCTTATACCTCCCAAGTGCTGGGGTTATAGGGAAGCACCATTACAGTTTTATGAGGTGTTGGGGATGAATCCAGAGCATGCTAGACAAGCAACTCTGCTGAGCCACAGTTCCAGTCCTCACTGACCTTTTCTGTAGAATTTTTAGTCTCTACTTCATCTCTGATCTCTGTTATTTCCTTTCTTTTGCTAATTTTGAACTTAGTTGTTCTTAGTTTACTACTGTCATAGGATGTAATTGTAGATTCATTTTGATCTTTTTCCCCGTGTGTGTGTGTGTGTGTGTGCACATGTGTAGCACAGTGCTCATGTGCAGTTCAGGGGACAACTTACAGGAGTCAGTACTTATTTCTACCATGTGTGTTCCAGGGATCAAAAACAGATCACTGGACTGGCCAGCAAGTGTCCTTAACCCACTGAGCTGTCTCTGACTTCTCCATTTTGGGATAAGTTCTCATACTATAGCTTGGGTTGGACTGGAACTCAATATGTAGCTCAGGCTAGCTTCAAACTTGTGGCAGACTTCCTATCTCAACCTCCTGAAGGTTGAAATTGCAGGTGTAAGCCACCATGCCCAACAAGATCTTTTCTCATGAAGTCAGTTGTTATAAATACCTCTCAGAACTGCTTTTCTCTGTATTTCACAGGTTTTGAAGTATTGTAGTTTCATTTTTGTTTGTCTCAAGAAATATTTTTCTTTTAAATTTGTTGTTGATCCATTGATTGTTTAGGAACATGCTATTTAATTTTCGCATATTGATGAATTTCCAAAAGTTCCTCCAGTTATCTATTTCAATTTTTATATTGTTATGATCAGAAAAGGTACTTGATACAATTTAGTTCTCCTGAATTTGTTGGCTGGTTTTGTGGACTAATGGATGATGCATCCTGGAGAACATTCCATGTGCAAATGAGATGTACTATGCCCCTGTTGGATGGAGTATTGTTATATGTTTGTTGGAATATTTTGCTGTTGACTTTCTGTTTGGATGATTCCGCTATTGCTCAAAGTGAGGTACTGAAGTCCCCCAGTAATATCTATCCTTTTTTTAAAAAAAATGATTTATTGAGAATTTCATACATGCACATAAGGTATTTTGACCACATCCATGCCCACTCCCTCTCCTCCAACTCCTCACATATCTCCCCATCACTTTTTTTCTGATAACTTCATGTACTCTTTCTTCTTTGATTGATTGATTTTTTAATGGGACTTTTGGCTACTCTAACATTCCCCCATCTGAAGAAGTGACCCTAAAATCTTTTAAGGATTAGATAAGAGATCCCAAATATTTTCAACATTTTTGGCCTTTGGAATGGAGTATGTTGCTCAGGGCCCAAGGACATTGAGTTTAAGCCAAGAAATGGGCTACTTTTCTTTGGGATCTTTTTACCCTCATGCCTAGCCAATTCCTAGATCCTATTCTTATTACACCATCCTCTGAAGAGGCTACCCAAATTGCCAATAGGGAATCAGGATGCAGGCTGCTCTGGCTTCTTCCATTCTTTATATAATGACTCTCTCTCCTCTCTCTCCCTCTCTCTTTTATAGGTTTTTGACTTGAAGTCTGTAGTCTGTCTTATCTATATGCAATTATTCATTCTCTCTTTTGGTTTTCATTTATGTGGAGTATTTTTTTCCCATCTCTTCACCTTCAGTTACATGTGTTTTTATATCTGAAATGAGCCTAGGGGATGGAGAGATGGCTCGGTCAGGCACACCTTCCTGTAACTCCAGCTCCAGAGGATCTGATGCCCTCTCTGGCCTCTGTAGGCACTGCACTCACATGCACATTCCTTCCCCGATATGTACATGTAATTAAAAATAAAATAAAGCCTTAAAGTAAATCTCCTTTGAACAGCATGCGGTTGGGTCTCATGTATGTGATGCGTCTTAGCTCTGTTCATTCACTCTACATCATCTGACTGGAGAATGCAGTCTATTTACATGCAAGGCTATGATTGTGATAAGGACTTGCTACTGTCATTTTGTTAGTTGTTTCCTATTAGCTTGTAATCTTTTGCTCCTTTCTTCCCTTAAGTCTTCCTTTGTGATTAAGAGGTTTTCCCTAGTGCCATATTTTGATTCCTTGCTTTTAAATTTTTTTTTTTGCTTATCAACTATGGATTTTTATTTGGTAGTTACCATGAGGCTTATGGAAAACATATTCTAGGCTGATAACATATTCTAGGCTGATTACAACTTAACTTTGATTGCAAAATAAAATAAAACCTGTGATGCTGTAACTCTTTCTTACATTTTGAGTTTTTAAAAAAGGTTTTTTTTGGGGGGCAGTAGTTTTTGAGACAGGGTCTCCCCGTAGTCCCAGCTGTCCTGGAACTCACTATGTAGACCAGGCTGGCCTTGAACTCACAGAGATCTGCCTGCCTCTGCCTCCTGAGTGCTGGGATTAAAGGCATGCGTCAGAGTTTTAAAAAAAGTTTTAAAAATTTATTTTTATTTTAGGTGTATTAGTGCTTTTTCTACATGTATGTAAGTGTACCACATGTATGCCTGGTGGCCAAAGAGGTCGGAAGAGGACCTCTGATTCCCTGGAACTGGAGTTAAGGACAGGTGTTAGCTGCCGTGTGGGTGTTGGGAACCAAACCTTGGTGTTCTGCAAGAGCAGCCAGTGCTCTTAAGCACTCAGCCATCTCTCCAGCCCTCATTTTGCATTTTAAAAATGTATTTTATCTATTATTTTAATTTGACATGTCTGAGTGTTTTGCCTATCTGTATGTAAGTGTACCTGTGTCCTGAAATGCCCATGGAGGTCAGAAGAGGACGTCAGATCCCCTGGAACTGGAGTCATGGACTCTTGTTAGCTGTGATGTGGGTGCTGGGAATCAAACCCCGGTTCTCTGCAAGAGCAGCCAGTGCTCTTAACTGCTGAGTCATCTATCCAGCCCCGCCCCACTTTTCCATTTTGCATGTTTGATGCCACAATTTACATCTTTTTATATTCCTTATCATTTTTCCAAATAGTTTCGGCTATTATTTTCAGTCTTTTGTCTTTCAACCTTCCCACTGAAAATACAGATGCTTTATTCTCCATCTTTACCACATCTAGCCCTGCATGGGATCTCCTGCTTATTTTTACAAGTGAGTTTACTTTCAGATACGTTGCTGTTACTCATCAGTGTCCTTTCCTTTCATCCTGCAGAATTCAGTTTAGCAGGTCTTGTAAGACAGGTCTGGTGGAGATGAACTTCCCCAGCTTCTGTTTGTGAGGAAGGAGCTCACCTCCCCCTCACTTCTCAATGACACGTCTTGTTGCTGGGTGTGAGAATCTTGATTGGCACCGCTCCCCTCTTGGTCTTCTGAATGTATCATTTCACTTTCTCCCTGGAAGGTTTCTGCTGCCAAGTCTGCTCGGAGGCATGCTGGAGCTCCCTTGTATCTGATTTGCTTCTCTCCCTTGCTGTTTTCAAAATCTCCTTGTCTTTGATCTTTGTCAACTTGATTATAATGTCTCAGAAGCAATCTTATTTGGATTGATCCTGCCCGGAGCCCTCCGACTTTCTTACTTGGATATGTATCTCTCTCTTTATATTTTGAACTTTTTCTGATTATATTATTCTTCACAATAAACTTTCCACTCTTTCATCTTTCTTTTCTCCCATTTGAATGTCAACTTGAATGACTCAGATATTTGCTCTTTGGAACTAGTATATAAATCCTGTAAATTCATGTCCTCTCTCTCTCTCTCTCTCTCCCTCTCTCCCTCTCTCTCCCTCTCTGTCTCTGTGTCTCTCTCTGTCTCTGTCTCTCTCTGTCTCCACCCCGCCCCCAGGATCTCACCACGCTGGCTGACTGGTCTGGAACTTCTTGTTCTAAGTCTGTCCTCTTGCTCCCCCTCCCGGAGCTGAGCTGAGATCCCAGGTGTGCACCACTGTGCTGCTCAATTCCGTGACCGTTCTTCATTTCTTTTCATTTTCTTTTTTCTTTCTCTAACTGTATATTGTCAAATAACCTGTCTTGGAGCTTACAAATTCTTTTTTTTTTTTTTTTTTGCTTAGTCAATTCTACTATTGATACTGAATATTGCTTTTTCCACTTTATTACATTTTTAAGCTCCATGGTTTCTGTTTGATTTTTTTAAAAAGTTCATCTTTCTATTACATTTCTTATTATGGATATTTATTACTACTTTCTTCAAATGGTTTCCCTGTGTCTTCTTGATGTGCGCTAAGCTTCCTGAAAGCAGATATTTTCAATGCCTTGTTAAATACTCGTATATCTTAAGATCCCCGGCACCTTCTTTTGTCTCTCTGGCGATGCTTCGTTTCCTGGGTTATTCTGCATCCTTGTGGCCATGTGCTGCCTGTGCATTTGAAGAGCATTCTTGTGATTACAGACAAACAGGACAACTGTCTGTCTCAAGATCCTGAGCAGGCCATTTGGTGTGGTCTCTGTACTGAGACCACTGTGGCCTTTGCAGGATTAAGGAAGTGTCTTAAACTCAGGACCATGAGGCCAGCTTGGTGATAGGCTGGGATCTTGGCTGTTAAATTGGTGCCATGCTAAAATATGCCAAAAGCCCCGTAATGACTGAGGCCTGCCTGTCTGGGGTTTCTCTGGGAACCAAGGTTGCTTTAGTTGACTGACAATGATGAGACACCCCCCCCACCACCACCACGTGCAGCCCACCTCACAGATCCTACAGCTTCCTGCCTGGTGCTAAGCTGGTGGCTCTGTCTATAAGCACCTGCCTGGAATCAAGGTGGGTGGGGATCTGCCTGGTACTGGGTATCACTGCTGTGGGAGTGATAGGATCCACAGCAAAGCTCGTGCCTACTACCCTACCTTTCCCCAAAGCAGTTGATGCCTCTCTGGGCTATTGTGACGGTTAATACTGACAACTTGTCAGGGTCTAGAATTACCAAAAAAACCCAACCAAACAAACAAAAAAACAAGCCTCTGGGCATACCTGTGTGGGAGTATCTTGATGAGGTCAGTTGAGGTGGGAAGAGCCACCTTCACTAGCCCGCACCATTCTCTGTGCTGGGGGCTTGGATGGAATGAAAAGAGCTTCTCTTGCTCTCTGCTTCTTGACTGTGGATGGGACGTGACCAGCGGTCCGAACCCTCGAACTGTAAACCAAGATAAACGTCAAATTGTTTTTGTCAAGATGTTTTATCCCAGCAACAGGAAACATAACCAATATAGCTGTGTCCATTTAGGCTTAGGGGAGGGTGACAGAGGTGATGTAGATTGTCCTTTCTACATTTTTCAACTTATTATGCTATGATGAAGTGTTTTCTCACTTGGTACCCTTAGCACTTGGCATTTTCCTGTGAGAATCATTGTTCAAATGGATGTTTCTGAGGACAGTTGCTGGATGGTCCCACTCCATCTTCTAGCCCTGCCGTCTATTCTTTCTTTCTTTTTTAAAAATTAATGTTTTGTGGTGTGTGTGTGTGTGTGTGTGTGTGTGTGTGTGTGTGTGCATGCATGTGGAAGTCAGAGGACAAATTAGTGGAGTTGGTTCTCGCCTTCTACCTTTACATGGGTTCTGAGGATCGAACTTGGACTGAGTTGTCAGGCTTGGGTAGCAAGTGCCTTACCCGATAAGCTATTTTGCTGGCTCTATTTTTTCCTTTGATAGTTTCCATGAAACATATCTGAATCCTTCCTCTTCTCCACCAGCAAACATCAATTTGACCAAGCCATGTTGTGAAATTTTATTCTGGGAGAGAACGATTTGGCTTTGTGCTTCTCAAGTGGGAATGCTTTGGAACAGCTTGAAGCAGTTTGGTGCTCAAGTTTTCTTCAAGATCAGTAGTCAGCTCACGGAGAGTAGCTCCCGCAGGTTCCTGCCCGGTGCGAAGCTGGTGGTGAGTCAGTCACAAGGTGAGTGACTTGTGAGGATCAGGTACTTGTCTTTGAGGGTCCAAAATCAGAGCAGGTAGATGGAAAGACAGATTTCATGACTTACCTTAACTTGAAGGGTCCCTGCGAACCTTTCTTCATATCAGACAGATAATAAGGTCATCTTCAAAGGACCCAAAGACATGTATAGCCCAGACGGTGATCTGAGCCGGAACCCCATGTTTCTTGCCATTGTTAAGGCAACTCACTGGGCTCTCTTCCCACTCTGGCTCTCTGAGTTTGACCCCTCATTTCCTTTGGACCTCAGAAAAGCTGCAAACCTTAGTTCAAGCAATCCTAGTGCTTAAATATTAGTTTCAGAGCAAAAGCATTTTTATTTGATAGGATTGCATCTCCCAGACTCAGGGGAATCTGTCATCTGCTCCTGTCTCCTATCTTCTGTCCACTAGGACTCCAAGACAACATTCTAAAAGTTTCCTAAAGTCCCAACGCATTTGATGATTCTCGACTGTGCCACAGTGCCTGTAAAGCCATTACACTACATGATACAATCTTCACGTTTCCTTCTAGCTCTGATATTTGGCAGTTTGGCTACTCAATAAATACTCTTCAGATAGATTTAGGGAGTGTTTTCTATTGCAGTTAGGGAGGTTTTCTTTACTAGTGTGTTAACTGTGAGATTTGTGCTTAAAAAGTGGGTAGAGAGTACTGCTTGTCTGGCGGAAGTCCTGCTGAGGTCCTCCTTAACTGACCTCTGTGTCCCAGCTCCGTCATTCCAGGCCTCTGAAATACTCAGTTTAAGATGAACATGCTTGCTCAGGCATTCTTTCAAAATAATGCTTTTTTTCATTTTCATTTAAAAATATTTTATTTATTATTTTTATTTTATGTGTATGTATGTATTGCCTGCATGTAGGTAAGTGCACCTGTGTTGTGCAGTGCCCGCAGAGAACAGAAGAGGCTGTTGGATACCTTGGAACTGGGGTTATAGACAGTTTTAGCTGCCATGTGGGTGCTGGGATTCAAACCTGGGTCTTCTGCAAGAACAACGAGTGTTCTTAACTGCTGAGTTAAGAACATCTCTCCAGCCCCCTCATTTTCATTTTAAATTTATTCAATACAATCACTTTATATACCAAAGTATCAGTACAAACACAATGTTATCCAAAAGGCTATACAGCTTCAAGACATGAATGAGAAATTTCATGATATGAGTATGCAAAAGTCATGTAAACATTGACCAGATAATGAGAATGGCAAGCATGATGTGTGTGGATGTGCACGTGTGTGACTGAGTCATGTATGTGAGCATGCATGTATACATGTGTGAGTATGTGTATTAGAGGGTATGAGCATTATGAGCATGTCCTTGTGTGAGTGCGAATCTTCATGAGGGGGTCCAGGTGTCTTTCTCTGTATGTGTGCACATGTGAGTGCATGTACATGCATGTGTTTATGAATGTGGATGTGTGTGCACACATCTGTGTGAGCCTGTGTGAAGGTTTATGTGTGTTGCATATATTTGTGTCATGAAGAGGTGTATATTAGTGGATTGGAATGTATACAACTGTGTACATGTGTGCATGCATGTTTGTTACTGTGTATGAGTACATCAGGGTTTTGGTGTGTGCATATTTATGTGAGCACATGTGAACACATGTGTGCATGCATATGGACATTTGTATGCATGTGCAAATGTGTATATGTCTGTGCTTGTTTGTACATATGTGAATGTGAGTGTTCATGACCACATGTACATGCCTGCATTTATGTATATGCATGTACCTGCATATGGGTGTACATATGCATTTATATAAAAGTGCACATACATGTGTGTGCATACTTGTATGTACATGTCAGTGAGCAGATGTGCGAATGTTTGAGTAAGCATATGCTAAAAAGCTCAGGTGTGCACATGTAAGTGCCTGTGTGTGCATGTATATAACTGTGTGCATGTTTGCATGTGTGTATGACTGTTTGAGTTTATATGTGCATATGTGATTTTTCAAGTGTGTTTCTGTGTGCATGTACATATGTGTTTGGTGGGAGTGTGTTAGTGAGGGGGTATGTTAGTGAGTGTATTCATGTGCTTGAATGTGCATGTGTGCATGTCTAGTTATTTGTGTGTATGTACTTGAATGTATATGTATTCATGTAGACACGTTTGTGTATTTATGTGCATGTATATTTGTCTGTGTTCATGTGTGCATAGTATGTACATATATGTGACTATAATAGTGTGTGAGCTCTGTATTATGTGAGTGTGCACATATATGTATTTTTACATTTTTCCACATGCCTATGTGTACATGTTAGTTTGTAAGCATAAGTGTGTGTATATATGTGTACACTGGTGTTTGAGAGGTAGGCATGTGCTGCCTGTATATTTGCATGCGTGTTTTCATGTATATTCATTTGTATGCTTGTGCATGTGTGTGTATATGAATGTGTGTGTTTATATCCAACTGTTTGCATGTATAGGTGTTTGTATGTGAATGAATGTTTGTGGGTGCATATGTGCTCATGTATGTACACATGTTCACTTACTATGAGTGTTTGCTTGACAGTATGTCTGTTTTTGTGTCTGTGCATATATATGTGTGTATTGTACTCAGAAGTACATGTGGGTGTGTGGGAATGCATGTGTTCATGAATGAACATGCACATGTGTGCATATGCACATGTGAATGTGTACTTTTACATGTGTTGGTATGTATGTGTCTGTTTTGTGAGTGTGCATGCATGTGTATGTATGTATTTGTATGCATAGTTGTTCATGAATGTATACCCGTGTGTGTGCATTGAGTATGCATGTGCACATGCATATGTTTCTATGTGTGTGCATGTATATGTGAGCTTGTCTGTGTGTATGTGTTCACAAGCCTGTGTGTTAGTATGTGTGAATGTGTGATATCTGTGTGTACATGTACTTATGGACTTTCATGTGTGCATGATTATGGATGCTTGTATGTGCATGAGTACGAAAATATACATATGCATATGCTTTAGCATGCATGCTTATGTGTATGTGACTGCATATGTGCATGTTTATGAGTATTTGCATACATGTATTTGTGTATATGTACATGTGAATATCATGTGCATGCACATGCAAGTGCATGTGTTTTCATGTGTGTTTCTGTACGTGTGATTTGTGTGTGCATGTGCATGTCTGTGTGTGCACACCTGTGCTTATTAATGTATTTTTGATTGAGTGCATTGTGCATGATTACATGTATACCCATATTCATATGTGTCATGTGTGTGCATGTATGCACACACCCGGACCTGTATGTATATACACATATGAATGTGTATGAACTTGCATGTGTGTTTGTGTTTATTCCTATTTGTGTGTGCTTATGTACACATTTGTGTGTTCCTATGCATATGTTTGCATGTGTGCATGTGTGTGTTTGAGTGTGTTTGTGTCTGTGCTTATGTTTGTGTGCGTGTACACATGCATGTGCATGAGTATACTTGTGTGCACACATATGTATGTGTATGCAATCATGTGTACACATATGCTTGTGTCTGTGTATGTATAAGCAAATGTGTATATGTGTGTGCATGTGTATGTATTTCTGTTCATGTGTGGTTGCGTGTTCATGTGTGCATGTGTGTCTATATGCATGTGTCTGTGTATGTATAAGCAAATGTGTATATGTGTGTGCATGTGTATGTATTTCTGTTCATGTGTGGTTGTGTGTTCATGTGTGCATGTGTGTCTATATGCATGTGTCTGTGTATGTATAAGCAAATGTGTATATGTATATGCATGTGTATGTATTTCTGTTCATGTGTGGTTGTGTGTTCATGTACCTCTATGTGTGCATGTGTGTCTATATGCATGTGTGTTCATGTTTATATATATATATATATTTTTTTTTTTTCGGAGCTGAGGACCGAACCCAGGGCCTTGAGCTTGCTAGGCAAGTGCTCTACCACTGAGCTAATCCCCAACTCCCTATATTCTTATATTTTTATGGGCATGTTTCTGTGTGTGACAGTCTGTGCATTTGTATGTATTAGCATTTTTGTGTTAGTGTTTGTGTTAGGGTCTGTGCGCCTGTGCTGGTGTGGGTGCCCATGCGCATGTGGGTGTTCGTTTACATATGTGCGAGTGCATGTGCATGTGCGTTCATGAATGTTTGCACGTGAATATGTGTTTGTCCACATTTCAGGCACATGTGCAAATGTGTTTGTCACACACATGCATGTTTGTGTGTGTCTGTATGTATGCATGTGTGTGCATGTGTTTGTAGATCTGTGTTCATGCATCTACCTGAGTTGTGTACAAGTTCATGGGTGTATGTGTAGTTTTGCCTACATGCACGTGTGTGTATGCACATGCATGCTGATGGCATGTGTGTTTGGATATGATTTAAACATGCCCCCAGTGGTTCATAAGCAGGAAGCTTGATCCTCAGTGTGGCAATATTGAGAGGCAGGGCCATGTGGGAGCTGGGCAGATCATGCTGAAACTGTTCTTAGAAGGATTGATGTGTCTCTCAGGGGACCCTAGTCGAAGAGTGGCTTCTTATAAAAAGAGCAATCTTATGGTCATGCGCTACCTCAGGCTCTTAAAATCTTTCTGCTCCCTCTTCTGCAGTGTTTCCTTAGTCCTGGGTGGGCGAGGTTTAATATGAGTCCTGTCCAGAGACACGCACTCTGCAGTCTCTCATTCTCTACACTTTGGTCCGGTGTGACTTTCTGTGTTCATCATCCTCTGTTGCTCTTCCATGTTGAAGCGTCCCTGGTGAGAGTTGAGGGACGCATTAGTGTTCTTTCTGCAACCTATTCCATTATGTTCCATGAACCTTAGGTATAGAGTTTCCATTGTAGATGTGTCACTTAGGGCTGGGGAGCTCACAGACACTTACTCTCTGTGTGACCAGTTGTGGAACTCTCTGATAGTCTCCATCTGTTGCAAAAAGAAGCTTCTTTGATGATTGGTGACTGGTTATTTGTCTGTAAGTATAAGGATCCACATTTAGCATATAGTAAGAAATCACATTTGTCTAGGGGTGTTACAGATGTAGGATTTTCTCTAGGCTCTCTCCCCAGTCATGTGTATTTGGCTATGTTTACAGTGCCACATATGAGTTCCCTCCCATTGAGTGGGACTCCAGCTTCTGGGAACTTGCTCATATGAACTTACAGCAATGGTGACAGCATACACAAGATCCATGCAATCTCAATCAGACAAAAACCCAGCATAGAACTGGGGCAATGGGTGGGATGCATGAAATCCTGTGGGTAGGCAAAGGAGGGTGCAGACAGGAGAGAGGGTCTAAATATGATTGACATGTATTGTATGAAATGTACAAAACTTCAATAAAAATATACATTGGAGAAAAAAAACCAATCTTGGCTCCTGGCTCTTGCTGATTTTTATCTACTGTGTGATGTCTTCCGCATATGCGCCCCCCCCCCCACTGAGAAGCCCTTTGCCACCGAGGCTTTTGCTAGGAGCTGAACTGATGATGGGGTCACCCAATCTCAGCCCCAAAGCTAAATAAATCTGTTTTCTTTATAAAATACCCAGCTTTGAGCATCTTGTAATAGCAGCAGAAAGTGGACTAATATGGATTTGGGGACCCAGCGACAACTATATGCTGAAGAAATTCAGTTTCAAATAGCTGCATTTTAAAGAATACAGATTAAAGAGGAAATGCAGTATACAAATGTTTAAAAAATAATAACAAAATGAAATAGATAAAAATAAATCAACAAAGACCAAGATTATTGAGATGGAAAATAAAAAAATAAATGCCTGCTGTCTAGGATGGCTGAACGGGTAAAGTACCTGCCATCAAGCATGATAGCCTGAGTTTGATGCTTGGAATTCACACGGTGGAAGGAGAGAACCAGCTCCTGCAAATTGTCTTTTGACTGCCACACGCATACCAAAAATTAAGATTATTTTAAAAAAGAGACTAATAAAAGAGACACATTTCTTCATGTACCGGGTTATGGAAAAGAGAGGTCCAAGATATACAAGGTTAGAGTGGGAAAGGAACCATTGTGACTGTAGGAAACTGAAATAACAGGAGAGTTCCATGTGCAAGCCGATGGCACACACTTAGAAAACATTCTGGTTAAATAACCAAGTCATGGTGATCTCTGAGCCCATCAGGTCAGTCCTGTCAGGACTCACGCCAGGTACAGAGAAGGGGTAGGCTCAAGTGCTCAGTCTGCCTTCCATTACCCTGGGGCATGTTGGGACATAAGCACGTCCAGGGCTTACCCTAGGAGAACAGGGATGTCAGAACTGTGGTCTTGGATGGAAGGGCTGAGAGGACACGATGAGGCCGAGAAGAGAGGCTGCAGCTTCAACTTGGGGGCTGGCTATGGGGCTGGGCTGCTGGGCTCCCCTGAGTGGCTACCAGGAGGTGAAGGGGAACCAGCAGGAACATTGGCTGTGAAAACACACACCTCCAGGAAGAGGGAGAAGGAACAGGGTTCAGCTTCGATGAGGGGGTGGCCTAGATCAAGTGAGGCGCAGGTCCCAGTGAGCAACTGTTTTCCTTTGGTGCTTGTCCCCTGCAGGGAGCTGGGGAGGCCTGGTGCTGCAAAACCTTGACTGGATGGTGCTGTGTAAACTCTGTGTTCTTCCCACAGAAACATTCAGCAACAAGTCCAAAGGCCTCCAACCCTCACAGAGTGAATGCAAGTATTTCTTCAAAGGACTAGTGGATGTTGTGCGGGGTGATTTTGCAAGTGCTTGAGGTGATGAATTTTGGAGCAAGGGTGGCCACTCTATTCCTTTCTTTTTAAAAATATTTTTTATTAAAAAAAATACATGTGTGAGTGTTATGCCTGTATGTGTGTAAGTGTACCCATGTCATGCAATGCCGAGGAGAACAGAAGGGTGTAGGATCCCTGGTACTGGTTATAGACAGTTGTTAGCTGCCATGTGGGTGCTGGGAACTGAACGCAGGTCCTCTGCAAGAGCAGCCGGTGCTCTTAACCACTGAGCTATTTTTTCCATCCTCAAAATGCTCTTTTCTTAAAGAGCTGTAGTGTTTTCATGAAGATATTGCCAAGTTACACTCCTTCCATGAGGGCATCAGTGCCTTTTCCCCTCTCTTGCTAAAATGGGTGTTTATTATTATTCAAAAAATAGAACTTGTTTTGATGCTGAAAATGGCATTTATTTAAATTTGTTTTGATTACCAGAGACGTTGGATGTAAGGCGTTGTCCTAGTTGCTTTTCTGTTGCTATGATAAAATACATTGACAAAGAACAACTTAGGTGAGAGAGGGTTTATTTTGGCTCACAATTACAGTCCATCATTTTGGGGGCAGTCAAGGCAGGATCTGGAGGCAGCTAGTCACATCACATCTGAGAGCAGAGAGAACACACGCGTACCTGCAGGCCTGTTGCTTTGTTTTCACTTAGTTCAGGGCCTAGCCCATAAACAGTGCACCCAGATTCAGGGTGGGTCTTTCTACTTAGTCCCTCACAGACAAGCCTCAGGTCAACCCGATGTAAACAGTTCCCCCCTGAGGCTCTCTTCCCAGGTGATTCTGGGCTGTGTCCCGTTCATGACTAAGCTCACCGTCACAGGCACCGTGGAATGTTCATGGGTCATTTCTATTTCATGAATTGTGTGTATGCACCACCAACACATCTCTTCCTGAGTTTATATATTGAGGATTTCAGCACGTCTATGGCCACATATGACAAGGGCAGTTAGCACCCTGGATGTCTTGGGGCACCATAGAAACTGTACACGCACAGATATTGATGTGCTGCTGTTGCCTTCCATTCTGCACCCAGCAGTCGAGCATAGACTGATGTTTTTAGTCTCTCATGGCAGCAGGTGGCGCCAAACCACAGCTAGGACAAGATCTAAAAAATTAGTGTGTATTAATTGCACAAAATAGTGGATTTCATGCCTATATAAAACATTATATAAAGTACTTTAATTACATTTAATCATCTCAATTACCAATATTTATTCCCCCTCCCCTTCTCATGCTGGTTCCCTCCTTTCATATCTTTCAAAAAAAATGTATCTGGAGAGCTGGCTCAGCCATTAAGAACGCTTGGCTATTCTTGCAGAAGACCTGGGTTTGGTTCCCAGCAACCACGTGGTGGCTAAAAACTGTTTATAACATCAGTTCCAGGGGATCCAACGCCTTCTCTGGCCTCTGCAGGCATTGCATACACAGTGAACTTACATACATGCAGGCAAAACATTCATACACATAAAATAAAAATAAATAGGGGCCGGAGAGAAGACTCGGCAGCTAAGAGCACTGGTTGCTCTTGCAGAGGACCCAGTTCAGTTCCCAGCACCCACATGATGGCTAACACCTGTCCGTAACTCCAGTTTCAGGTAATCCAATGCCCTCTTCTGATTTCCAGAGGCAGCGTCTATGAGGGTGTGTGCACTGGTCCATAGTATGTGTGATCAGAGGAAACACTGGGTGTTAGTCTTCACTTTCCACCTTGTTCTCTTTGAGACAATGTGCATTATTACAAGTGTGTGTGTGTGTGTGTGTGTGTGTGTGTGTGTGTGTGTGTATATAACTCCAAACCAAATGGAGTCCCAGGGTCCTAAGCTGTCTTGTATGATAGCTTCCCTTCATAGTCCCTTTTCCTAAGAAGTTTAGTGTATAATTTTTGTGGTATTTTATATAATCACAGTACGACTTCTAGAATGTATTTTTCACAGTACTGAGAAAGTGCCAGAAAAAGAAAGATCTCACTATCTGAGTGTTGACCTAGATGTAGTCTCTGGGCTGCATATGGCTGATTTGTTGTTTCCCTTGCTGACCAACAGCTGCCCTAATTAGAGACCCAGCTTTCAGGGGACTGGCCCAGAGGCTCACCTTGCCATCCCTCTTGCTCCTTCCACACCTTCTGTCACAGGCTTGTAACCATAGCCTGTGGCCTAATGGTGCAGCACAGATTCCCTCCTGACCCTGGCTGCTGAAGTTTTGTGCTATTTTGCTGCTAAATCCAAGACCCCTTAGTCATTTGCTGTAAATGACTTATGCCATACTCTGAATTGATAAGTTCCTTTCGCTGCCACATTTTGGGACCAACGGAGGAAGTGATGGAGAGGAGACTGTGTGGGGTTTTGTCCCTATGTGCTCCAAATTACTTTAGAATGCTCACACTATGACTGGGATGTCTGTTCTGTACAAATCCAGCAAATATTGTTGATCACCTCCTCTGAGATAGGTGCTGAGCAGCAGGAAACACACCTCGAAGGCGCTGTAGAGCTTAAATAGGCTGCAGTGGAACTTACAGCTTTATATAATTGTCCTTGTGGGAAGAATGTTCAAGTTACAAAAGGTCAACATGGCTGGCCCTAAACATCCTGGAGCTGTATTTTTGTCTTTCCAGTTCCAAACTTGTTTGGCTACTGACTAACTTTGTGACTTCGAGGAAGTAACTTAATTTCTCTGGACTTTTATTTCCCCATCTGTAAAATGAAGACATCGGTTCCAACTTTATAGGATTATCATAAAGGTGATGTATGTTTTATTTATAAAGGACAGGGAGCAATGGCTGACATAGAGTGAATGTGGAAAACAGTTTCAAACAATTCTTGGACTATGACTCCCCTTTGAACTGAGGACTGCTTTTTTAAAAAAAGCATTTATTTTGAAATGGCAAAACTAACTCATTTTGTTCCAGCTGTCTTTTGCTTTACCCTGTGTTTTTGCCCAGCTACTCCCACTGCAGCCAGCCAGGCAGAACTGTTTCTACAACACTGGGAAGCTTACAAGTAGCTAGGTAGCATGTCCTCCCAGCCAGCTACACCTGCATCTCCATGGAGCCTGTTGTTTCTGAAATTCTGAGAAACTTGTTTTTTTCCTAATCAAAACATTTTGTTAACTGAAAACCTCTTTGTTAACTGATCTGCTCTTGGTCTGCTGTAACTATGGTGATCTGATGTAACTATGCTTGTTGGCTTTGCTCCTAGCATGATGTAATTGTGGTTTTAGGCTTTATAAACCCTTCCCTGCTTCTCCTTGGGGTTAAGAGTTCTTTTGGCATTAGCCCCTTCTCTGACCACTATGTGATGTTCCTTTGTGCATCTCTTGAGCTATTACAATTAACTTACGGATTTACTATTTGTGTGTATGTGTGTGAGTGTGTGCCACAGCATATGTGTGGTCAGAGGACAATTGTTCTGTCTTTCTGTCATGTGGGTTCTGGGGATCAAATTCAGGTCATCCAGCTTGGAAGCAAGCACTCTCACCTGATGAGCCATCTCAACAGCCTGTGCTTTTGTTTTGGTCCCCAGCACCAAATCAACCAGGCATGGTGGCGCACACCTTCAATCCTAGCACTGTAGTAAACAATAATCAGAAATGTAACACTTTTTTGAGTTCAGTGAGCCCTATCAGTGAATTGTGGAAACAGAGGACTGTCTTTGGGGCCCCAGCACACCTCTACAGAATAACACTAAGTGACTAGTAGTTTCCTTTTTCCCCTTTCAAGTCACAGATCCCAAGTAATTCTAGCCTATCAGAAGACTCCCAAGCACCAACAGCCCAGGGAAGAGTAGTAGGTTATAATAGAAAAGGTGTAGCCAGAGGTCTTGTATACAGTTTCATAGGTAGGGGTTAAATAACTAGAAAACAAACAAATTAGTGTGTAAATGCAAGGAGACTTCACTGCAAGCTGCTGGAGACTCAGGACTTGTGTTAATATCCTCTGGATAATTAAAAAATGCTGGCTGTGTTCTCTCACCTGTGTGTGTAAGCAGTCCTCTTTCCACACCCAGCCCTCAAAACAAAGGCAATGGCTTTCCTCTCCCTTTCTGGGCACTTTGCAGCAACTTCCTGCCTTCAGCACTAGTTTAAACATGTGAACCACTTGACTCAGTCATGCCTTCCACCCAAAAGGGACATCCTAGAGACCTTGGCATGGTATCAAGAACATGCTACAAGAACAGTAAGTTTCACAATGGAAAGGATTAGGAGCTCTGCTTTCTGTTTTCTTTGAAGACTGGCCATGTTGGTAGCCCGTTGTCGCCAGAGTTTTCTCGGGGTCTCTTGCACAATCAGACAAACCATATAGTATATTTTTATGTGAGTTTAATATGGTTTATGCCCTCGGGCAGGGAGGGGGCAAATGGGGGAACTTACAGAGACAAGCACTCTTGCACCATGGCTTAGAGCCCACCAATCCAGACTGCTCCTGCAGCCCGCCATAGTCTCCGTTAACTGTTGCCCAGGCATCTTGGGGCCACAGTCTCACCCAGGTTGGTAAATGCCCCCTCTCGCGTCCATGTGGGTAAGATGCTGGGGTCATCTTTCTCTCCACGCCTGCCTGTGCAGCATGTTCCTGGCGGCTTGCAGCTTCTGTCCCAAGATGGCTCAGAAAAAAACCCTCCCCAGTCAATTCTCTTCAGCTGACCCCGCACCTTGGAGGAAGCAGGCAGTTTGGGAGACACTCCACCCCTTTTCTCCACTCTTACAATCTTCCTGCCAATCTTCACTAAGGTCCATGAGCCTTAGAGGGGGGTGACAGATGTAGGGTGATCTCTCTCCTATCACGGCGTGATAGTGACTTCTTGGGCCTCCCCATTATTTGTCTTTAAGCTGTGGCCATCCATCTATCTCAGTGGTGTTTCTTCTACTATAAAGACAAATGGAAGGAAGTAGACACATTTAAACAAACATGAATGTAAATACAGATTCCTAGAAGATATCCCAGTAGGTGTACTATATTCATTAAACAGTATACTTGTGATGGCTTCCCCTCTAGGGCCTGTAGCCTTTCTTGACACAAGGCATTGGCCTGGTCTACAGCACCAGATGTGTGTTCCACCCCTAGGAGCGGGCCTTATCCAATTAGAAATTTGTCAGTTGTATGTATGTTGGTTGGTCGAGCCATTATTGCACTTGCAGGCATTGCTTGGCATGTCCATAGTGTGTAGCATGCCATGCGGGGTCCATTGTTGAGTAGACTAATAGGGGATCCTTTCTTCCCTAACCATGTGCATAGCATCCATCCAGTGGCATGGAGTTTTTTTGGCTTAGTCTCAGCTCCATCTCTTCTTCTCCTCCCGCGCTCACATCATGCAGTGTCTTCAGCAACATGGCCTCACTGACCTTTCTAGTGTACAACTGACATAGTGGCAATAGCCTTGGTGAATTTGAGGACCTCTAGGATCTCTCTAGGATCTCTCTCTGACCAACAGCTCATGGGTGTGGGGGGGGGCAACCCACCCCGGTACTGTAGATTTTCTTAACACTTGTATCTTACCCAACCTACATAAAACTCCTAAGAATCTTACAGCTATAGCTGGCCTTTGCTTCTTCAGATATCCTTCAAATGGGTTTCACATCTGTAAAACACTCAAAGGAAGGTTAATATTATATATTAAATCAATCATGGACAAGGTCTCACCCAGTATGGAAAGGTTTTGTCTATTCGTATTAACTGTTTTCTTTATAGATCTTCGTTAGGTACCATAGCATGGGTATGAGGCATTGATTTGGTTAGCTCTTTATCATCTTTAGTTATCCCTTTGGAGTTATTTTGCACTTGGGGGATTTTACATGGAGTCTCTTTGTATTTTTTCATTCTTGATACATTTACAGGTGTTGGCTCCAGTTGCCTGACCCTGCACTGGGCTAAGGAGGCAGGGGTTTCTCCTGTTCCCCCTGCACTTGTTGGTTCCCTGAGTCAGGCAGGCCCTGGGTCTGCCTCCTGACTGTAGCCACACCTGTCATTGTCTCATTGATCCCACCAGGTTGCTGGTGGAGAACTTTGTGGGAAAACCTGCTTCCATCCCTAGAATAGACTTTATCAGAAGAGAAATGCATCTTATTTAATCTTTGGGGATTCTTAACCACCCCCTGGGACAGTTTTTATCCTTCAAATGTCTTTTGTAAACTGTTCTTCTGGTTTTAAAGCCTCCCAGAAATGCCTTAGTACTGAATTTTGTTTTCTATCAATTTTTTCTCTGGAATTTGGGCTTGACATAAGTCTTGCCACATTTGTCTTCGAGTAACCCAAGGGGACCGTTTCTTTAGTCTGGTCTTTTTTATATCTCTTTGTTGGGAAACCCTGCTGTTAGGGTTGTAGTTCTCCATGTCTGGATAGCCCTGAGGGGCTCGGTGCCAAATGGAAGGACTCCCCTTTTCAGCAGGGGGCCTCCTGCTCTCTTCCTGGCTTACCTGGAAAGTGCCACCAAGCACGGATGCCTGACCTTATCTGGAACATGACCTTTGGCATAGTTACCTGGAGTAAAAACTATCCCTAGGTTTTTTCTATATGATAATCAGGCATTGCCTGATAGTCTGGAAGATAGGAGCCCACTGCTGCATGTAAATAAAGCATACTATGAGCACCTATCAACTGAGGCTTTGGCTACTGCCTCCACACTATAAATTCTCTAGTTCTCCCACTGAATAAACGGAGCTAATTCACTGTGTCTGGAGCTGTATGACTGCTGTTTCACTGCGCCTGGGACCAGCCTCCCCAGAAGGGATTTCTTCCATCAGTGCTTACTGGCCATCCTGACCCCGTTCATCGCTTCTGCTCTCCCTGCCCTCGTGGGCCGGTGGCCAACAACCTGTGAAGAGAGGGAGAGACCCCCACATTTCTTATAGGGTGTTCTGTTATTTTACAGACATGTTTTACATGCTGGTCAGAATCATTTAGAGTTGCCAAAGCCTGTCTTATTTTACAAAGATCCCGTCCCATTAAAGGGCTTAGTAAAACCAGTAAACCCCATACCATTCTTAAGGTACCAGTTGAATTAAGCTTTCCTTCATCTCTCTGGTGAACACAGTCTTATCTGGCCCAGTGAACTGGACATCATATATTGCTTTTCTCATACCTAATTCTCTCAGTAATGCCTGCCCCTCCTTTATAGTCCTCCAGCCCCTGCTAATCATATTAGTCTTCCTTGGTGACAACCATGTATCTGTAATGCCTTCAACCAGCCATCTCACTAAGGACTGCTCCTCCCTGCATTGGCCTAGGTTGAACAGCCTATATGGCAAGGACAGATGGGTGGTTATATAACTCAGCTGTGAAGCTTTTGAAGGACTTAGACTGACATCATTTGCTCCCATCTCTCATACTCTCACAAGCCACATGGCTAGGGGCTCTCTGATTGCTTGCTTGTAAGTTTTTCCTAGTTTTAACAGTTCCAGTGTGGAGTATTTCCTAGCTACAGCACTGTTAGCTTTTTTTGTATCAACGGTTGAATTTGAGGGGCAGCCTTAGCTACTTTTATTTTTAGGTCTTTTTTTGTACTATTATCTGTCTTTTCCTCTGAGCCCTTGGACCTTACACAAGTCAGTGTCCCTCTTTTTTTTCTCTCTCAAGCTCTGAAGCTGGATCTGCCAGGACCTCCCTGGCCTTTTCAGCTTCCCCTGCCTGGGGCACAGCTTTTATTATGCAAAGTGGCCACGCCCCCTCTCTAGGAACTCCCTTTGGGTCCAGAGCCAGTAAAAGATTTTCTTGCCTCTGGATAACCTTTAACAAATCTTCACATACCCCCAACATACCCCCACATTTACAACATAGCTGTAGCCCATGCTTCTGCATGGCTGGCCTCTTTTTAGTTACAGATTTTATAATCTATTGTATAACCCATGTGACTATCACTAATGCCATTAAGTGTAGGGTTTAATTGCCCTCTCCCTTGGGTTCCTGGCAGCTGCTCCAGGATTTGGGAATCAGAGCCCAGCTGACCCGCCACAGAGGCAGTGGGCACAGCACTGTTTTCCCAGACCCACATCCCCAAGGCTGTGGTTCATTTATCCTGCTGACTATGCCAGTTTTGTCACCACAGTTCTCTCGGGGTCTCTTGAGCAATCAGAAAAACCATATAATATATTTTTATGTGAATTTATTATGGTTTATGCCCTTGGGTAGGGAGGGGGTAAATGGGGGAACTTACAGAGACAAGCACTCTTGTGCCATGGCTCAGAATCTGCCAATCCAGACTATTCCTGCAGCCCGCCATAGTCTCCGTTAACTTTTGCCCACACATCTTGGGCCCATAGTCTCGCCCCAGGTTGGTAAATGCCCCCTCTCGCATCCATGTGGGTGAGACGCTGGGGCCATCTTTCTCTCCATGCCTGCCGCCTCTGTAGCAGGCCCTGCCCCTTGGAGGAAACAGGCAGTTTGGGAGACACCTGTTCATTGGAAGTGGGACATTTTCCTGAATACTTCTGTTTTAGTTGGCTTATTTATTCAGCCCATTACCTGCACCTTATGGCAGAGCAGGGAGAATTATCATTCACTTTCAAGATTGCTAAGATTGATAAGATGATATCTTTCATCCTGAACACCAGGAAATGGCTCTGAGTCTGCTTCTCTGAGGCCTCAGTCCTCTGCAGGGAAGGTTGGTATAGTCTAGATAGACTCTAAACTCTCTTCTATCTTTGGGGTTTGGGGGCAATGTTTATTTCCTCTTCATCATATGTGCTGCATCTATGGAGGGCTTTAATATGAACCAGAAGTTCTCCAAAGTGGATAGACTGGCTTCTTAATCACAACAGGTGATTGAATTTTGTGTAGTCATTATCATGCCCATTTTATAGGTGGTTAAATCTAAGGGTAAGGCAATTAAATGACATTGCCAAGAAAATATAGCTATGAAAAATCAAAATTGTTCTACACGAAGATGTTCATGGCCTGTTCTAAACCACTGTCACAGGCACAATAGAGACCCTACTTTTCTTTGGTTTGATATGTTTATTTGGTCATTAATAAGATGAGCTAGAGGAAAAGGACCAATCTATATTACCTTCACCCACCAACTAGGATGGGCCCACACTTCTCTTGTTTGAATCATCGCAAGCCCCTTCTCTTCATCAACCTCTCATGTCTTGGAAGTGGATCAGGGCATGCGTGATGGAATTCACAAGTCCCAAATTAACACAGTTCTATGAACAACTACCAGACCAGTCCTGAGCCTACAAATGATTCTTTTTTTTAAAAAAAATTTATTATTTATTATTTTTATTTTATGTGTATAAGTGTATTATCTGCATGCATATAAGTGTACCCATGTCATGCAATGCCCATGGGGGTCAGAAGAGGGCATCAGGTTCCCTGGAACTGGAATTATGAATAGTTGTTATCTGCCACATGGGTGCTGAACCTGGGTCCTTTACAAGAGCAATCAGTGTTCTTAACCTCTGAGCCATCTCTCCAGCCCTCATACTACAAGGTTCTTAAAAGCTCTTCTTCCTCCTCCTCTTTTTCTTCTTTATTTAAAAATTTTCACTTATTCTTTGATAATTTCATATATGTATACAATGTATTTTGATCGTATCCACCCACCACCTACCCCCCAACTCCTCTCACATACCCCCAACATCCCCCCTCCAACTTCATGTGTTTTTCTTCTACTTCCTCCTCTTCTTTTTTCCTTTTCTTTTATAATTCAAAAGTCCCAAATTAGCGCTGCTACTTAATGTGAATAGTTGTTAGTGTGAAGCCATCTACTGGAGCATGGTTAACTGAGGGCCACACCTCTGAAGAAAACAGACTCTCCTTTCCCCAGCAGCCACCAACTGCCGATAACTCCTCAGCGAGGGGTGGCATTGTGAGCCCCTCCCTCATCCATCCTGGAATGTTAACTGTCTTGACCTTGCACAGGTCTTGTGCAGGCAAGCACAGCCACTGTGAATTTCTGAGCATAACAGCCTTATGGTATCCAGATGACATTCTTTCTCCCCAGTCCTTCCCTGGCTCTTACAATTTTACTGCTCCCTCTTCCTTGATGTTCCCTGACCTTGGGGGCAGGGGTGTAAACTAGATGTTGCATTTGGGGCTGAGCATTCCTCAAACATTTATTTGTTCTCTATACTTTGGTAAGTTGTGAGTGTGTGATGGTTTGAATGAAAATGTCCCTCATAGGCTCCAAGCATTTGGACATTTTGTCCTCAGATGGTGGCACTGTTTTGGGAGGTTTTAGAAGGTGTGGCTATCCTGGAGGAAGCACCTCGCTGGGGGTGGGCTTAGAGAGTTCTTATGCCTTGCCAGATCTCCAGTTGTTCTCTTGCTTTCTGTGTTTGCGTGATATTGTGAGAGCTTAGCTTCTGCTGCTCCTGCTCCAGCTACATCCAGCCACTATGCCTCCCTGCCATGATGGACTGTAATTCCCCGGGAACTGTAAGCTCACATAAACTCTTCCTTCTATAAATTGCTTTGGTAAGTATTTCTATCACAGCAACAGAAAAGTGACTAATACAGAGTCTCTGTATTAACCACAGTGTGCTGCAAAAACAAGCTCTCTAATGAAGACTGAGAGCTGGTCTAATCTATGGGTGTAGAGATAGGTTTTTAGAAGGCAGTTTGATACTGTTCTAGTTTGCTTTATCTTGCTGTAATAAAACACTAATCAAAACCAACTTGGAAGAATAGAGTTTAACTTACATGTCCTGATCATGGTCAGTCCATCTAGAATTCAAGATTGGAACCTGGAGGCAGGAACTGAAGCAGAGACCATGGAGGAAAGCTACTCCCTGGCTTGCTCCTCAAGACTTGCTCAGCCACCCTTCTTAGATAGCCCAGGCCCACTTGCCCAAGGATGGCACCACCCACAGAGGGCTGGACCCTCCTACATTAGTTAGCAATCAAGAAAAAGTGCCTCCACCAACATGTCCACAAGCCAATCTGATGAAGGGAATTTCTCAGGTGAGATTCCCTCTTCCCAAGTGTCTCAAGTTTGTGTCAGTTTGACAAACACTAGCTAGCACAGATATATGTCAGTTTAGCAAAACAAAGCAATAGATTCTTCCCTAGAGCATATGAGCCTCCCAGCCACAAGTTCTTGGCTAGGTTCATAGTACTGGGCACAAGTTTCCTCCTGTGTAGCAGTTTTTAAATCCAATCAGAATTGCTACATGGCTCTGAGTGGTCTGTTAATTTGCTTTGTAGTCCCAGGCTAGCCTTGAGCTCTCAGCAACCCTCCTGCCTCAGGCTCCTGAGTGCAGGGATTATAGGTGTACACCACTATGTTTGAGCTTTGAAAGTTTTCAGTGATGTGTGTGTGTAAAAATGAGTAAAACAGATGTGATATTAAAAATATTGCTGGGCATGGTAGTGAATGCTTATAATTATAGCACTCCAGAGCCTGAGGCAGGAGGACTGCTGTGAATTCCAGGATAGCTTGGGTTAAATGGTATGTTCTAAGTCAGTTTGGTACATACAAATTAAATCCTAGAGAGATGACTCAGCAGTTAAGCATAATGTCTTTAATCCCAGCACTCGGGAGGCAGAGGCAGGTGGATCTCTGTGTCTCTGTGCAATGTGGTCTATGTAGTTCCAGGCCAGCTGGGGCTACAGGGAGACCCAGTCTCAAAACACAAACACATGCACACACATACGCACATGCACACACACACACACACAGACACACCACCACCACCACCAGCAGCCAAACATCCCAATATAGATTGAACAGAAGTAAGGATCACTGATCTATCTATCTATCTATCTATCTATCTATCTATCTATCTATCTATCTATCTATCTATCCATCTACCTATCATCTATCTATCTATCTATCTATCTATCTATCTATCTATCTATCTATCTATCTATCATCATCTATCTATTATCTATTACTTCAATCATCTATCATCTATCTATCTATTGATCTATTATCATCTATCTATCTATCTATCTATCTATCTATCTATCTATCTATCTATCTATCTATCATCTACCATCTATCTGTGCTGGATAGCTTTAGTGTCAACTTGACACACCTGTGTTGAAAGAGCCTCAATTGGGGAATTGCCTCCATTGGACTGGCCTGTGGCCATCTCCATGGGGCATCTTCTTGATTGTTGAGTGATGTGGGAGGGCCCAGCCCACTGTGGGTGGTGCCACCCCTGGGCAGGTGGGCCTGTGTTGCATAAGAAAGCAGGCTGAGCAGGGCCAGGGGAGCAAGCCAGTAAGCAGTGTTCTTCCATGGCCTGTGCTCCAACACCTGACTCCAGGTTCCTGCCCTGAGTTCCTACCTTGGGCTCCCTGATGAACTGTGACCCGGGAGATGTAAGATAAATAAAATTTTCCTCCCCAAGTTGGTAGTGGTCAGAGTGTTTTGTCACAGCAATGAAGAAACAAACTAGGACAGAAATTGGTACTGAGAGTGGGGTATTGCTGTGACAGAGCTGACCTTGGTGTTTTAAGGAGGATTGTGGAAGCATTTGGAACTTTGGGCTGGAAAAGCCATTGCGCGCTTAGAGTTTGTTGCTGTGGAGCTTGAACAGTTATGCTGATAGAGTTGTGAACAATGGAGGCCTGGCTTGTGAAGCTTCAAAGGGAAGCAGAGACTGTCAGGGCTGTTTGTGTGATGTTTTGAATTGAGAATCTGTGGGTTCTGGTTGGCTGGGGCTGAAGAATCAGCTGTGATTAAGAAGAGACCAGAACCCGAACTAAAACCTTTGCTTTATTGGGACAGTTGATGCTGGTTAGCTGGGGCTGAAAAAAATCAGCTGTTAAGTAACAAGAGACCAGCATCACTGTGTTGAAATCTTCTGGGAGGTATTTCCTCAGGGTCAGCACACAGAGGGGACCTGAACCCCATCTCTGGCTGGAAGCAGGACTTAGTAATGTGTAAAAGTCTCCTGTATGGTTCTGGTGTTGAAAGTGTGAAGGGGATCACAGAGAGCACCTGAGGCTTGGCACTCTGAGAGGCCAGGAAAGGCCATAGGTGAAAGTGCAGCTTCAGTTGCAGTGAAGACCCCAGGATTGAAGGGGCCATGGAGAGAATCTGAGGCTTTGCACCCCAAAAGGCAAGAAGAGGCTATTGGTGAAGGTGTAACCTGAGTTTCAGTGGAGACCCCAGCTTTTTGGAGATGTCAGGACCATGGGATGACCACCAAGGACAGAAGTAGTTGTGGAATGGAGCTGGCCTGGGTCTGTGAGACAAGCTGTGTGTGCTGTGGACGGCAGAATCAGAGAAGTGGAGCTGCCAGAACCCTTCGGAGCCCAGAAGATCGTGAGTGACTCCCAGATGTCCAGCCTTGAGCTACTTTGCTGGACTCTGGTTTTGCTTAGGTGTGCCCGATTCTTCCCTTTGAAATAAGACAGTACTTGTATTGGATTTTACAGTTGCCCACCCACAGTTAAGAGACTTAAAAGAGTCTATGGACTTTTCAGTGTTTGGATTTTTTTAAGGACTGTGGGGTTTTGAAGGTTGTACTGTCTTATGTTGTGATATTAACATCATATCTTGGGGACCAGAATTGGAAAGGTTATGGTTTAATAGTGATGTGTTCGTGTGTCAAGTTGATAAGGGGTCAATTGTGCTGCATAGCTTTAGTGTCAACTTGATACACCTGGGTTGAAAGAGCCTCAATTGGGGAATTGCCTTCATTGGACTGGCCTGTGGCCATGTCCATGGGCCATCTTCTTGATTGTTGAATGATGTGGGAGGGCCCAGTCCACTGTGGGTGGTGCCACCCCTAGGCAGGTGGGCCTGTGTTGCATAAGAAAGCAGGCTGAGCAGGGGCCAGGAGAGCAAGCCAATAAGCAGTGTTCCTCCATGGTCTGCGCTCCAGGTCCTGCCTCCAGGTTCCTGCCCTGAGTTCCTGCCTTGGGCTCCTTGATGAACTGTGACCCAGGAGATGTAAGATAAATAAACTTTTCCCTCCCCAAGTTGGTAGTGGTCTGAGTGTTTTGTCACAGCAATGGAGAAACAAACTAGGACACTATCTTCTATCTTCTATCTAATCTATCTTCTATTTAATTTTATCTATCTATCTATCTATCTATCTATCTATCTATCTATCTATCTATCATCTATCTATCTATCATCTATCTATCTATCTATCTAGTTATACTTTACACAGTTAAATACTTCTAATATTTACTATGTATCATCTATCTATCTATCTATCTATCTATCTATCTATCTATCTATCTATCATCTATCAATCATCTCTATCCATAATTAGTCAGGTTGCAAATTTATTACATTTTCTATTGTGATTGAAGCAATATTTCAATTTGTTATTGAGAGAAAAAAATTCAGAATTCAAAACTAGGTAATGATTATGATTTCAAGTACTGCCCAAAATACATTTTGATATCTGTGTTTGTAGTTTTTTAAAACTTAAAAAATTTTTTTTTAATTTTTTTTATTTTATGTGTATGTGTGTATTGCCTGTATGTGGGTAAGTGCACCCATGTCGTGCAGTGCCCGCAGAGGTCAGAAGAGGCTGTCAGAACCCCTGGGACTGGCGTTACAGACAGTTGTTAGCTGCCATGAGGGTGCCAGGATTCGAACCTGGGTCTTCTGCAAGAACAACTAGTGTTCTTAACTGCTGAGCCATCTCTCCAGCCACCATAGTTTTGTTTTTAACCAGCAGTTATCTTCAACATTATATCTTTAAAAATATATTTATTATTATCATTTTAAAATTTTATTTATTATTTATTATTTTTTATGTGTATGTGTGTATTGCCTGTGTGTAGATAAGTGCACACGTGTCATGCAGTGCCTGTGGAGGACAGAAGAAGCTGTTGGATTCCCTGGGACTGGAGTTACGGACAATTGTCAGCTGTCATGTGGGTGCTGGGATTTGAACCCAGGTCTTCTGCAAAAACAACCAGTATTCTTAATTGCTGAGCCATTTCTCCAGCCCCTCAACATTATATCTTATCATGATATTATCATGTTTATCCATGTTTTGTTTGTTTTTAGCTAACATGCCCCAGGCAGCAGGCAGCTGCCAAGTTTCTAACAAATACAATGTGGACCCTGAGCCCAAGGTATTTTTTTTTTATTATTTTATTTGTGTGTGTTTGTCTGCGTGTATTTGTGTGTACATATGTGCCATGGGGCATATGTGGAGATCAGACAAATTTTCTGGAATCAGTGCTCTCCTCCCAACACGTGAGTTCTGGGGATTGAACTCAGGTCATCAGGCTTGGTGGCAAGTGCCTTTAGTCACCGAGCCATCTCACCAGCTACAGAGCTCATGCTCTCCCTAACTCCAAATGCATTCTGACTTCAGTGACTGTGTCCCAAACTGCCTGTTTCCTCCACAGGGTGGGGCCTGCTGCAGAGAATTGACTGCAGAGGGGCTTCTGGGAGCCATCTTGTGATGGAAGACGCCAGCTGCCATGAATGTGCACCGGTGGGTGTGGAGAAAAAGATGGCCCCCAGTGTCTCACCCACGTGGATGCAAGAGGGGGCATTAACTGGCCTGGGGTGAGACTACATGGGCAAAAGTTAATGGAGACTGTGGGCAGGCCTGGAAGTGATCTGAAGTGGTGGACTGAGCCTCGCAGAGCTAGGTGCTGGGTGTGCATTTCTATGTAAGTCCCCCATTTACCCCCTCCCTACCCAAGGGCATAAACCATAATAAATTCACATAAAAATATGTTATATGGTTTGTCTGATCAGGCAAGAGACCCTGAGAGAACTCTGATGACAGTGACCATCTCTTTCATGGGCAGCAATAGCTAGTGTGTGGCAACTTGTATAAGCGCCAGAGATAATGATTATTAGGGTGACCAAGCTTGTGTTACCTGTAGGTCAACAAATCCTCCAATCCCATTCTGGAGTCAGCAATGACAGATGGCAGCAAGCCACATGTGAGAAAACAGTTAGGGAGCTGAAGCTTGGTGGATTAACCTAATGAATTTCTCTCAGGCAACAATGAGAAAATATCTATGAAAAGGCGTGGCCAAGTGTGGAATCGCTAATCCACTCTTCTTGCCCCACCAAACGTTTGGTTTTCATGTAGGCTGGACTAGATTTCTGATAGACAAATGTGATTACAATTTCCAAATGTAAATATTTTCAATTAAAAGGCAAATGGTATCTGAAAATGTCTTAAACTTTTTTTTTCTGAGTGGACCAATGGCATAAGAAGCTATTGAGAAACAACAGTCAGGACCAAAACAATTACAGGGCAGTAAAGGTGGTTCACGAACTTCAGAACTGTTTGTGTCGCTGAAGAGCGCCGCATTTCAGACTGCAGTCTGCAGGCCACTGCATCGATGATCAGGACATGAATCAGGCACATAGTTTTATTCTTACTAATAGATTATTTTTTTCATAGCTCAAAACCAACTGATAGGTAACTATATAAAGATATAGCAAAAAAAGAAATAGAACTTGTCTATTAAAAGTATTATATGAAAAATATCCATCTGATTTATATACCTTTAAGATAACAGTGAGGTGGCTGGAGAGATGGCTAGTGGTTAGAGCACTGACTGCTCTTGCAGAGTACTTGGATTCAATGTCCAGCACCCCCATGGTGGCTAACAACCATCCACAACTATAGTTCCAAGGGGTCTGATACCCTCTTTTGACCTCCATAGGCACTGTAGAACATGGGTGTACTTACATACATGTAGGCAATACATTCATACACATAAAATAAAAATAATAACTAAAAAAAATATATTTTTTGGTCTTTTTGAGACAGGGTCTCCCTGTAGCCCCAGCTGGCCTGGAACTCACTATATAGACCAGGCTGGCCTTGAACTCACAGAGATCTGCCTGCTTCTGCCTCCCGAGTGCTGGGATTAAAGGCGTGTACCACACGCCCAGCTAACTAAAATATTTTTAAAAAAGGTTAACAGTGAGGATTTCTTGGACATAGGAAGTGGTTTCCCTGTTTCTTACACAATGCTGTTTTAGTGGCCATCTCATCCAGTGTATGACTCGTAGCCCTGTGGCTGTTTAGGGAGGTCCCAAAGATAATGATTTGGGGGAGTTAAAACTACAAACTCTACTCCATTTCTCCCAAATGCTCAAAATTGTTTACAGAAATAGGAACATTAGAGTTGCTCAATATGATATGATCTGTGCTCATCTCCCTCTGCTTCCGTGGGCTACATAACCCACCAGCCTTTCTCCTGGGAGCCCTCGGGGCCTGGTCCAGCCCTTACCTCCCTCTGCTTCCCTGGGCTGCACAACCTGCCAGCCTCTTTCCTGGACACCGAGGCTGACCTCTAGGCCCTGAACAACCACTGCTTCCTGATCCCTTGCATCCAGATGAACCCAGTTCCTTCTCAGCAGTCCAAAGGAGCCCTCTGAGCCTGGTCCTGCCCTCACCTCTCTCTTCTTCCTTGGGCCTGCACAACCCAGCGGCCTCTCTTCTGGGTAAGTCCAGGGTGCCCTCCGAACCTTGACTCCCCCAGCCTCATTCACCCTCCCATCTCCCCTGCCAGTCTCTCCTCCTAGCCTGGGTACTACCCCATTCCTTGTCTTGGCACCCCAGACATGGGGAAACCACCACTGCTTCCTGACCCTTTGCATCCAGACCAACCCAGTTCCTTCTCGCAGTCCCCAGGGGCAGCAGATTTGACCCTCCACTTTGTAGACTGGACACTGGTCCAAGTCCATCTGGTGGGGTCTCCTCGGCCTCCTTGATCAAGAGGACAGGTGACCAACCACAATTACAGGACATTTTGAGAGATGCTCATAATCCCCTGGAACTAGTCGACCTAGGAGGGCAAGGAGCAAAAAGTGTCCTTTATGTCCCTCTGACCAAATTAATATAGGCCTCAAAGTATGTCTGTTAAACATCCAAGAAGGTTAGTTCCACCAGTCTGGTACTTTCAATTACCGTGTGTCATGTAGATAAATCTTGGGCAAAGACCAATTGTTCTCAGATAAACCTTACCTAGACATATATTGTGTTCCCTGCTATGTATAATTTGTCAGTAGGTTGTAGGACTAATATGGTTCCCTCTAGTTTTCAAAACTAGCTAGAGCCCCATTTTTCCCCTTTCTCCCTTAATAATACCCTTTTCCTATGGTCCTACCTCTCTTGAGCTCCTTCTTTCCCTTTATCCGGTAGGTTCCTTGTATACCCTTCCCTTCCCCTCCCTTAAACAAACCCATTTTTTCCCATATTTCCCTTATTAAGGCCTGTTTCCTACTGTTCTCTTTCAGGTTATTTCTTTTCCTTTACCTCCCTGGTTCCTTTCCATTATCCTGGTTCCTGTAGTTATGTCTGGATACATACTCACTTATCAGGGTTTGGTTCTAGGATCCACATATGAGGGAGAACATATGTCGATTTTTTTTTCTGAGTCTGTGTTACTTCACTTAGTGTAACAGTTTCTAGTTCCATCCATTTACCTGCAAATTTCATGATTTCATCTTTATTGCTGAGTAAAACTCCATCGTATAAATGAACCACATTTTCATTATCCACTCATCAACTGAGGGACACCTAGGTTGCTTCCATCTCTTAGCTATTGTGAAAAGAGCAGCAACAAACATGGATGTACAGTGTCTCTGCAATAGGATGAGTTCTTTGGGTATATGCCAAGGAGTGGTATAACTGGGTCAAATAGGTTCATTTGTAGTTTTTAAAAGAGTTTTCCACACTGCTTTCCACAGGGATTGAACTAGTTTGCAGCCCCACCAGCAGTGGATGAGTGTTCCCCTTTCCCCGCATCCTCTCCAACATTTGGTATCAGTTGTTCTCTTGATCTTAGCCAGTCTGACTGGGGTAAGATGAAATCTTAAAGTGGTTATAATTTGCATTTCCTTAATTATTAGTGATGTTGAACATCTTTTAAGATGTTTCATAGCCATCTTTACTTCTTCTTTTGAGAACTCTCTGTTCAGCTCCTTAGCCCATCTTTTAATTGGGTTACTTCTTGTCTTGATTCGGTTCTCTGTTTTTTAGGTTCATTATATATTCTGGTAATTAAACCTCTATCGGATGTGTCACTTGTAAAGACTTTCTCCCATTCTGTGGTTTTTCTGATCACTTCCCTCGTTGCCTCCTTTGATGGACAGAAGCTTTTTAGTTTAATGAGGTCCCATTTGTTAATTCTTCCTCTTGTTTCCTGAGCAATTGATATCTGGTTTAGAAAATACTTTCCTCCACCTGTATCTTGTAGGTTTTTCCCAATGTTTTCTTCTAACAGTTTCAGAGTTTCAGGCTTTACATTGAGGTCTTTGATCCATTTGAAGTTGACTTTTGTGAAAGGTGAAAGATAGGGGTTTAGTTTCATTCTTCTACAGGTGGAGATCCAGTTTTGCCAGCACCATTTGCTGAACATGCTGTCTTTCCTCCAGTGAGTATTCTTGGCCCCTTTGTCAAATATCAGGTGGCTGAAATTGCATGTACTCATATTCGGGTCTTCAGTT
>NW_008340203.1:242705-243253 GCF_000622305.1 Nannospalax galili
TAAGGTATGTTCCCTCCAGCCCAATTCCCTCTAGGACTTTGAACATAAATGCATGTTAAATTTTGTCAAAGGCCTTCTCTGCATCTATCGAGATGACCACGTGGTTCTTGTCTTTGAGTCCATTTATATGATTTATGACGTTTATTGACTTATGTATATTGAACCATCCCTGGATCTCTGGAATAAAGCTGACTTGATCATGGTGGATGACCTTTTTGATGTGTGTCTGTGTGCGGTTTGCAAGTATCTTGTTGACAATTTTTGCATCTATGTTCATTAAGGATATGTGTCTATAGTTTGCTTTTTTGGTTGTATCTTCACCTGGCTTTGGTATTAGAGTGATGCTGGCTTCATAGAAGGAAGTTGGAAGTTCTCCCTGTATTATCTTTTTGAATAAATTAAGTAGTATTGGATGTAGGTCTTCTTTAAATGACTGATAGAATTCTGCTGTAAATCCATGTGGTCCTGGGCTTTTTTCAGTTGGGAGGTTTTGTATTACTGTTTCAATTTCTTTTTGTGTTATGGGTCTGTTTAAGCTGTTAATCTCT
>NW_008340203.1:243498-243867 GCF_000622305.1 Nannospalax galili
GCTCTTGGATTTGTTGATTCTTTGTATTGTTTTCTTTGTTTCAATTTCATTAATTTCTGCCCTGATTTTTGTTATTTCTTCTTGTCTGCTGGGTTTCGGTTTCATTTGCTGTTGCTTTTTAAGTGTGTTGAGTTGCAACCTTAAGTCATTTATTTGTCTTCTTTCCGATTGTTTGATGTAAGTACTTAGAGGTATAAACTTAGAGGTCTAAGGACCACTTCCAGCATGTCCCAGAGGTTTTGTTGTGTTGTATTGTCCTTTTCATTTAAATTTCTCTTTTGACCCATTCATCATTCAGGAGTGTGTTGTTTAATCTCCATGTGTTCATGTGGTGATTAGGGCTTCTTCGGGTGTTGATTTTGAGCCTTA
>NW_008340203.1:244069-254004 GCF_000622305.1 Nannospalax galili
TGTTTTTATGAAGTTGGGTGCACCAGAGTTTGGTGAATATATTTTTGTGATTGTAATATCTTCTTGATTTATTGTCCCTTTGATCAGAATGAAGTGGCCCTCTTTATCTCTTCTGATTAGTTTTAGTTTAAAGTCTATTTTGTCACATATTAGAATTGCTACACCTGCTTTTTTCTTAGTACCATTTTCTTGGTCTATTTTTTTCCATCCTTTCACTTTAAGATAATGTTTGTCCTTGAAAGTGAGATGAGTTTCTTGCAGACAACAAAAAGATGGGTTTGGTTTCTTAACCCATTCACCTAGTCTATGTCTTTTAACTGGGGAGTTTAGTCCATTAATATTTAAAGTTATTAATGAAAGATGAGTATTGAATCCTATCATTTTTATTTCTGTTTACATTCTTGATATAGCTGTACTTTTCCACAGTTATTCCTTCATTGAATTTCTTTCCGCAACCAGTTGGGTATAGTCATTCCTTTCTTCAGCTCTTTGTATTGCTTCCAGAACTCTCTGAAGGGCTGGTTTTGTGGACATGAATTCCTTCAACCTATTTATGTCATGGAAGATTTTTCTTTCCCCTTTGACTATAATAGACATTTTGGCTGTGTATAGAAATCTGGGTTGGCATCTGTGGTCATTTAAAACTGAGAATACCCTGGTCCAGGCTCTTCTGGCTTTCATAGTTTGCACTGAAAAGTCAGCTGTAATTCTAATGGGTTTTCCTTTATATGTGACTTGTTGGTTCTCTTTTGCAGCTTTCAGTATTTTCTCTTTGTTCTGTATGCTTAGTGTTTTTACTGTGATGTGCCATGCAGAGTTTCTTTTCTGGTCCTGTCTGTTTGGTGTTCTATATCCTTCTTGTGTTTGTACGGGCATGTCTTTCTTTAATTTTGGGAAATTTTCTTCTACGATTCTGTTGATGATCTGGTCCATACCATTATCTTGGGATTCTTCTCCTTCCTGTATACCTGTGATTCATAAGTTGGTCTTTTTATGGTGTCACACAATTCCTGCATATTCCATTCTTGTGCTTTCTTAAATTTTTCATAATCTTTGCTTGAGTGGTCTAATTTACCCACTTTATCTTCCAGTCTTGATACTCTGTTTTCCATTTCATTCATCCTATTGGTGAGGCTTTCTCCTGTCATTTCTAACTGGCTTACTGAGTGTTTCACTTCCTTCTTCATTTCAGCCCGAGTATTCTTCAATATTTCTAACTCTTTTCTGAATTCATTCAGAAGTTTATCCCTATCTTCCTTCAGTTCTTTGATTTGTGTGTTCTTTAAATTCGCAGAATTCTTTTGTCATGTTTATAATTGTTCTTTTGAGTTCCATGTCCTGCATTATCTCTAGGGGGTTCTCATCATACTCCTCTAGAGGACTATTGGTATTTGGTGGGGATATGTTATTTTGGTTTTTCATGTTATTATGTTTTCTCTGTGATTTTGACATGTGAATTTCTTTTGTTGTTTCTGAGTCTTGTGTGAGACTCAAAGCTTCAAGTTTAGGTCTGCTTCTTTTTGTGAATTTTATGTGTCCTTGTGATTTCTCTAAGCTTCCGGTTCTCTCTTTTGATTTTATATTGGAGTGGCCAAATTGCTTTTGTCTTCAGGAGTTCCCACAGAGGCCCAAGTCAGATGAGGATCAGATGCTCTCACGCTTTCTCCTAAGGTCTGGATCCCTCCAGGATAGATTTTGGCCTCTGGAATTTGGGGGTTGGAGTGGCCTGGGAGCCCAGTCCAAGAAAGATGCTGGTCTCAGGCAGCTGGTGGCCATGATACCCAGAGATGCAAAGGAAGATGGGGGTGGGAGGTGGCCCCAAGGGCCCCTGGGGACTGCACTGGGGACCTGGGATGGTCTGGATGGAAAGGACCAGGAAGAGGAAAGTTTAGCCCTGGAGGCCAGGAAAGAGGCTGGAGGGTTGTACAGACCCAGGGAGGCAGAGGGAGGTGAAGGCAGGGCCAGGCCCAGAGCTGCCCCTGGGGACCCCAGAATGAAGGGAGTTGCTCTGGATGCACAGGATGAGGAAGCAGTGGTGGTTCCCCAGGTGTCTGGGGCACCAAGACAAGGAATGGGACAGGACCCAGGCTAGGAGGAGAGACCAACGGGGGAGATGGGAGGGTGAGTGAGTCTGGGGGAGTCAAGGCTCGGAGGGTGCGATGGACTTACCCTGGAGAGAGAAGCGGGTGGGTTGGAGAGAGGCCTGTGGGCCCTGCAGGCCCAGGGAAGCAGAGCGAGGTGAGGGCGGGGCCAGGCTGAGAAGCAGTGCTCCTGGGACCTGAGAAAAAACTGAGTTGTTCTGGATGCAGAGGATCAGGAAGAAGCAGTGGTGGTTCCCCAGGTGTCTGGGGCGCCAAGACCAGGAATGGGATAGGGCACAGTCTAGGAGGAGAGACCTGCAGGGGAGATGGGAGGGTGAGTGAGGCTGGGGGAGTCAAGGCTCGGAGGGCCCAATAACTTACCCCAGAGAGAGAAGCCTCGGGTTGAGGAGCCAATATAATTTTTTAAGAGTCCACATTATAGCTAAACACTACATAACATACAACAATGCCAGATAGGAGATACCTTCTTTTGAGTTGTTGGCCAGGGTGGCCCAAGGGACTCCCAGATAGTATAACCCAGCATAGAACTGGGAAAATGAACAGCAGACCCAGTCTTATCTAAAGGAATATTGACAACCAATTGCTGCTAGATGAGGAACAGCTGACCTTCCTAAAACAAAGACCTCTAGGTAGGTCTTTGTTTTGTAGATGGACAAGTAGTGGGGAATGGCTGGGAGTAATGACATCACAGTAGACAGTAGCAGGGATAACAGAGTATAAGGGCTCTAGTGGTGGGGAGGGAGGTTATGGGAGGGTGCCATATGGGAAATGGGTGTACAGTTGAATAAGATGTTTTGGGATGTTCTGTGTGATACACACACACACACACACACACACACACACACACACACACACACAAAAAAATCAACAAATAAAAAAAAAGAATTATATTTGAGAAGGAAGCATAAAAATTTATGTTATGTTAATTAGTAGAGGTGATAAACATTACCTTTGAAATCTACCTGATGACTTTATAGACATACACATGTGCCAAGGATTCGAGTGCAACCGATTATGACTACTAATAATCAGATACATACAGATTAGAGATGCATGTACCAGCATCTCAGTGTTATGAGCAAAAACAATGAGTCTTTCTGTAAGAAACATATATTTTAAAATGAAATGAAGATCTTTTTTAAAGGTTAAAAACTCATTCAATTTTATGTCTTACAGGGTTTATACTGAGTTCAATATTGTATCACTGTATTAATTCAACAGCAAACCTAAAAATTTCATAGCTACTTTTGAAAGAGATGTATCTTTGCTCTGGAAACTGTTAATGATTATGTTAAAGCTGTAATGAAATGCTTCTTATAAAAAATGGTATGATCTGTTGTTGCAGTTCAGTTAAACGGAGGAATTGCTGGTATACCGTATTAATGCCTTTAATCTGGAAATGGTCTCACACCCAAGAGGAAAAGATCATTCCATCCTAAATACACAATGGCACTCCCTAAGTGAGCCGCTGCTCTCCTGGTGATAGAGTCGGAAAATTGAAACAAATGTAAACCCTGCAGTGAGCACTTCCAGACCTCAAAATACAAGAGATACGTTTAACAATAATCAGTCTAAGGACAAGATGAAAAGTCAATAGAAGACTGACTGACTCCTCTAACTACAACAATGGCAACAACCGTGAAATGAAGACTGGAAGGGGAAGAGGGAATGTTAGGGAGGGGGAGACAAGAGGGGCGTGCGGTCGTCGGTGGGAAGATGGAGTCAGGACAGGTTCCTAAGAAACAGAAGGCATGGCACGGCCTCTTTGTCCTTTAGAAGTTTACCATCTGAAAGCAGTAGATGAAATTAATAAAAATGTATATGCTAATTAATTATTCATATTTCTTTAAAAATTTACTTATTAATTTATGAGTTTATGTGTGTTTATTCATATTCCTTTAAAAATTTACTTATTAATTTATGTGTATGAGTGAATGTAAGTGCACCCATGTTGTGCAATGCCCGTGGAGGTCAGAAGAGGCTGCTGGCCCCCTGGAACTGGAGTTTCAGATGGTTGTTAGCTGCCATGTGGGTGCTGGGAACCGAACCCGGTCTGTGTGGGCCCTCTGCAAGAGCAATCAGTGCTCTTAATCACTGAGCCATCTCTCCAGCCCCATAATTATTCCTGTTTCTGGACGTGGTGTGTTCCTGATCATTGGAAGAAACGGAGAGGTCATGAATGCGGTAGAAATGATTTAAATGTAAGATTTCCCTCACCTTTCATACTCCACTATTCCATATTAACATATTTTTCATTGTTGTTAATGTAACTTAGTAGCTTGCTCTCATTAATTTATTTCTCTTTAAAATAATTATGTAGCCAGAGGTGGTGGTGCACGCCTTTAATCCCAGCACTCAGGAGGCAGAGTCAGGTGGATCTCTGTGAGATCAAGGCCAGCCCAGTATACATAGTGAGTTCCTGGCCAGCCAGCTGGAGCAGGGAGACCCTGTCTCAAAATAAAATAAAACCAAAAAACCTTCCCCAAACAAAATAAAATAATATGTAAATGCTTTCTTCATTAATAAATGCATAATGAAAATGACTACTTTTAATTTTTTTAATTTTTATTGAGCTTTTGTTCATTTCATACAACAGTTCTTAATCAAATTAAGACCCCGTCTCCCATTCATGCCTCCATACCCTCCCCCAACCCAGCCTTATATATTGTGCCATACATGTTAAGTCCCATCTGGTCAGGCATTTTACCTGGATGTCCTTCGGTGCAAGTTCATCCACCGGAGTCTATTCAGCCTATCTAGAGATCTTAAGGAAGGTCTACTCTTCCTCTCCTAGTTCATAATCAGTCTCCAACAGTTCTCAGGCTAAGTAGGGCCAGCCTACCCTCCATTTCTCTCTAACCACACTGGGCTCTTGTCTGATTGAGTTGGCATGGATCGTGTGCTAAATGCCACCACTGCAACATGTTCACACCACCCGAAAGTCTCTGCTTCCCTATGTTCATGGACCAGCCCTGGCTCTTACATCTCACCTTTCTGCCCCCCTCTTCTGCAATGGTCCCTGAGCCGTGGGTGGGTGAGGTTTAATATAGGAGTCCTATCCAAGGACACACACTCTGAAATCTTTTATTCTCTAAAACTTAGCCAGTTGTGGCCTTCTGTGTGCCTCACACTCTGTTGTATAAGGAAGGTTCCCTAGTGAGAGTTGAGAGTATCTCCACCTCCTGTTCCACTGTGTTCCATGAGCTTTAGATATAGAGGTTTCTCTATTGATATACTACCTAGGGGTGGGCATCTCTCAGACATATATTCTCTGTGTGTGACCAGTTGTAAAACTTTGCAGTAGACTCCATCTGTTGCAAAAAGAAGGTTCTTTGATGAGTGGTGCAGTGTATACTTGTCCATAAATATAAGGATCCATTTTTAGCCTGTGGTAAGAAATTTCATTTGTCAAGAGATATGACAGAGATAGGGTTTTCTCTAGGATCTATGACCTCTCACCCATGATTTCACTCCCTTTGAGATGGCTTTAAGTCTAATTAGATAGCTGTTGATTATCCCCTGCCCCCCAGATAACAGTGCCACTACTGCACCAACGGAGGTAGTTTGCTGTCCCAGTCGTTATGTTTATTCGGCTTTAGGGTTGGGTTGGATCATTGATTGATTTTCTCCCTTAGCAGCTTGCATCGTATCCTCTAGAACTCTGAGAGCTAGACTTCAGGGAGAAGGCTTACAGGTCATTTCCAGCTCCATTGCTCCAAGTCCTGTGAAAAATGACTACTTTTTAAAATAAATTGACAATCTAGTTAAGGGGGGGAAATTACTAAGTATTTTTAGCTTTATTCAAAAATTGTGGGAATGGGGCTGGAGAGATGGCTCAGTGGTTAAGAACACTGTTCTTGAAGACCCAGGTTCAAATCCCAGCACTCACATGGCAGCTAACAACAGTCCGTAACTCCAGTTCCAGGGGATCTGACAGCCTCTTCTGTCCTCCAAGGGCATTACACGACACAGATGCACTTGCCTATATGCAGGAAATACACGCATACACATCAAATAAAAATGTTAAAAAAATTGTGGGCAAACATATTTTTCAAATCTATGAATTTTAAATTCTATTCATCAATAGCCAAGCTAAGATGCTGCCTCCTCCCCGAAGTTTATGGGGATATAATTAATATAATTAAAAACAATTTTTGTGTGTGGGTAGCTAAAATTTTTTAAACAAAAGTTCTCCTTGTCAAAACCCAGATGTGTCACTTTAGGGACTTTAGTTTTTCTACATCTAGCTTATGTAGAGAGCGGTCCGCATATGCATGCAAGTGCATGTGGGCTACCACTGTGTGTGCTGTGCCCTTCAAAGCTATGTAAGGCGCCAAGCAGCTAGAAGGTGCTCAGATACTTCAGGACTGAATTGAGAGGATGAGAGCAAGGGATGAACAGGTGGATGGGGAAAGGCAGCAGATGTGCCTGAGAACGCCTGCGAGGGGGCAGAGTCCAGCCCAGAGGAGTGGAGAGCTCTCTACTGGCAGTAGAATGAGGTAGAAGCCAGATGTGCCTGTAATTCCAGCACTTAGGAGGCTGAGGTAGGAGGACCAAGAGTTCAAGGCTGATTTGGTTACACAGGAAGGCCTGTCTCAAAAAGAGTCTTAATAAAACCAACCAACCAACCAATCAATCAATCAATCAATCGGCCAGCCAGCCAGCCAGCCAACCAACCACCAACCAACCAACCAACCAACCAACCAAGGCTGATTTGGGTTACACAAGGAGACCCTGTCTCAAAAAGAGTCTTAATAAAACCAGTCAATCAATCAATCAATCAATCAATCAATCAATCAATCAATCAGCCAGCCAGCCAACCACCAACCAACCAACCAACCAATCAACCAAGGCTGATTTGGGTTACACAAGGAGACCCTGTCTCAAAGAGTCTTAATAAAACCAATCAACCAACCAGCCAACTAACCAACCAATCAAACCAACCAAGGCTGATTTGGGCACACAGGGAGACCCTGTCTCAAAAAGAGTCTTAATAAAACCAATCAATCAACAAACCAACCAACCAACCATGGAGCAAGAGGAAATGTGGCGAACAGGCTATGCCCTTGGTTACTCTGTTGTGCAGAACAGCAGCATTCAGGCTCTGCCTAGCCTTGAATTCCTTTCCTAAGAAATTACTAGTTTATGTACTTCTTTTTGTGTGTGCATGTGTGTGAAGGTCAGAGGACAACCTCTGTTGTCATTTTTTAGGTGCCTTCCACCTTCTGTTTGAGACAGGGTCTCTCACTGGTTGAGAACTTCACCCAGTAGTTTAGACTAGCCGGCTGCCAAGCTCCAGGGATCTGCCCATCTCTGCCTCTCATCTTGTCATTTCTGGGAATATATGTGCACACTGATCCTGGTTTTTGACATGGATTCTGAGGATCAAATTCAGGTCCTCACACTTGCAAGGCAAATGCTTTACTGACTCTCAGTAATCAGTAAATTAGTCATCTCTCTCGTCTCTTGAATTCCATTTAAAAATTATTATTTATTTATTTATTTATTTGTATTAAAGTTATGTATATGAGTGTTTTACCGGCATGTATATAAGTGTACCTGTGTCACACAATGCCCTCAGAGGCCAGAAGAGGGTGTGGATTCCCTGGAACTGGCAGATGGTTGTTAGCTACCATGTGGGTCCTGGGAACTAAACCCAGGTCCTCTGGAAAAACAGCCAGTGTTCTTAACCACTGAGTCATTTTTCCAGCCCTTTTAATCCACTTCATAAAGCAAAACTTAACCTGATTTATTGCATTTTGAGAATAAGTGCCACTAGAGAATCACTGTATATTTTATTTACACAACAGCCAACATTTTCCAGCACACCAGGAGGGACAAACTGAAAATTTATTTGTGCCAATAATTGACACCTGTGAGTACACAAAATCTTCTCAGACACATGAGCTTATCAATCACTACAACTCTTTTACTTGAAAGTATAGGAATGCTCCAGAATGGAGACACGACAGGCCTGCTGACCTGTCACCCAGTCACTCATCATGAGCCTTACCTCTATGAGGGACTTCTGCCTTTGTCCTGGGTTCCAGCTCCTGTCCAGTTTCTCCTGACCATGACACTCAGCTCATTGCAGACTGACACTTGACACTGTCTGCCACCGCAGCCTACATTTGACAACTCTATATTCTAACAGCTCTGTGCCCTTGGTTCCTAAAAGTTCTTATCTGATCCCCTATGGAAACTTTTCATGTGTCTGTATTAGTTGTCTTTATCTTCAGTCCAGCCTCTCTGAATTCGTAGTCTCTTTACCACTTTGTTGTCTCTAACTTACAGATCTGCATTATTTTTTGATTTATTTTTACTTTATGTGTATGAGTGTATTGCCTGTATGTATGTAAACACACCCATGTCATGCAGTACCTACAGAGGACAGAAGAGGGTGTCATTTTCCCTGGAACTGGAGTTACAGATGGTTGTTACCTGCCATTTGTGTGCTGGGATTCAAACCCAGGTCTTCTGCAAGAACAGCCAGTGCTCTTAACTGCTGAGCCATCTCTCTAGTCCTGAATCTGCGTTATTTTGTAAAATGTAATGTGTGATCTGAGAATTAAGTCATCATCAGTCACAACTGGAATGCAAGAACTTGTGATTGCTACTGGCCATGTCTACAAAGGAAATCAGAAATACTTGGTGAATTCCAGCCAATAAAATTGATGTAGCTTGTGAATTTGTTATCCAATACATTTTGACATTGTGGGAAAAAACAAACCTATCAGTCTATGTTCATAGTACATTTCATAATAGGAAACGTGAAGCTGTGAGCAGACAGCTGGGGCACAGGAGGGGAGAGGATGCTTCTAGAACAGGCCAGCTGGGTAAGTTGGCTAGTAAACCTGAAATTAGAATTGAATAATTCAAGTCATTGTGTGATGGTACATGATGAACAAAATTATTGTAAAAAGATATGTTAACTTTAATTACAGATCAGCACGATGCCTGAACCACACAGCTGTCCTTAATCTTCCCATCCCACCTGGCTGAGGAGTCACCTGGAGAATTCCACTGAGGACAATCAAGGCATTCCAGATGCGTAAAGTTAAACCAAATGTTTGATGTTAAAGACTAGCACAATATTTGTATGGGGCACAGTTCCAGGACTGTCAGAGGCCAGCTGGTGCTGTCAAAGAACCAGGCACAAACTTACTTAGGTAAGGTGGAAGTTGAAAGCCAAGCAGAGGAATGTCTATAAATTCTTTTTCTTTTGAGACAAGGTGTGTCAATATGTAGCTCAGGTTGGCTTCTGACTTGAGATTCCCCTGCCTTAGCCTCCTGAATGGTGGGATTACAGGCATGCACCACTATTTCTGCTTATCAGAAAATGTTCTACAAGATGATCTTATCATTTCTGATAGGTTCAAAGCCCAGCATTTAAAGTTTTTCCAAATGTGCTAAAATGTTCTTTCAAGAATTTTAAAAATTACTTTGCATATTTTTCCTTCTTTTCTATTTTTGCATTTTCCCATTTTTAATTGAAATATACATTTAATTGAATTAAATTTATTTTTAATTAAATAATATATTTCGGTGGGCTACAGCATATGTTTGGTGCATATATTAGTTACTTTTATTGTTGTTGTGACAAAATATGGGCCTGGTGACATATGTCTTTAATCCCACCACTTGGGAGTCAGGGGAATCTCTGTGAGATCGAGGGCAGCCTGGTCTACATATTGAGTTCCAGGTCAGTTGGGGCTACAGGGAGATCCTGTTTCTAAAAAAAAAAAATTCATACAATGTATTTTTATCACATTCCTTCCCCATCTTTATTCCCACCCTACCCATCCTATGGCCTCCTCCCAGGATATATATATA
>NW_008340203.1:254096-258543 GCF_000622305.1 Nannospalax galili
GATCTCTGTGAGTTCAAGGCCAACCTGGTCTACATAGTGAGTTCCAGGCCAGCTGGGGCTGCAGGGAGACCCTGTCTCAAAAGACCAAAAAATTTTTTTTATTATTTTATTTTATTTTCTTTAAAGGTCTATCAATTCTAATCTGTGTTCCTCAAATGCTCTTAGATGTGTCATTCTCCTGGAGCCTGGTCAACCTACCAGGCATCACACCAGTAAAGAAAACTGACTGTTCCTCTCCAAGTAGCTATCAGTTGCCTTTAGATCCTCAGCTGAAGCTGGGGCTTGTTGTCCACCTCCCCATCCATGTTGGGTTTTTGTTTGACTTGGGCTTGGATAGGTCTTGTGCATGCTGCCACAAGCACTGTGGGATCATATGTGCAATTACCCTGCACTGTCCAGACAACATGGTTTCCTGATATTCGCCCACCACCTCTGGCTCTTACAGTCTTTCTGCCCACTCTTCTGAAATGATCTCTGAGCCTTGGGAGGAGAGAATGTGACATAGATGTCCCATTTAGGCCTGAGTAGTCCACAGTCTCTTACTCTCCTTAGGTTGACCAGTCGTGGGCCTCAGTGTTAATTATCATATGTTGCAAGAAGTTTCTCTAAGGAGAGTTGAGAAATGCACTAATCTATGGGTATAAGAGTAAGTCATTAGGAGACAGTTTAATACTGTATTTGGCAGAATGATAGTAGTAGTTTCTCTTATAAGGCCTGTGACCTGTCTAGCCACAGGTTCTTGTCCTTTATAACAGTGTCAGATATGAGCTCCATTTTGTTAAGTGGGCCTTAAATCCAAGCATAAGGTAGTTGGTTACTCCCATAACATCTGTGTCACTATTGTACCAGCGGCCCTATCTTGCCAGGCCAGTCATTATTGTAACTTGCAGCATTCACAGATGGGTAAGGTTGATGACTACCTTTCTCTTCTAGTAACATGCACAGCACCTTCTAGTACTATGAAAGCTATTCAGTAAAGATGACACTCTAAAATCAGTACCAGCTTGATTTTTCCTTGTTTGTTCTGCATCTTAGGTATGTGGTGTCTTCAGCAATCAGGTTTACTGTCAATTCTGGTGGGTAACCAAGAGCAATGGCCAGTATTGTTTGAGATTTTATGAGACATCTCTTGTCAACAATATCAAAAGAGGGAGTCCATTCCTGGCATTAGGCTTTTTATTTGCTAGTCTGTGGTATCTGGCAGGGCAGAAATAGCTAAAGAAACTCCATTTTGTCCTGGGCCGGTCCTGACTCCAGGTTCTGTCTGTCTTGGCATTCTTCCCAGCTGCTAGCCTTCCCCAGCAACACATTCAGGGCTTTTCGAGATCCTGACTGTGGCCTAGAAGTATAGCCAAAACAGCTGCTCAAGCCTAGACAAAGTGGCTACTGTAGCACTATCTCACTGGCTTCCATCTGGTCTAAACTGTCGTTATGATTTTTGCGATTTTTCCCTTTATAAATTCTGTACCCCTGAGCTTCAGTGTTGAGGGAATTTCAAAAGCACTAGTCAATTTCAGTCATGCCCTTATCAATGATCAATAAAGGACTCCTTTCCCTTTTAATTGGTTTATGTGTGTGTGGGTGATCTGTATCCTCTCGCCTGGGTGTAACAGGGCCATTGAACCTCCATTTATAGGGTAACTCCATTTAAACTCTTTTTATATTGTATATGTATATATTTGAAGAAGCTTCTACAGAAGTAGGTTTCCATATGACTTTTTCAGAGGACTTTAGTGTTAGTCATCCCTCCTCTTAGCATTTCTTTGACACTTAAAATCCTTTCTTCTAGTTTTTTTTTTTAATCACACAGTATCATTGGCTACTATAATCCTTCTGTGTAGTAGAACACTGCAACTTATTCCTCTCATGTAGCTGCAAACTTGTCCCTGTTCTGGGGGTTTCATATAAATAGAAGCATATAAGATGCAGCCTCTAGGGTCTGGCTTCTGCCACTTCCTGTGCTGTTGCCAAGGTGCGTCCACATTGTACTGCGCCTTGAGACCTCAGTTATCTTGGTTGATTAAGGCCTCACTGAACGTATCTAGCACACACTTGCCCATCATCCTTGATGGAAATTTGTTCTTTCTTCACTGTTGTGCCCAGTTCACGAGACCCCAAAGACCACCAAGGAGCCGACCGATGCAAACACACAAGGGTTCTTTTATTGTTACAAGCTTAAGCTTGGGCCCACTCTGTCACCGACCTAGCGGATCTCAGAATTGAGACCCCTTGCTTTGGGAGACAGAGGTTTTTATAGGTTTATTTCAGCAAGTTCAGCAAGTAGGGGAGTAGGGGGTCTCCAGCCTGGCAAGGATCTGATTGGTTGCAGCCCAGTGCCAAACCATAAACTGCTGGATTCAGGAAATCTGAAAAGATATCTGGACTTTTAGTACTTTCCTGTCCCTGGTTAATTGACCATTGGCGGGGGAGTTGTTCTCTATCTGTTCCAAGTATTGTGGTTTTTCTTGGAACAGGGCCCAGGGCTGGGTCAGTCCTCAGGAGGTTTTATCCAAGATGGAGTCACTCAGGTCTCTCACCACCTCTTGGTTATAATGAATAGTACTGATATCCATAGACATGCCTTCTCAGGGGTGTGAAGGAGGGGTGTATGTTGTGTGTGTGTGAAGGGACTAGGGAGTAAACTGATTAATGGGTACTGGTTTTCTTTCATGGTCATGAAAATAGTTTGGAACTAGACAATGAAGTTGGTCACACAATACTGTGAATGTACTTAATGACAATAAAGTGTACATTTAAGTAAATTTTATTTAAAAAAAATTCTAGGTAGATGTAGTGGTTTGAATGAAAATGTCCCCCATAAGTTCCAAGTATTTGGACATTTTGTCCCCATTTGGTGGTGCTGTTTTGGGAGGTCTTAGAAGGTGTGGCCATGCTGGAGGAAACACGTCACTGGGGACACTCATGTGCCACAGTATACATGTGGAGGTCAGGGAAGAACTTTCAGGAGTCAGCTTTCCTTCCACTATTTGGGTCCCAGGGATCAAACTCAGATTGTGAGGTTTGGAGGTAGCAAACCTCTTTAGTCACTGAGCTTGCTGGCCCTGAAGCACATCTTTTTATGCAATCAAGCAGATCTAACTTGTCATGTTATATTTTAGTATAAGCAGATTAGTTGTCAAGTAAGGGGACCTGCACAAGCAGTTGTATGAAATTCTGCCTTAATTACATATGGTCTTATGGTCTTGGGGAGGGGCTAGAGTATGTAGGCTGGGAAGGACTAGGGGTGGGTCTCCTCCACCTGTGCAGCCATGGGGGAGTCATCATCCATGCTGGGAGCAGACCTTCTACAGTGTAGCTGTTTAAAAGTCACCCATCCTTGGGGCTGGAGAGATGGTTCAGCAGTTAAGAGCACTGGCTGCTCTTTCAGAGGACCTGGGTTCGATTCCCAGCACCGACATCATGGCTAACAACCATCTATAACTCCAGTTCCAGAGGATCTGATGCCTTCTTACCTCTGGAGGTACTGCATGACATGGGTGCACTTACATACATGCAGGCAATACACTCTGACATATAAAAAATTAAAGACACCCACCCTCTTGTTCATAAGACCCTTACCTGTTGGTCTACAAGTAATCCTAATAAGCTAATTGGTTCCCCCAGAATGAATTTTGGTGGAATTATATCTTGATTTGTTGTTGGGACCTTAGAATGAGGAGTAGACATTGTTTACATCCCCGCCCCCAGGGAAAGAATATTATCGGCAAGTGCTTACCCAATAAGTACACTTTACAACACTTTGTTTCACCTTTATAATAATTTGAAGCAAATTCTTTCATTGTTCCCTATACAGATGAAGAATGGGACATGCAAACACTTATTACGAAGGAAATAAGCTTTTATGTCAAAATACGGCAGATTAATAATGTAAGCAAAGGTGCTTTTACTCCTTCAGAATTTGTCTGGAAATCTTTATGAAAATCTAGAGGGAAATCTCTTCATCATTTTTTAAACTTTTCTCATAAATCAAAAGCAATCAGTCGTTCATATTTTGCACCACAACCATGAACATTTCAAAGATAAGACAGCACCATTGTTAATGATTGCTCAAGGAAGGTTTATTGAAGGCAAAGGTTGCTGTGGGGTAATCAGTTGAGTCATCATTTTTGTATGTGACATCTTTCCAGGTGGATGGGGACTTCTTTTGCTGATTGCCAAGAAAGAGAAAGGACAGAAAGACAACAGGACAGACTTTTTTTTCTTAGATTTGCTCATTTTCCTAGACACATATGATGTCTTTTCTTCTTGTGGGCTTTTGGTATGTTCTGTTAGTTGCTTTGAGATTTCTCTTCCAGGGAGTGGAGCCTAGTGGTGAGTATTTTGCTGCGCTGGTCTACTTCCTCAAGAACTTTCTTAACCACTATGGCTTTGGCTGAATCTGAAAATTAAAAGGAGATTTTTAGAGAGTTTAAAAGACAAAGAAATA
>NW_008340203.1:258622-263850 GCF_000622305.1 Nannospalax galili
TAATTATATAAATAAATAAGAAATGATATAAAGGAATAACAGTATTAAAAAAATTAATTGAGCTTTTTTACATTTCATACCCCCTCCCCTATCTATGCCCCCGCCTCACTGGTCCCCACTGGACCACATGTATTTTGAGATACATGTTAAGTCCTATCTAGTCAAGCATTTGTACTCCGATGTCTTTCGGTACAAATTCATCCACAAAGAATAACAGAAATTTTAAGATGTAGGATGGACTGTGTTTAGAAAGCACAGACACTTAAGACTCATCTTCGGTGAATTTTGGATACTTGGCTAGGTAAAATCATGGTGACATTTGACTTTATTTAAAAGAAGTATGTATTACTAAAGTTAGACACCTAGCATGCAGTGATTACTATTGAGTATCTTTATTACGTCTTACTAAGCCAAGGTAATGTAAAAACAATGATCTCTGCACTGATGAGCTAGATAACATAACAGTGGAATTTCACTGTAATTACCTTTGATCTGACTTCCGGCATTTCCAGATCCATAATCCTTGGACTTGTAACTTGCAGACTTACAAGCCCTGTGAAGACACCACAAAAGAGGCTACATAGAGAGAAACGCTTCAAGTCTAGATCCATTGGTAGGTTTTATTTAGCTCTGGTAAGAATATATTCAGTGAGTCACACAGTCAAAACTGCCCCAAATTAAGGAGCAATATCTTTAAAATTTTGCTTATTTATTTTTATTTTATGTGTATGTGTATTTTATCTGGATATATGTAAGCATGCCATGGGTATGCAATGCCTGGAAGAAACTATTTACAAATAAACACTTGATATGGGACTTACATATAAAATACAAAAAGAACTGTTACTGATCAATAATTTTTTTTTCTGATGAACAATTTTTTAAAGATTTTTTAAAAAAGTGTTTGAGTATTCTTCATATATGTAAATGCACTTGTGTCATGAAATCCCAGCAGAAGCAAGAACAGAGCATCAGATCTTCTCCAACTGGAGTTACAATTTTTAGCCATCATGTAGGTGATGGAACTGGACCTAGGTCCTCTGTAAGAGCTCTTAACCACTGAGCCCTTAAGAAATGATATTTTTATTTATTTATTTACTTTTGGTCTTTTTGAAACAAGGTTTCCCTGTAGCCCCAGCTTGTCTGGAACTCACTATGTAGACCAGGCTGGCCTCTATCTCACAGAGTCCCAAGTGCTGGGACTATAGGCATTCGCCACCACACCTGGCTAAGAAATGAGATTTTAATCTTCATTACTTAAACACAGGGTTTGTTGTATTTGACTTTTTCAAATGCTGCTCATTCATTTCTTGGCAATAGAACATGGAGTTTAACATTTAGCATCCATAGTAATAAAGCCAGCCACATCAATTCATTTCATACCCCAGGAATCTAATTGTTTAGCACATTTCAGGGGAGTCATTCCTCAGCATCAGTGCGAGGTTGGCTCTATGACTGCAGTGGATTCAGTCGAAGGATGCTCAAGTCTCCTAGAGGAAGGAGGAGTATTTACATACACTACATTCTCCCGGGGCCTTACTTCTCTAGGTTACTTGTAATAGTGACCACAGTGCAAGTTGCTATGTGAATAGTTGGTATACTATAGTGTAGGGGATGATGGAGAGGAAGCTTCTGCACGTCCAGCACAGATGAAGTGTGTGCTTTTTGGACATTTACCCCCATGGGTAGTGGAATCCTTGGATGTAAACGTGGAGGGCAGACTGCATCTTCCATGAGAATTCCTTCACCTACCCCTCATCCCCTCCTATGAGGAGGCAGTAGGTCTCAATTTCCTTCTCCAGGTGGGCCTTGACGTTCAGGAGCTGCTCATACTCCAGCTTCTGCCCCTCGGTCTCGGTCCTGACCTGGTGCAGCTGTTCCTCCAGGGCGCCAATCTGAGCCTGGATCTGTGCCAGCTGCGTGCAGTAGTTACCCTCGGTCTCCGTCAGCGAGCACTCCAGAGAGTGTTTCTGTCAGGAAACAACACCGGGAGGCTGACAAGGATGTGCACACACGCTGAAATCTCATTGTCACAGGGCTCTGGTTTCTTAACTTTATCTGTAACTGTTTCAGGTTCCACATAGACACATTAAGATAAACCTTCAAAAGTGGGTCAGTCTTTCCTTTTGTTAAAACAGACCCTCGAGGCCTTGGGCTGCTGCTTTAGGTATTAGCTATGTCATTTTACAGAAAGGTATCTGTGGACATCTTTGCAGTATTACAGGGCTTTACAGTATTTCAGTATTACAGCCCAGTACTACACCCACTGGTTTTAAAGCCCAGTGGGTGTATATAAACCCAGGGGATGGTAAAAGAGCCCTCTTCATACCGTGGCTAAGAGAGACTGAAGTTCAATTTCCAGGGTCTGCAGCGTGCGCTTCATTTCAGTCAGCTCGTTCCGGGCTGAGGTTGTGGCTCCCACGTCCTCGGTGATCTGCTGCTGCAGCGAAGCGCTCTGAAATGACATCAACAGGAGGGCAGATCTTAGCTTCGTGAACAACATTACCACGCACAGGGACTGCTTTCTGGCCGAGAGTCACCTTTTCTTGGAACCAGGCCTCGGCGTCCCTGCGGTTCTGCTCAGCCAGGGCCTCGTACTCAGCTCGCATGTTGTTGAGCAGGACGGTGAGGTCCACCCCGGGGGCGGCGTTCATCTCCACGTTCACGTTGCCTCCGGCCGCACACTGCAGAACTTGCATTTCCTGCAGGCGGAGAAGTGTGCGGTTCAAGCCAAATGAGAGTCTCAGGGTCTGGAAGTTTAGCTTTGGAAGTGTTCTTGATAGGTCGTCTGGTTTCCCACCTAGGCTAAGCAGTGACCACCCTCTTCCCACATTTGATAGATCCTGCCATATTTTATTCTGGAAGAGTTTGAAAGGCTCCACAGTGCAATGTGAGTCAAATCACTACAATTCCAGCTTCTCAATTTTAGCTCTGCTACCAGGAATAAGCCGAAATTCCTTTTCCAAATGAAAGTCCTTAAAACACAAAAGAATTGTCCCCTGGCTCTTACTTTGTTTATGCTGTTAAAATGCTCCCTTGAGGTCTCTCTTCAGTCCAGTAGAGAGCAACCTGAATGTTCTCTCAGTTTGACTACTTCCTGAACACAGTCTGAACATAAAAGGCTGAGTCTGGATAATTCTGACTACTTGAAATGATATAAATAGATGTGTGTGTGTGTCCAGGGAAGGAAGGATCGAGCTATCTGCTAAGCTTAAGTGATTATAATGTCCCTTTGGATTTTGAAGTTAGATCCAGATGTGAATTCTAGTTCTGTTCAGTAGTGGCTGTGTCAGTTTGGGAAAGTTGATTCCTTATCTGACACTGGAGCTAATTAAAAACGCTTCTCTGGGCCATGTGAAAAGAAGTGAAAGAATTGGTATTAATACTACAACTTAGCAATGCTGTCTGATCTGTAGATGCTGAACAAATGCTGGTTATGATTCCTGTCATGGAAAAGCAGGAATCCATTTTGTGAGTACACAATATTTCATCTGCACTGCATGTTGTGGGTTGGGTCAGTTCTAAGCGTGTAGACAGCAGGTGTTACTGCTAAGCTTGTGCAAAGTGAAATAGCACAGATCTGCTGTCTGATGCTCCTGGCTCCTGGATAGGTCTGAAGGATGGCAGCCTTTTTTTTTCTGGGAAGAAAACACCCCCAGGTGACTCTAGCATTTTTTCTTTTCTGATGTACTACATTCTCTGTCTCTCTGTGTGGCTTTAAGGTCCAGAGGATTTATTGAAAAATTTTCCAGTTCAAGCAAAAAAAAAAAAGAAAGAAAGAAAGAAAGAAAGAAAGAAAGAAAGAAAGAAAGAAAGAAAGACAGGTAAAAGATTTAAAAAATGCAGTGATGGGGCCACCTATAAGTAAAGTGTTTTAAAAAAAATCAACTACTTCCAATTCATCAACAATTTATCAGGTAACTACCCTGGATGATAACCTCATGTGAACTTGGACAGTCAAATGAATGCTGTAATGCAAGTAGTTCTAGTTACATTACAAGCTAGCCTCGAGTCTAACCAAATAGCATTCTTAACTTGATCTGATTTAAGCATTTGAAACCATGGATATTTTTGACTGTTTAGAAAATGTCAAATTCATCTTCAAAGGCATTTTTCCTTTATTTAAGAAAAGGAAATAATGACTAAAACCAGCTCCAAGGATGAAATGGCTTTCTGATCTGATTTTGAATCTAGCTTCCAAAACTGACTACTTTGGAAGCATGCTATGTGCTTGGCAGTGTAAAGTCTACTGTGGGTTCAACTGCAGCTTCACCTTTTAGCCATGTCTGTTGAGAATGTCTTACTATGAAGACTTGAAACAATGTGTGTATGAAGTTAGTGTTTCTGTCTTCTAAATGTGCTGCTGTCATGTAGAAATTGAGATCCACTTTTCTGAGAATTTCCTTCAAGAGTGTTCATTTTATCTAATTAGCTATAATCATCTAAGTAGACCATTTAATGTAGCTGTAATGACAGCTAAACACCGATCATATAACTATGATTATTCTGGAAAGTATGATTCTTTTTTTCCCACGAGAAGGGTGAATTTGTACAAGTAATTCAGCACTTACAAAGACACGTTGGCCCTCACATGGGTCTGACAATGAGTCTCCATACTAACTTCTTGCTTAGTGGGTGGGTAAGTGTATTATCTGCTGGGAGGTGGGCTTTGGGCAGAAGGAGAGCAGAATGCATTACCTCTTTGTGGTTCTTTTTGAGGTAAGTCAGCTCTTCACTCAGGGTTTCGAACTGGATCTCCAGGTCTGTTCTGCACAGGGTTATTTCGTCAAGGACTCTGCGCAGCCCGTTGACATCGGCCTCTACACTCTGGTGGAGAGCCAGCTCATTTTCATACCTGGAAAAAATGCCAGTGATATATGCTGAACTTGGGACTTCTAAATTGACATATGTAGCCACAAGTGTCAGAAAAGGAATCAAACTTTTCCAAACTGACACAGCCACTACTGAGCAGAACTAGAATTCACATCTGGATCTAACTTCAAAGTCCAAAGGACATTATAATCACTTAAGCTTAGCAGATAGCTAGCTAGATCCTTCCTTCCCTGGACACACACACACACACACACACACACACACACACACACACACACACACACACACACAAACACATGCACATACACACACACAAATGTGTATACCCTCATAATACACATGGACGCATACATCAAACACATATACACAACACAACAGAAATAATAAAATATTAA
>NW_008340203.1:264851-304426 GCF_000622305.1 Nannospalax galili
CTAGATCCTTCCTTCCCTGGACACACACACACACACACACACACACACACACACACACACATCTATTTATATCATTTCAATATTCAGAATTATCCAGAATCAGTCTTTTATGTTCAGGCTGTGTTCAGGAAGTAGTCAAGTTGAGAGAACATTCAAAGTCTAGATACCTGTAATATATCCCCCTTCTACCTTTTTCAATCCACTGACTTCAATCAGTGCTGTCTGCTGGGATGCTGGCTGAGCTTGTGGGACTGACCTTGTGCAGGTGTTGTGCAGGTAACTGCAACTGCAGCGAGTTCATGAGTGCACTGGCCATGCTCTGTCCAGGAGACAGCGTTTCATAGCGCTCCTCCCTATCCTCTGACTCCTATATTCTTTCTGTCCTTTCTACATATGTCCTGCTTATTTTAAATCCAAGGGCTCGCCAAGTTTTGGATGAGAGTTAGTAGTATTTAATGGAGAGATTAAAGAAATTTTGTCTAAGACGTGCATGAATCACCATGAATTCTTTTCACTTTCTACCTACTTACTTGAGTCTGAAATCGTCAGCCGTCAGCCTGGCATTGTCAATCTGCAGAACAGCGTTAGCATTGCTGGTGGTAGAAGCGATGATCTAGAAATGGGGGGGGGGCGTTGAATTTTTTTTAAAAGGAAATTTATCACAATAGTTAAAAAAAACAAAGGTTTTTCTAAGGTTAGGAAGTCCAAGTAGCCAGATGTGGTGGTGAACACCTTTAGTCCCAGCACTCAGCAGGCTGATTTCTGTGAGAGCAAGGCCAGCCGGTCTGCACAGTGAGTTCTGGGCCAGCTGGGGCTACAGGGAAACCCTGTTTCAAAAACCAAAACAAACAAACAAGAAGTGCAAATAATAAAAATCAATAAAGTTATTAGTTGATGATTTTTTTTTCAAGACATGGTCTTAACTGTGTACCCGTGGCTGACCCAGAATTCACTTTGTAGACCAGGCTGGCTTTGAATTCACAGAGATCCATCTGCCTCTGCCTCCCAAGTGGCTGGGATTAAAGGCATGTGCCACCACAACTGGCTAATCAATGACATTTTTATCATGTTGTTAACAAATTGAATTTACCTCATGGATATTTCCAATGATAAATTGAAATACCCTCATTACAAATAAGGATGTAATGTTTTTTCCAGTAAAAAGAAATTTAGATAGTAAAGTACATATATATGACTGCAAATATAAAATTTTTTTACCTGGTTTTTAAGATCATCGATGATTGGGAAATATCTACTGTAGTCGTGATCCAGACCTCTGCAGGAGCCAGGCCCAAATTTCTCATACCAGCCCTTGATCTTCTGCTCCAGGTCAGCGTTGGCCTCCTGAAGAGCTTGTACATTATCCAGGTAGGAGGCCAGGCGGTCGTTGAGATTCTGCATGGTTACCTTCTCATTGCCAGAGAGGAGGCCCCCCTCATTCACAGTGAAGCCAGCACAGGAGCTGCCCACCCCTGTATTTCCTCCTGAGGAGCTGCCTCCAAAGGCGCAGGAGAAACCACTTCCAATGCCTGGCACACCACACGCATTCCCAGCTCCGAAGCTGGTGCCCCTGAGTGATCCTGTGCTGGGCCGGGCGTAGGATCTCCTGGATCCACTGGAAAGTCGCAGAGACATGATCTCAGGGCAAGTGTATCACAGAACTGTATTCTCGAAAGCCAGAATGGAGTGCCTTCTGACCCCAACGGTTCTGTTTGCCTTTTTATAGATATTTCCCAAGGGTGTTCTACATGAAATTCTGCCTACATAGGGTAAACCATGGCTTGCCAGCCTCAGCAAGTTAGCATAATTGGATGATTTTTCCTAATTAGTAACTAACTTTGCTGGGTTTATTTCTGTAGGAGGGAACTTGCCCTCAGGTTGGTGGTTATCTGGGAAATGGGTCCAGGTGGAGCAACGTCAGGCTCATTATTATAATTTAAAATTACTGGTGAGTCAGCCTTTGCTTCCACCCTCAGAAGATAAAGCTGATCGCCATCACAGAGCAGGAGTTTGGCAACATGGTTTTGGATTATTAAGCCAAGGCAGGTTTTGAAGTTTCTGAGACTCTACTTTTATTTTCACAATTCTTTCTACATCAGTTGAATTGCAGCCTTGATTTTTCCCACCGGGTCCTTCAATCACCAGGATTTGGTTCATTCATTTGTTTCTTCTGAATTCCTCTGGCCGCTGTTTCTGATGGGAAATTAGCTTCCATTTTGGCTGATGTATGCAACATATTTTGTTAACGCTTATGGCTGGGCAAAGTTGTCGTCTCCTCATCCATTTTGGTAATTAGGAACACACCCCTAATTGCTGTTATGTTTTGTGGCAGTTTGGAAGGACATTAATTTATTTCCTGACCCCACAAAATTTGAAGCCAACTTGGAAGGAACTGTTTCATTTGTCTTCACGTGGTTTATTTAGCTCCGGTGAAAGGCATAGCAAGCTAATGCTTTATTGGGTGTGGGTTCACATATATTTATTGAAAACCCTAAATGTGAAAAAACTCCATTTAAATGACAATTTATAATTTGCATATTTATGTGTCTGTGATGATTTGATATGTGTACACTATGGAATGTCTAAGTCAAGCTAATTAACATATTTGTTCTCTCATATTTTTGTAGTGAGAACATTTAGAATACACTTAGCAATTTTCAAGTCAGAAGTGCATTGCTGTTAACTATAGTCACCTAATTGTATAATAGATCTCCTGGACTTATTTCTTCTAACTGAATTTTTGTACCATTTTACTAAATTTCCCCAATGCATTTCCCTGATGATTAGTTAACACATTTTCATATCCCTGTTGATCATTGGTATGATTTCTTTAAAGGATTGTCTTTTAAATCATGCTCATTCTTTTTGTTACTCAGTTGAGTTCTTTATATATTTTGGATACTAGCAGTCTGTCAGATGCGGAGTTCACAGTGTTTTCTCTCAATATGTAGGTCAGTTCTCTGTTCATTGTTTCCTTTGCTCTGAAGAAGCTTTTTAGCTCCAAGTTTCCTATTTTTTTTTTTTTTTGTGTGTGTGTGTTTGTTGCCTGTGTTTTCAGGGTCATATAAAAATGTTTGTGCATGGGCTTGCGAGATGGCTGAGCAGTTAAAAATGCTTGCTGCTCTTCAAACGACCCAAGTTCAGTTCCCAGTACCCATGGAGCTGTGCACAACCTCCTGTAACTCCAGCTCTAGGGGATCTGATGCCCTCTTCTGGCCTTTGTGGCTATCTGCACATATGTGGCCAGACACAAAACTGAAAGTGAAATCTTTTAAAAAAAGCCTGTCCAGACCTATGTCAAGAGTGCATATGTATGTGTATGTGTGGTGTGTGTGTGTGTGTGTGTGTGTGTGGTGTATGCATGTATTTGTGTGTACACACAAGAGGTCAACTTTGGGCATCTTTCTCTACTGTTCTCCATTTATATATTAAACATTTATTTATTATTATATGTGTATGACATATGTATGTGTGGAGGTGTACATGTTTAATGGTATGGGTGTGGAGGTCAGAGGACAACTTTGTGGAGTTGGTTCTTTCCTTCCATTTAAAAATTTTTTAGATTTATTTTTATCTATATGTACATGTGTGCATCTGTATGTGTGTATGTCACATGTGTGCAAGTACCCACGGAGGTCAGAAGAAGACATTGGATCAGCTTGAACTGGAGTTACAGGTGGTCATGAGCCACCCGACCTGGGTGCTGGGAATTGAATGCAGGTCCTCTGCAAGGGAGATGAATGCTCTTAAGTACTGAGCCATCATGCCAACCCATCTCCACTTTTACATGGGTTCTAGAGTTTAAACTCAGTTCATCAGGTTTGCATGGCAAGACTTTGGCCCACTGAGCCATCTTGCTAACCCCTCCACCTTATCTTTTGAGATAGAGTCTCTCATTGAACTTGGAGCTCACGATTTCACCCAGACTAGCAATCCCCCAGGAGCTGCCTGTCTCTGTATTCTTAGACCTGGGGTTACAGACACATGTTGCTATGCCCTGTTTTTAGGTAGGTGCTGGGACTCTAAACTCAGGTCCTCATGTTTACATAGCAGGCACTTTACCCACTGAGCCATCTCCTTAACCCTATTTAGTACTTTTTCTTTTCTTTTCTTTCCCTTTTTTTTTTTTTTTTTTTTTTTTTTCTGAGGCAGGGTCTTACTTTGTAGCTCTGGCTGGATTGGAGCTCTCTACATAGACTGGGCTGGCCTTGAATGCATAGTAGTCCACCTGCCTTTGCCACTCAAGAGGCATGTACCCACACCTGGCCTTGTTTAGGATTAAGAATTTATTTAATTTGTGTATGTGTATGTGTGGGTGCACTTATGCCATGGTGTATGTTTAGAGGTCATAGGACAACTTTCAAGAGTTGGTTCTTTCCTTCTATCACATGGATCCTGTGGGTCAGGCACTTTACCGACTGTCATCTCCCAAGCACTGAGGATTTTTAAATTTTTGTTTACCACAGATACTGACCTATATTTTTCTTTTAACGCCATTGTCTGGTGTTGGTATAAAGGCAATTATGGCCTCATAAAATGAGTTTGGAAGTATTTCCTTCTCTAATTTTTGAAAAAATGTGAGCAGAGTTAGTATTAGTTCTTCAGTAAACGTTTGGTAGAATTTATATACAAATTTATGGTCCTGGACTTTTCTTGATGGGAAACTTTTAATTTAAAAAATATTTTATTGTTTTTATGTGTATGAGTGTTTCACCTGCATGTATGTAAGTGCACCCATGTCATACAATGCCTGGGGAGGTCAGAAGAGGGCATTGAATCCCTTGGAACTGGAGTTACGGATGGGTGTTATCTTCCATGTGGGTGCTGGGAATTGAAGTCAGGTCTTCTGCAAGAGCAGCCAGCGCTCTTAACTGCCGAGCCATCTCTCCAGCCCTTGGAGTCTTTTTATTGTGGAACCAGTCTTACTACTGGTTTGTTCAGAGCTATCGTTTCTTCAAGTCCAGTGTTGGTCTGTTGTGTTTCTAGCAATGAATCCATCTGTCGGTTTGCTCATAGAAGACTCTTATGACCCTGAGTGCTGCTGTGGAGTCACTGCCGTGTTTCCTCTTCTAGTTCTGATTTTTTTGAAGCTCTCTTTCTCTGTCCCTCTGTGTCTGTCTCTTGGACTCTCTCTGTGTCTCTCTCTGTCTCTCTGTCTCTCTCTTTGTGTCTCTGTCTCTCTTTATCTCTCTCTGTCTTTGTCTCTGTCTTTCTTTTTCTCTCTGTTTCCTCTTCTCCTCTCTTTTTGGTTGCCTGGCCAAGGCTTGTTCGTTTTGTTCATCTTTTCAAAAATTAACTCTTTTATTTATTGTTTCTATTCTTCATCCTCTTCTTTGTTCTCTTTCTCCTTCTCCTTTTCTTCCTCCTCATCTCTATCTTCCTCTTCTTTCTCCTTTGATACAGATTCATTTCTGATGCTGGCCTGGAATGTGCTATAAAGTGCAGGCTAGCCTCAAATTCATGATTCTCCTGCCTCGGCCTCCTGAGTGCTGGACATAAAGGTATCTGCCACTACACCCAACTTCATTTTCTTTTATTTTTATTCCTTAAATTGATTAACCTCATGCATATACTAGATAACATATATGGGATATTTATAGAAAACTGTTCATAGTATTCCCAAAGTAGAAATAATAATTCCACAGTAATATGCACAAGTTTTGACGAATACTCCAAAACTGTTGTCAGTTTGGGTATAAAATGGTATCTCACGTGGTTCCGGTTTTGTTTTTGTAATTGCTAATGTAGTTGAGCATTTTTAATACATTTATTTGTAATTCTGAAATCCTCTTGGCATGCTGACAATGCCTTTCTGTCTTTACCTTCCCTTGCTGCTGCTGGAGTTCTTCCTGTTACTCAGTTGAACAGAACCATCGTTGTTCCTATATCAAGCTTTAAAATCTTCCCTTTGCTGCATTGTGGACTTACTACAACCTGCCTGCATGTGGATTCACTGTTACGTTATTGGTAGTTCACCCTTAGGGATGTCTAGTGAAAAATTTGAGATTTGTCAAGTATTGGTGACAGACTTTTACTTTTTTATTTTTTGTAAATATTGATCTTTTGGAAACAAGGAAGAATACTTAAAGCTTCCAGTCTTTATAGGGAGGATGGCATTCATTAAAAACAAGCAGTTTAGAGTAATCGTTTCTTCTTGCATCGGTTATAAGCCCGTCCAATGCAGACAGGAAAGCCTACTTATCTGTTTAAGTAGGAAAATGTGAAAACAGAAAATGGAAGTTTGATTTCCAGGAAGAACTCCTCAACAGCAGCAATGGAAGATAAAGACAGAAAGGTACTGTCAGTATGCTGAGAAGAATTCAGAATTACAAATAAAGGAAAAGAGAGGAACTCTATTTGGAGACTAAGGAAGGATAATGATGACTGGCTGTCATAAGATAAAGTGGGTGAGGGGCTGGAGAGATGGCTTAGCAGTTAGGAGCACCCACTGCTCTTGAAGAGGACCTGGGTTCAATTCCCAGCAACCACATGACAACTAAAAATCATCTGTAACTCAAGTTCCAGAGGATCCAATGCCCTCTGCTGACCTCCGCGGGCATTGCATGACAGGGGTGGACTTACATGCAGGCAATACAGTCATACACATAAAAAGAAGATAAAGCAGGTCAGGTGCTGAGCTTGCACAATAGTAAGTTTTCCACCAGTTTTGAGAGAGCTGAGCATGTGACTCTAGTCCTGCAATTTCTAGGGCAAAGCTTCTATGACCCTGACAGTCAGACTAGACTAATGAAGCATAGTGAGGGAATCTGTAGTCTAAACAGGAGAAAACCAATGACCAGAATTAGTTAATATGGGACAGAGAAGAAAACTGCTGGGAGAGAAGTTGGAGCTAACCAACTAATATAGAGGAACTTGGCAGAGAGCTAGAGCATGGCAGAGGACGGGAGCATGGGCAGAGGATGGGATTATGGGCAGAGGGCGGGAACATGGGCAGAGGACAGGATCATGGGCAGAGGGCAGGAGCATGGGCAGAGGACGGGATCATGGGCAGAGGGCAGGAGCATGGGTAGAGGACAGGATCATGGGCAGGGGCCAGGAGCATGCGCAGGGGGCAGGAGCATGGGTAGAGTTCACACCCTCTCTGCTAGTAGCCACACTCCTCACCACGTCATTGATGACTGTGCACACAACACCCTGCCTGTCTATGGCCCATCTTTGGTGACAGTAGACTCTTATTGGGAAAACAGAATGTGCCTCAGTGAAATTCCTATGGGGATTCTGTTTTATGCCTTAGAACTATGATAGTTAATCTTGGTTGTCAATTGACTGGATCTGGAATCAATTAAGAGGCCTGCCTCTGGTGGGTCTGTCAGGGTATTTTCTGGAAGGATTAACTGGGAGGGGAAGAACCTCCTCAAGAGTGTGTGTCACCTTGTCACAGTAGCTCAGATATAAAAAGATCTGAGGGAGAAGCTGCTGCTTTTGGCCTGCTGGCCTTCACCTCCTGCTGGTGAATGCATCTGTCCTATTGCTACTGTAACCATTGCCACCACTGCTGCCTCCATCTTTCGCTGCCATTGAAACCCCCCTTCTTTGCCTTCCTGACATGAACCAAAGACAAATGGCCCTCAGCTCCTCCAGGCCCTCAGTACCGATTGGGGTTGCTGAGGCATCCAGCCTCATGGGCTGAACAGATACTGTGTTCTACCCTTTCCAGCGTGAAGAAGGCATGTTGGATTATCTAGACTGTACTGTGTAAACCAATCTAACACTTCTCTTTTGAACAGCTATTTTGAACAGTTCATTCTATTCGTTCTGTCCTCCTAGAGAACCCTGACTAAATACAAGGACTCCTGTCACCACGGGGGAGAAGTTCTGGATTTGAATCTCGGCCCCACCACACCTCAGCCATGTAGCCCTAGGGAAATACCGTTGTCTCTTTGAATATGTATTTCTTTGAATATGTATAAAGTATGCTCAAGCTCAGTAAATGTAGGATACTGTCGTTATAGTTCTGCCTTCAAAATCACTTCTGACTTAATCCAATTCCATAGCACTGAAATTATAGCTTTGATCATCATGGTTGGTGCCATTCATGACGAAAGACCCCACAAAGAAATCAACATTTAAGAACACTATCTTCAGGTTGGGGTCATTTATATTATTCAAGAGTTGGAAATAACAGCAATAAGGTCTTGTAGATCCGCCCTCAGAGGACCCAGCACCGTGAGGTGACGTGTTCCAGTGAATGTGCCATTCTGAACTCCATGTTCTCTATACTCCAGTTTGTTAGAACTCTTCAGTGACACCTGTCATACATGTTGGAAATCCAGGTTTTCTACCGCTGCCTCCCTCGTTCCACCCAAGTGGAAAACTCACTTTATCTCAGCATTCTGATGCTTTTCAGCACCAGCTGCACATCCTAAGATGATTGGGTCAGAATGTCAGGCATGACGTTTTAATAATAATAATGATCTCAATTCTTGATGTTTGGTTTTTAGCCTCAGCCTTTAAAGGCCGCACCATCTCTTCAGCCCTTAATTAATTCTTGAGAATTTCATACATGCATACAGTGTATTCTGATCACATTCACTCTTTCACTCCGCTTCCTAACACCTCCTAGATCTACCTCCACCCCCTTCCAACTTCACGTCCCCCCACTTTTTATAACCTCTCGAGTTCCATTTGTGCTGTTCATATACGCAGAGCTGTGGGGCCATCCACTGGAGCATGGTTGACCTACCAGGGGCCACACACGTTAAGAAAACCAACTCTCCTTCCCCTAGCAGCCATCAACTGTCATTAGCATCTCAGCTACTGGTGGGGACTGGTGAACTCCTCCCTCCTCCATGTTGGAATGTTCACTGACTTGATCTCGTGCAGGTCCTGTGCAGGCAACCACAGCTGCTGTGAGTTCATGAGTGAAGCAGTCATGTCGTGTCCAGAATACAATGTTTTGCTCTGATCTTCCCCGTCTTCTGGATCTTCAATCTTTCTCCCTCTTCTAAGATGTTCCTTGAGCCTCAGGGGCAGGGGTGTGATATAGCTGTCCCATTTATTGCTAAACACTCCACAGACATTTCTCTACCTTTTGGTAAGTTGAGTTTCTGTATTAGCTGTTGCCCAGTGCACAAAATGTGAGGCATGAGCTTGTGTGCAGGAGGATGCTGGTGAGATTTAGACTGCATCTCATGCTTGAGTAGGGGGGTTCAAAGTTTGTCAGTCATCACCATGGGTGGGGAGAGGGGAGATGTACATGTTGCAAAATGGAAGAATAGCTAACCAGGTTCAGATCAACAAACACTCAAGGATCATCTAGGCATCAGAAGGGCAAACAAATCCTAATGATCAATGGATACATAAATTTTTACATCTGTAGAATCCCAAATTCCAAGAGATAGGTCATTTACATAAGTAATTGGGGACAGAGAGTAGGGCTAAAACCCTTTCCTATTTATTGTGCTATTAATTGAGGTGAATGTGATTGTGAGACGAAGCCTTACAGTGTCCTGGGTGTGGTTGTATGGAGATCAACTGTGGAAATGGAAAAGATGCAGATTCATAAAAAATAATTTGAAGCAGAAGAATTCTTCATGAAATAGCAAAAGGCCCACAGAATAAAAACGAAAATACAGATACACTAAGGTTTTTCCTTTTCTTGGAAAGAGTTAAAAAAGTTGAGAAGCGTAGACAGATAGGGGAATGGCGGTGATGTGGGAAGGGAAGCATGAAAAAGGTGCCTTTCCCCCTGGAGTCGGATTTGCCTTTTTTGCTGAGAAAGGCAGGAAACTTCAGATACCCCCAGTAAAGCCAAAATTGTCCACGGGAACAATATATGTTTTCCAAAAGACGGCTCATCAAGGACAGTAGGTAAACTGTATTTACTTAGGACCAATACGATGTATAACCCTGGATTTCCAGAACTCTGCTCTTATCCCTAGGTCTAAACAATACCCCACAAACCTACCTTACAACTTTGCAGAAGGAAATTCTTTGACTTTTAACCTTGTGTTAAGATATGCCCTTTGAGCAATGCCGAAAAGAGAAGGGGAAGTTTCTCAGTAACCTTTAGCACTACGCCTTAGGAGTCACTAACATCTTATGTATACCCATTATAAAGACACCTGTGTGACTCTCCCTGGAGAAGCCCACACCCATGCTTGGGTACATCTGAGTCTTTCCCTGAGCATCTCTTTTTCTATCAACCCCTGTGCTTCAGATCTATGTAAAAAAAAAAAAAAAAATGCCATTTGGCAAACATCCAACTCTGCTTCGTATTGGCTCCCCTTGAAATTCTTCCCTTTGTCAAAGCCAAGAGTACCAGTGTCTCCATCTGTGTTACCCATGAGACCATGAGGAGAGGAAGAAAAGGAAACATGATTCTAGTCCTTTGACTTCTAAGAACAGACATGAATGATTTTCTTGGGTTACTTGACCAATGGGATATTGCAAACGCGATTGTTTCATTTTATGAATGACCTTTTCCTCCTTCACAATGCTTTGGCTGTCACCCGCTGCTCCATTGTGATGTTGCTTATTTTAGAGGATTTTTCTTCAACGGAGTGCACTCTCAGGGAAAGGAGATTGCCAAGCTGATCTAGTTCTTCAACCATTGTTCTGACAAATGTTTCTTCTGTTGAGTCTAAAATGAAATAAGTGAAAGTTCAGTAAGCATTCTTAACAAGCTGAAAGGTATTTATTTAGTCATGAGAGGTATGCTTTTTAAAATTGTTTTTTGTAAGTTCTCAGTAAATTGAGATACAATACTGTTTAAAGTCAATGCTTAATAAGATCTAGGAATATCTATCTTCCTCCATTCCTCCCTCGCTCCCTCCCTCCTTCCCTCCTCCTTACATCATTTCTCTCTCTCTCTCTCTCTCTCTCTCTCTCTCTCTCAGCAGTGGGTGCTTGAAATTAAAATAATATAAGCACCAGGTAAGTATAGGCCTGGAACAAGCAATGTCTGCTCCCCTCCCCTGCCCTCCCCTCTCCTCCCCTTCCTTCCCCTTCCCTTCTCTTCCCTTCCCATCTCTTTTTTCTGGAGTTGGGAATTGAACCTAGGGCCTCACAGCCTACTAGACAAAGGCTTTACCTCTGAGCTTTATCTCCAGCCCTCTTTTTGCTTTTTATTTTGAGACAGTCTTGTTGAGGCGCTGAGGCTGGTTTTCAACTCACTTTATAGCCTAGACAGGCCTTGAATTTACAATCCTGCTGGTACAGTTTGCCAAGTACCCAGGACTACAGGCATCTGTCACCGGATCTGGCTATTGCCTTCTTTTAAATACCAACTTCCCCTATTTTTGTCGTTTAAAATAAAGTAGCTTATTAAAGTAGAACTGTAAAGAATGCATTCCAGGCATGAAGATGTTGGAGGGTTAATTCTTCATATCAGTCATTGTATAATTTGACCAAATCTGCTCTATAGGGATAAAAAATTTAAAGAATTGTCAGGCCAACATGGTTGCACACACCTGTAACCCTAACAAGTGAGAGATCAAAGAAGACTATGGGTTCTACATCAGCTTGGGCTACATGGCAAAATTTGAAAAGAAAAAAAAAGTCACAATACCCTCTCATTGATTCATTCACTAGACCCAAACTTAGAAATAAAATTTGTTTAGTGAATAAATAGCTCATATAATACATCTGATGGAGTTTAAAGGGATTACATTAAGGGCTGTGGAAATGGCTCAGTTGGTGAAGTGCTTGCTGTGCAAGTATGAGGACCTGAGTTCGATCCCCAGAACCCACGTAAAAGCCAGGCGTGGTGATGCACACTAGCAATCCCAGCACTGGCGAGGCAGAGACAGGGGAATCCCTGGGGGTTCCCTGGCCAGCCAGCATGGCCAAATTGACAAGTTCCAGACCAGTGAGAGACCCTGCTTCAAAAAACAAGGCAGAGAGCACTGGGGAAGACATCTGAGGTTGGTCTCTGCCTTCCACATGCATGAGCACACACATGGACCTGCAGACACTCATACATGAACATGCATCTGAACACATACAACACAGACACACTCAGAATTACTTCAAGTAAAACCCTTTCCCCACCTTTGACTTCATTTACAGGCTTGCTGTCTTTTAGTTTGTAGCACGTGGGCTTGCTTCTTCTGTGGAGAGAATAGATTATGGTATTTTCTTTCAAGAAGAGCTCATAAATATGAATTGGAAATGGTAGTTTTTAAAGATTTATTTTAGTATTTATTTATTTATTTATTTATTTATTTATTTATTTATTTATGTGTGTATGACATGTGTGCAGGTACTCTTGGAGGTCAAAAGAGGGTGTCTGATCCTTTCCCCTGGAGCTGTAGTTACAGGCAGTTGTGAATCCCCTGAACTCTGGTCCTTTTGAAGAGCAACCAGTGCTCTTAACCATTTTTGGAGTTCTAGCTTAAATTGTTCTATTTTAAAAAATTTTATTTATTAATTTAAAAATTTTATGTGTATGAGTTATTGCCTGCATGTATGTGAGTGCACCTGTATTGTGCAATGCCGCAGAGGTCAGAAGAAGGCTTCGGATTCCCCTGGAACTGGAGTTAAGGACAGTTCGTAGCTGCCATGTGGGTGCTGGGAATCGAACCTGGGTCCTCTGCAAGAGCAGTCAGTGCTCTTAACCGCTGAGCCATCTCTCCAGCTCTGAAAACATGTTTTGGAGTTCTAGTTTCAATAAGTTTTAAATTGTTCTATTTTTAAGGCATGTCAGCAAGCTTTTCATGATTTCAGCATAGTGAAAAAAGATTTATTAAGTGGATAGTCATGACCAGATGCTATCTTCTTCATTTAGCAACATGGGAACCCCAAATTCTTCTTCTGACTTTTCACTCAACAGGCCAGTGAGCATGTTTAGAGTGCCTACTCTGTGAAGGAGCTGGACTAGGCACTGTAGAAAAATAAAGACCTAAGAAACACACATCGTTTATAGTGTTAGGAAAGAAAACGTTCATGTAAAGTTATGCTTAACATTGATTAAAACATGCTGTGTGGTAAGTGGAGGGTGAATGGTCTCTAAGTACTGAGGAGGCAGTGTCACTGCAAGGTGAGACAGCCTGGAGAGGGCTCCCCTGGCCTCGGAGGATTCAGATGTCAGCTCTTCACAGTGTGAACATGGGCAAGCATTTAGTAACAGCCTCTGAGGACATATGTGTGTAAGCCTCTGTCAAAGCACTTTTCCTACACAGTGAGGTGCTGTGATTGAGAGCAGTTACGTATGGCTCTAGTGTTATCACAGCTTTACCAACAAGAAAACTGTGGTTCAAAGAGATTAAGCCATGCGCTCACACTCACTCAATATGTGATTCACACTCAGGGCTGCAATTCTAGGGCTTTTTGGGTCTTGGCTAACAAACTCTGATGCCTCTCTAATGAGATCTTGAAAGGGAGCTATGGGTATCACCATATCACCAATGCAATTAAATCTTCTTAATCATCTCTCTGAACTTTCATAGAGGGTGTGTGTGTGTTAATTAATGAAATAATAATAAAATAGGATGAGTCATTAAATGTGTTTATAGGCAAGCCAGGGCTACATAGTGAGACCCTGTATAGAAAAATGTTTAAATATAAATCACAGAATGCAAATTTTCTCTTGGAACAAAGTACTAGAATTGTTGAGAATTTTATATTTAAATGCCTTTTAGTAATTATACAGACAAATATTCTGCATACTCAGATCTCTGGTTTCTAGGCTGGGTGTGGTGGTGCATGTGTGCAATCATAGCACATAGGAGGCTCAGGCTGAAAGACCTTAGTGTTCAGTGTTTGAGCTATGGAATGAGACTCTGTCTCAAAAAACCCAGACTCAAACCCAAATGAACCAAAAACCAAAAACCAAAAAATTCCCAAAACTTTAATTTTCAAATTTCTATTTTCATTGTACTTCGATGCAATAATGTTATGTACATGAATATGATTTTTAAGAAACTCTAGGCTACTATATATGTATATGTATATAATATAAAATATGATAATAGGAGCTAGAGAATGGTTAAGCACGGTTGCTCTTCCAGAGGACCCTATTTGGGGTCCCAGCACCCACATGGCAGCTAACACCAGTTTTTAACTCCAGTTCCAGGGGATCTAGTGCCCTCTTCTGGCCTCTGTGGGCATTGCACACATGTGGTATACTTACATGTAAACAAAACATTCATTCATACACATAAAATAAAAATAAATAAAATGTTAAAATGTAAAATACTAAATAAATATTTGCACAATATATGCTAGATTTATAGACATGTCAAATGTATGTACCACATAGCATATTTATATAATAATCTCTATGAACACCTTGTTGCTGTGAGGTCAATCTTCTCTCATGCCCACCTTACCTCTGCTCTCCGTCTAGTAAGGTGCAATATGTTTCGATCTCCTGTTCCAGGCATGTTTTGATGCCCAGCAGCTGCTCGTGCTCCAGCTTCTGGCCTTCCGTCTCCGTCCGAATCTGCTGCAGTTGCTCTTCCTTCGCTCCGATCTGGTCCTGGATTTGTTGGAGTTGAGCATAGTAATTTCCTTCAGTCTCAGCCAATGAGCTTTCATAGGACTGTTTCTGAAAGAACAGAGTAAAGCTTAAATGATCAAGAGAGAGTGGCATGTCCATACTTTAAACATTCTCAAGGTAAAAAGGGATATTTGAACAAGGTATAAGTATTTTCAATTGGAAATCAAAACGGGCAAGATTTAAAAGAATGTCTTTTTTCATTGAAAAACTTCAGGGTTAGGGATTGGTGGGTCAGAAGTCATGTTTATGGATGGAATTCTTTTTATTTTAATTTTTTATGTGTATGTGTGTTTTGCCTTCATGTATGTAAGTACAACCATGTTATGCAATGCCCATGGAGGACAGAAGAGGGTATCAGATGCCCTGGAATTGGAGTTGTAGACAGTTGTTAGCTGCCATGTGGGTGCTGGGAACCCAACCTGGGTCCTTTGCAAGAACAGTCAGTGCTCTTAACTGCTGAGCCATCTCTTCAGCCCCTATGGATAGAATTCTTGATACTTAATATAACATATTTTTAGTCATATAATTATACATACCATATATAGTATTATAACTATCCATTTTACTTATGTGTTACTTACCTATGCATATATAATGTTGTGTTCTGGTTGTGGTTTGAGTATGTCCCTCCAAGGATTTGTGTATCAGAAACTTAGTCTCAGTGTGCTGCTGTTAAGATATGTGGGAATCTTTAAGAGTTGGGGCATAGAGGAGGTTATTAAATCACTAGGGGCACTGTTCTTAGAGTAAATAGAGTTGTAGTGGGACACTGGTTAGTTCTCCTGAAAGCTTCTGTCATGATGCCATGTGCCAAGATGTGATGTAGTCAGGGAGGGATTTGCCAGAGTTAGGGACATGCTATTTGAGTTTTTAAGTGCCCACAAGCTGTAAGCTCTTCTCTTTGCAAGATATCCAGCTTCAGGTATTTTGCTGTAGTAAAAGAAAGTGGGCAGGTACACATATTCAGTTCAATGACAACTGTTTTGTTTTGTCTTTTTGTGATAGGATCTCCCTGTAGTTCCAGCTGACCTGGAGCTTGCTATGTAGACCAGGCTGGCCTCAAGCTCACATAGACCCTCCTGCCTCTACCTCCCAAGTGCTAGAATTAAAGGCCTGCACCACCACGACTGGCAAATGGCAGTTCTTACATACCATAGCCATTAGGGACAGATGACAGTTCTTTCTTACATACCATAGCCATTAGGGATTGAAGTTCTATCTCCAGGGTTTGCAGGTTGCGTTTCAGTTCCGTCAGCTCATTTCTGGCTGCCGTGGCCGCTCCTGCATCATCTGAAATCTGTTGCTGCAGTGAAGCACTCTGAAGAGGAATTGTCAGAAGGGTTAGTGATCTGCTTGACCGCTTTCCAAACAAGCCCCTCCTGTGTAACGTGCGGTAGATGTACCTTCTCTTTAAAGCAAGCCTCTGCATCTTTGCGATTCTGCTCAGCCAGATCCTCATACTCAGCCCTCATGTTGTTCAACACGGCGGTTAGATCCACTCCGGGCGCGGCGTTCATCTCCACGTTTATGTTCCCTCCGGATGCGTTTTGCAGGACTTCCATTTCCTGGAAAGGGGTAAAGCATTAATACTCCAGGGAGGATTTTGAAATGATGCTCACGGCCTGCTGTGAGATGAATTGTGGGTTTGGAGGAGACCAGGGTACAAAGCTGGTCTGCAGACTTCCTTACCTCCTCATGGTTTTTTTGGAGGTATGTCAGCTCCTCACTGAGAGCCTCAAACTGCAAGTCCAAGTCAGTTGCTGAATGGGTCAGCCCTTCCAACACTTTTCGAAGTCCGTTGGTGTCCGCCTCAACGGTCTGGTGTAGAGCAAGCTCATTTTCATACCTTACAGGTCAGGAAAGGTCAGGTTAGAATTGTGACCGCAGGCAGGGCAAGGCTCAGCTTGTAAAGACATTTTGTGTGCTGAGAGACGCAGTGTTCTGTGTACGCTTCTGCGTGTTCTTGCGATGGCACACTATTAAGCTAGCTTGAGATACCTACAGTTTATAAAGATCATTATTGTGTGTCTCTTTGGTGTGTGTATGTGTTCATGTGTGTGTATGTGTATGTGCGGGTGCATGTGTACGCATGTGGAAGTCAGAGATCAACTTGGATATCGTTCTCACTTTCCACCTTATTTAAAATAATTGATTTATTCTGGGTGTAGTGGCACATGCCTTTAATCCCAGCACTTGGGAGGTAGAGGTAGGCGGATCTCTACAACTTCAAGGACAGCCTGGTCTCCATAGTGAATTCAGGCTAGCCCTGGCTACAGGGAGACCCTGTCTCAAAAAGACCCCCCAAAATTATTTTATTTATTATTTTTATTTTTTCCTGTGTATGAGTATATTAGCTGCATGCATGCAAGTGCATCCATGTTGTGCAGTGCCCACGGAGGTCAGAAGAGGGCGCTGGATCCCCTGGAACTGGAGTCAAGGACAGCTGTTAGCTGGTCATTTGGGTTCTGGGAACTGCACCTGGGTCCTCTGCAAGAGCAGCCAGTGTTCTTCACTGCTGAGCCACCTCTCCAGCCCCCTCCATCTTATCTTCTGAGACAGGATCTCTCACTGAACCTGGACATCACCAATTCAGCTAGACTGGCTGCCCGGTGAGCCCCAGAGATCCCCCTGCCACCACCTCCTCAGCACCGAGATTACTCATGTATGCTGCTATGTCCAGCTTTATGTGTGAATATTGGGGATTTGAACTCAGGTCCTCATGCTTGTGTGGCAAGCATCATTTACCCACTGAGTCATCTCCATAGCCTCTATAAATATTGTTTTAGAGGTCTTATTCTTTACAGTTGATCTTTGTCATCCAATGGATTTAATGCTTGAATAAAATCGTGTTAGGTTTTTAAATTTTATGCGATCTCCTTTTATGAGGGTGTATTAAATTATTTTTTTCCAGTCTTTATTTTTTCTTGAGACAGGGTCCCCTTGTAGCTCCAGGTGGCCTGGAACTCTCTACATAGACCAGGCTGGACTCAAACTTATAGAGATTTGCCTGCTTCTGCCTCCCAAGTGCTGGGATTAAAGGCATGTGCTACCATGCCTGGATAAATTCTGTCTTAATTATCTAGAATGACTTTATTAAAACATTTTGGCTTCAGGGGCTAGAGAAATGGCTTAGCAGTTAAGAGCACTGGCTGCTGTTCCAGAGGGCCCCGGTTCAATTCCTAGCATCCTCATGGTGGCTAACAAATCCATAACTCCAGTTCCAGGGCCTCAGACACCCTCTTCTGGTCTCTGTAGGCATTGCATGCATGTGGTACATTTACATACATACAGGCAAAACACTTAAACACATAAAATAAAAATAAATAAATTCAAAAAATGTATTTCGGTTTTAAAAGCAAATGATATGTTCTTTAGTTCAGCTGTAGTCTTAACCATTGTTAGTATAATAACCCTTTCCTTTCACCTACTTCATCCTGAAGTCATCAGCCGTGAGCCTGGCATTGTCATTTTGAAGAATAATACTGGCATTGCAGGCGGTCACAGAAATGATCTGCAGAAGTAGATTGTGCACAGTGTTAAATACCGAAAGTCAGAGGACATTCCAATGTTAGGGTAGGTCTGTATCAAGCATCCATGTTAGCATCTTAATTCGGCTAGTAAAAGAAATTTGGGTTTGGGAATGTAGCTCCGTCTTAGAGTTCTTTCTGAGCATGTTAGCTAAAAACAACCAAGAAATCTGGATTTTCAAAACAAAATTAGTACTTTTTTTAAAAAATGGTACTGAGGATTGAACCTAGGGCCTTGTATGTTCTAGGCAAGCACCCTGCCACTAAGCTATATTCCTAGTCCTGGTTTTACTTTTTACTTTGAGACAGTCTCACTAAGTTGCCCAGGCTACCTTGACCTTACAATCTCCCTCTTTTGGCCTCTGGAGTAGCAGGGATCTCAGGACTATGCCACCAGGCCCTGCTCAATTATATTGATTTCAAAGCTATTTTTTTTCATTATTTGACTCTACAAATTTTTATTGCCAGGTACCATGCTTAACACTGGGGATGAAGAGTGAACAAATCCTATAGTTCATAAATTTGCTAAGTACATTTGAAATTATTTATTATTTAACTTGTTTATGGTACTGAGGATTGGTATGAGAGCCCTGGGCACACCGGGCAAAGCTCTACCACTGAGCTGTAGTGCCAGCTTTTTTTAATTTTGAGACAGGCTCTCTAAGTTACCCAGGCCAGCCTCTGTTTTGAGTTGGATGCCTCAGCCTCTGGAGTAGCCAGGATGATGAACATGTGCCCCCACACCCTGCCGCTAAATACTTTTCCTATTCTCTTTTCTTTCAGCTATGCCTACCTGACATCGACAGCCGAAGTGTGCAAAGCTGCATCTCTTACCTGTCTTTTCAAGTCCTCGATGACTGAGAAATACCTGCTGTAGTCCTGATCAAGCCCACGGCCACAGCCAGGCCCGTATTTCTCATACCAGCCCTTAATCTTCCTCTCCAGGTCTGTGTTGGCCTCCTCCAGAGCTGCTACGTGCTCCAGGTACAATGCCAGACGGTCATTGAGGTTCTGCATGGTCACCTTCTCATTCCCAGAGAGGAGTCCAGGCTCGCTTCCAGGGAAGCCAGTGCCGTTGCCACCTCCCAACCCCTCCCCGCCATTGCTAAAGCTTCCTCCAGCAGAGACACCTCCAAGAGTGCAAGAGAAGCTGCTTTCTGCTCCTGGTCCAATACACACATTCCCAGCCACAAAGCCTGCCCCTGCCCTAGACAGCCTGACAGACCCGGCCCGAGAGCAGATCCTGGATCCCCCAGAAAATCGAAAAGACATGGTGACAGCACGCGACCCTTTCTCCAGAGAGTTGTGAAGCCAAGGTCCACCTTCCGCGTTGCCACTGGCTTTTATGGCATTCAATCTCAGCTGTGCCCACCTGTAATAAAATATTACTCCTATCCTAATTGCTGTTTTTCACAATTGAGCAATTTTTAATAGTGTCCAGTAGGTGGCAAGATGCCCTGAGGATGTTTTTTATATATGAAAAAGGTGCCAGGCAGAACAGTACTAATTCATAGCCTGTTGATGTTAGTAATGCTAAATCAGAGCCCTGTAGGTCACAAAGAAGAAGCCATCATTTGCTTTCAAAGATGTATGTGTGCATCCTTTTGACCTCTGGAATATAGACTGCCCCCAACATAACAAAGAATTCAAATAAATGTATTTCAACTGCCCACTTTACTGTTTCTCTTTTTAAATTATTTTTACTGTTTCTCTTTATTATTTTTATATTATGTGTATGAGTGCACACATGTAAGTGCACCCTGTCACGCAATGCCTGTGAAGGTCAGTAGAGGATGTCAGATTCCCTGGAGCTGGAGTTATGGATGGTTGTTAACTGTTATGTGGGTGCTGGGAATTGAACCCAGGTCCTCTACTAGAGCAGCCCAGTGCTCTTAACTGCTGAGCTATCTCTCCAGCCCATTTACTTTCTTACTGAAACCAGAAACTCTCAATATCTAGTTATGTTCTGATAGCAAGAGTTACTGAGTCGATTTATTTTTATGTGTGCATCTGTGTGCATGTATAAGTGCATGATCATGCATGTTTGTGTGTGCAGGTGCATATGTGTGTAAGTGGGTGTGCATGTGTGTGCATATGTGTATGGAGGTCAGAGACAACCACAGGTATTGTTCTGTTATTCACCTTGTAGTTTTTTTGAGAAAGGTCTCTCACTGGCCTGGAGCTTATGGAATAGGCTGGCTGACCAGTGAGCCTTAGGGACCTACCTGCTCTACTTCCCCATTGCTGGGATTGCCAGTATGCACCACTGAGCCTGGATGTTTTTACATTGGTTCTGGGGATCAAACCCAGGTCCTCTCTCCAGCCCCTTGAATTTGTTTTTAATACATTGAAAACAATAATAGAAGTCCTATAGTAACGCGTGTTGATGGAGATTTATATTAAATTTTTTTTCTTTGCTCATCATTTTTTAAAATCTTTTGGGATGGGGGTCTTATGTAGCTAAGGCTGGCTTTCATCCTCAGACCTCAGCCTTCTGAGTGCTGGGAAAACAGATATGTGCTACTGCGACCGGCGAGATTTCTTGGTTTGATCTAGGAGTAGAACATCAATTCAACTAACTTCTAGACTCCAAATTGTTCACTTCTTTTCCTCAAAACAACAACAAACATTTTTTTGAGTCAGGGTTTTATCATATAGCCCTGGCTGGCTTGGAGCTTGCTCTATGAACCAGCCTGATCTTGACCTTGTGTGATCCTTTTGTTGTCTCTGCTCCGCGGTGCTGAGATCACAGGCCTGTACCACCTCCCACCGCCATTGTTCTTTAGTTTGTATCTGTATATAAAGCATTATTGTTCTGAGACATGAGCTTCATACTGATCAGTGGGGACTGACATTTATAAAGGAGGTGGGTGTTTCCATCACTCCTAGAAAATCCATGACTTGATACTTTGGAAATTGGTTGCCATGGAGAAGCAGATGCTTTCTTCTTTTCTGTGAAGCCCTTGGGAATTCTCCAGTCTCCTTGTGCTTCCCTATGAACAAATGAACATGATCACATCCTACAGTGTCGACGGAAGACTTCAGTAGTGAGCAGCTCTAATAATGAATGGCCGCAGGACAGTCTGAAGGGCACAGACATTTTACAAATGTTAATTATTTATATTATTATAATAAAGTGGACATGTCAGACAGGGGCAGGTTGCTATCTCTTATAATAGGTACAAATTGATTGGTCAACTGATTACAGGTTTTAGTCTTGAGACTGTAAGTCTTTCCTCCGTGAGATTTTTTTTCAATGTTGTAGATATTGAATATCTTGAAAAATGTTGAAGGATAGTCCTTAAAACATATGCAATATTCAGTGGACTAGAATGTGTGAATTTTAAAAATTGTAAATATTTAAAAATAAATACAAGATTGTAATTTAGACCATATAAGTGCACAACATCTTATATCTTGATACCTTAATGTATCAATTGTATTCAGAGACTTCCCAGTGATTTTGTTGTGACCTGGTCAAAATTTTAAATATTTTTTTGCCAACATTTCCCATGAATGAAACAAGTAAAACAGTGTGTTGTCAGAGTCTTGTTTATAGGACTTGACTCTTTTATAGATCAGAGTTGTTATGAGAGTGCCAAGTATTATTAAAATAATCTGTTTATCTCCAGATGGTTTACAAATACTAATTAACTTATCTTCTGTGAAGTAAGTTAAGTCTATATTATTAGAGTTGTGTTGGAGATGAGCTGGCTCTGAAAACAATGCAGGGACATAGATCACAGACCTGTTCTCCATCAAAGCATGACCAGGTGGTACTTAACTGCTGGAAACATCATTGCTGTTTACTCAAAGGGCAAGTCTTTTGAATTCTTATCACAGACTTCCTCTAAACTAATACGTTAGAAGTTTAAGTATGCTTTAGTCTTTTCTGGAAGTGGAGGATAACTGTAATGGATTCCCCACGCACTTTTATATTGGTTCCTTCAGAGTGGTTATGAATTCATGGTCAGAAAGCAATATCCAGCAGTATCTCATTCATCGTTTCTTGAGAATCTATTCAGTATTAAAGAGTGGCATGCTGTGCATATTACCGATACCCAAAATAGTTCAACTGAATTAAAGTTATACTCTTTCAATGTCTCATTCCAGGGGGCTGTAGAGATGGCTCAGCGGTTAAGAGTACTTAACTGCACTTGCAGACGACCTGGATTCAGTTTCTAGCACCCACATCAGGCGGCTTACAACTACCTGTAACTCCAGTTTCAGGGATCTGACACCCCTCATGGCCCTCGAGGGCACCCACGCATGCAACATGGTATACATAAACTCACACAGGTGCACACACGTACATAAATAAAGAAAATATAACAATGAATTAATGTGTCATTTCAGGATAAAGTTTTTCATTGTGTTATCTTACTCTGCTTACCACAAATTTATTGTTTAGTTTCAAGCACTCCATTATTTAAAGTGTACCTCCTGTACTCCTGTTAGCTATTTTAGGAAAACATTTTTCTTTGAAATTTATTAAAAATTTTAAATTTATTTGTCTGTGTATATATGTGTGGGTGTGTGCTATGGCAGGAGAGTAGAGTTCAGAGGACAGCAGGTGGAATTTAGTTCTCTTTTTCTACCATATGGGTCCCAGGGATCAAACTCACTTGTCTGCGTGCGCCTTTACCCACTGTGGCATCTTGCCAATCCAGTAAAACATTTTTTGTTGACCATGACTGAGGTTTGTTTTGTCACTAGTTTCCTAGTTTTTCTTCTGAGAATCAGATTGTGGTGTGCTAATTCCTCCCCCAAATGATTCTCTGGTTTGAGAAAGAGATTTCTGATTGGAATGAACACTCTTTCTCTTGGTAGAGGAGGGTGGAGTCATAGGGTTCTTGGTTCTTGGCAGCACGGCATTCCATCACGGATAAGCGCAGGCTGTGAGTCAGACAGCCTGGATTCCAACACCTCCAGTTATTAGTTGTGTGACTCTGGGAAAATGACTCCACTGCTTTCTGACTCAGTTTCTTTACTCTTATAATGAGGGTGATCATAGTATCTACCTCAGAGGGTTGTTGTGAGGACTAAGTGACTAGCACTTAGCACACAGAAAGTGATTCTTCCCTAGCAGTTGTATTTTAAAAGTCTTCAATAGTCTCACACATTGTCTCTACCTGGTTTCAGCAGAAAGAGTTCATTCCCTGAGTCATGAATGGGTGGTCAGACAGTCTAAATACTAAAGAAATCTGAGCTAGGTATTTAGACATTTAAAAAGTTGTAAAGACTTTTTCAGAGCAGCTTTAGACTCACAGGAAAAGAGAGGAAGGTACAAAGATTTCCCACGTACTCCTGGCCCTCAAGCACACATCGCCTCCGTGTGTATCAACACCCTCCACTGGGGTGGTGCATCAGGTCCAATCATTGGACGTCCGTGGTTTACTTTAGGGGTCACTCTTGGTGAACCCTATGGGTTTGAGCAGTGTGTAAATCCCTTTGCTCTTTCCCATCTTCTCCTCCCATTCTTTGGCAGCCGCTGGTCTCTCCTGTTTGCACAGCTTTGACTTTTCTGGGATGTCACAGACTTGGAACCGTACACTGTGCAGCCTTTTCAGTTTGGCTTCTTTGACTTAGTAACAGGCATCCACGTTTCCTCTGTCTTTTCATGGCTTGGTAGCTCTGGGTGATAGCCCGTAGTCTGGATCTGCCACCAGTACTTTGCTTGTTTTTCTGCTTGTTTTAAGTTTTGGCAATAAACAGATAAAGTCACTATAAACACCTCTGTGCAGACTTAAATTTTTTTCTTTTATTTATGTGTCTGTGTGAATGTATGTGCTGGCACCCAAGGAAGCCAGGGGATGGCATAGGGTCCCCTGGAGCTGGAATTACAGGTGGTTGTGAGATGCCTGATGGATGTGTGTTCTGGGAACTGAACTTGGGTTCCCCGGAAGAGCAGCAAGCCCTCTTAACCACCAAGCTATTTCTCCAGCCACTCCTATGCAGGTTGCTGTGTGGACAAACTTTCGACTCCTTTGGATAAAGGAGTAAGAATCCTGTGATTGCTGGATTGTATGAGCAGAGTATGCTTAGTTTTCTAACAAACCTATTCAACTGTCCTCTGAAGTGGCTAAGTATTTTTGACTATGGAACTATGTGGCAAGGGATTTTCTTTTGATTTTGACATAAGGGTATAGGATGTAAGAGTCAGTTAATCAGGAAGTTAAATGAGTATATTTGTTTTAGGTTTACTGGGGTGATATTTATTTATTTTACCTATGTATTTTAATTTTATGTTTATAAGTGTCTTGCCTGTCTGTATATAAGTGCACCATGTGAATGCAATGCCCAAGGAGGCCAGAAGAGGGTGTCAGATCTCCTGAAGTTGGAGTTACAGACTGTTGTGAGGGGCCATGTGGGTGCTGGAAACTGAACCTGGGTCTTCTGCAAGAGCAACCAGTGCTCTTAACCACCGAGCCATCTCTCCAACCCTTATTTATTTTTTGAGACAGGGTCTCCTATAGCCCAGGCTGGTCTCAGACACTATGTAGTTAAGGATGACCTTGAACTTCTGATCCTCCTTCCTCCACTTCCCACGTGCTAGGATTACAGGCATGTGCCATCATGTCCTGCTTATGTGGTGCTGGAGATTGAACCCAGGGGCTTCCTGTATGCTAGGTGAGCACCCTACGACTAAACTACACCCCAGCCCCCCACCTGGGTATTTTAAATGCTTGTGGGAAGGGATGGAGGGGAGACAATGGAAGGCTATTATCATTCAGCTGTGTGAACCTCTTCTGCAGAGTTTGATGATGGCTACTGGTTCCTGAGAAAAAGCAAGCTGTTTCTGTTGTGGGTCACTGTGCAGGAGGCAAATTATTTCATCCTCAAATGAACCCATGGAGAGTATTCTGACTTGTTCACACCTTCCCCTCCCCCATGAAGCCTTAAACTACAGGTCAGAGGAGAGAAATTTATTAATGACAAACATTAAGTATTATTCCACCTAAAATATATTTGACTTGAGAGACGTATTGCTCTGTGCCTTAGATGCTGAAAACTGAACACTTGTGTCTCTCCATCCTCTTGGGAGAGTAACTAAGATTGTGGTTAGACACCCAGAGGAATTCTCTACTTCCCCCAGTGCCCTCATCTCTCTCTTTCTCCTCTTAAAAAAATTGTGTGAAAGCCAGGTGTGGTGGCACACACCTTTAATGCCAGCACTCGGGAGGCAGAGGCAGGTGGATCTCTGTGAGTTCAAGGCCAGCCTGGTCTACATAGTGAGTTCCAGGACAGCTGGGGCTACAGGGAAACCCTGTCTCAAAAAGACCAAAAAAATTGTTTGAGAATTTTCCACATGAATATAATTGGTTTGATCACTTCCTACTCTCCCCTGCTTCCCAAATTCACGTGCTCTTTTTTTAAACCCACCGAATTCATTTAGTGTTGCCAGTATATGCCTGGATGTGGGCCATCCTGGAGCGTGGGCAACCCATCAGGGGCTGCGTCCCTGAAGAAAACTGATTCTCACCCAGTAGTCATCAATTACCAGGAGCTCCTCAGAAAGGACTGGGTCTTCATGAGCCCCTCCCCATCTGTGCTGGAATTTTGGTTGACTTGACTCTCTGCATGTATCATAGCTGCCTGGTTCATGTTGTTCAACAACCCTGTCATGTCTGGAAAACTTTCACAGCAGTCTTCCACTACCTCTGGCTCTTACAATCTTCCCACCCCTAGCCTTCCTTGAGCTCTCTTTCTCTTCTTCTTAAAAAAAGTCACAGAGCTAGACAGATGGCTCAGCAGTTAAGAGCACTGGCTGCTCTTACAGGGGACCTAGATTCAGTTCCTAGCACCTACATGATGGCTAACAACCATCCTAACTCCAGTTCCAGGGGATCTGATGCCCTCTTCTGATCTCTGTGGGCATTGCTTACATAAATGCATTTATATACATGCAGGCAATACACTCATAAAATAAAAACAATAAATAAAATATTTTTAAAAAGTCACCCCATATCATCTTTCCTTATGTTTAAGATGTCTCTGACTCTTTAATTCCTTATTTTTGTTTCCATGAGCCCATTATAATCAAGAACTGGGTTTTAGGAACTATTTTATTCCCACTTAGCACATACGTGATCAGTAGTGATGGAAGGACAGAAGACAAATTTTGCAGAAACGTGAAAAAGATCACAAGTGGTTATGTGTTAAACCCATCCCTAACTTGTGAATAGCACAGAATTAAACAGAAGAAATTAAAGACAGAACTTAGCTCCCGTGGGAGGGTGTATCTAGATGCAGTGACGGGCCGGAACCAGAGAGAATGACTTGCAACAAGAAGAAGTTTTATTGAAACACCACCAGAGAGAAAGCCAAAGAAACATCAGCCATCTGAAAAGGGCTGTCTTCACTCACTGGGAGAAAAGCAGAAGATAAGAGGGCTCTATTTAGGGAAATCTTTCTGACTTGGCATTTTAATGGGGCAGCCCTTCTTTGTGGGGCTGGAGTTCATGAAGGCACCCTCTGCTCATTCTTGTTGATTTTGGTGGCTTTCTCCTCCAGGGTGTGGACTCTGGAGGACAGAACCTTGCCCCGAGGATCTAATTCTTCAACAACAGTTTTAACGATGGCAGTTTTAGATGAATCTAAAATGACAGGTACAAAAGGTTAGAACTTTATTAAATTCAAAAAATGGGAAACAACTCATCATTTGACGCAAAGACAATAACAAAGAAAGAGGAGAAAGGAAGGCTGGGGAGATAGCTCAATTCACAAAGTGCTTCATTTGCAAGGATGAGGACTTGAGTTTGAGCCTCAGAGCCCTTGTAGAAAGAGTTGGGCATGGTGGTGCACCTGTAACCCCAGGGCTGGGTAGGCGAAGGCAGGAGGGTCCCTGGGCCTCACTGGCTCCTCAGTCTAGTCTATTTGGTGAGCTCCAGGCCAGTATGAGAGCCTGCCTCAAGCAAAAAGGTGGGTGGTGCTTGAGGAATGACACCTGGATTGTCCTCTGGTCTCTACACAAGCACTCCTGCATATACATGAACATGTATACAGAGAGAGAGAGAGAAAGAGAGAGAGAGAGAGAGAGAGAGAGAGAGAGAGAGAGAGAGAGGAAGAAGCCAGTGAATATGTCATAGAGCTTTTACTTACCTTTTGTCTGATTTCCTGGTCCCCCCTGGCCTTTTGACTTAACACAAGAGCTGTAAAAATTGATTTTGCATTAATTATATAGTATGTGTTTTGCTAAGGAAATTGAAAAGCATAGTTTTAAAGTAGGAGTTCAGGGACTGGAGAGATGGTTCAGTGGTTAAGAGCCCTGGTTGCTCTTGCAGAGGATCTGGGTTTGATTCCCAGCACCCACATGGCAGCTAACAACCATCTGTAACTCCAGTTTCAGGGGATCCGACACCTTCTTCTGACCTCTGCAGGCACTGCACATGGGTGCACTTACATACATGCAGGCAATACACTCATATGCATAAAATAAAGAAATAAAATATTAAAAAATAAAATAGGAGTTCATTGAATGCTGAAATAATACTAGAAGGGGTTTTATTCACACATATTTGGATTATAGTTTGTACTGTTTCAAATCATTGTTAGGAATTTTAAATGGTATTCTTAGAGGAGCAGTGCTTACCCCTCATCCCCGTCTATGAGGAGGCAGTAGGTCTCAATTTCCTTCTCCAGGTGGGCCTTGACATTCAGGAGCTGCTCATACTCCAGCTTCTGCCCCTCGGTCTCCGTCCTGACCTGGTGCAGCTGTTCCTCCAGGGCACCAATCTGAGCCTGGATCTGTGCTAGCTGCGTGCAGTAGTTACCCTCGGTCTCCGTCAGTGAGCACTCCAGAGAGTGTTTCTGTGTTTCGAGGAAGATATTGTAGAAAATGTTTCTATACCATTTCAGAATAAGCCAAGTCACTTAAGAGATGATGATGAATAGAGTTATCCTTATACAATGTAAACAATCATATCCAGGGCTGGGGAGGGGGTGGCTCATTCTGTGATAAAGTGTTTGCCATGCATGCATGAGGACCTGAGTTCGGTCCCCAACACCCATATGAAAAGCCAGGCCTACCTGTGGGCTTGTAATTCCAGTCCTGGAGAAGTGGAGGCAAGATCCCTTGTAGCTTGATGGTTGGCTAACCTATCTTAATCTGTGAGCCCAAGGTCCCACCCAGAGACCCTATCTCAAAGAACAAGGTAATCAGCTCCTGAGGAACAACATCCCAGGTTGACTTCTAGCCTTCACACACATATGTACATATACACACATGTACATTCACACACAACACAAATAATTATATCCATCCAAAAGATTCCATTTGTTCAGTATTCACGGTAGACATGTTATAATGACCCAGATGGTGGTGAATGGTCCTTTTAGGTCCAGGAATATTAGAAAAGATGAAACTGTTTTTTTTTAGGACACAGTCTAAAAATCCCTCTCCTGCCCACACACCAATATATCCTGTGGTTGTGGGGTCTGGACCAATTTGCAGTTTTTCTCAGTAGTGAAGCCCCCCCCACCCCACTTTGCTTCCTCATTCTGAATCACATGAAGGCTTTGTCTCTTGCAGATTCTAGCTTTTTGGTCCAAAAACCAATCCTATAGTCAATTGTATAAATGCTGTATAAGCAGAGTGAAAAGTGTCACCTTTTAAGCTTGTAATTGTCCAGTTCCTTGGCTTGTGAAGCCAAAAGAGCTTATATAGTGTGACACTGGGAGCACCTGCCAGAATTCACCCGGAATGAGGGTGAGACATCTTATCCTTTCACACACCACACATCTCCATATAGGCCCCGATTCTATATGCACTCAGAGACAACATGTGCATTCTTTTGTGGATAAACACTGGAGGTTTCCTAGACATAGTAGGTAAAACGCAGACTTGGGGATTTGAAAACTCAGCGAGAAATTCTGGTTCCACCTGCGTGACTCTGGGAATCATCTATCTTTTTGTGAATCTAAGAATCTTTTGGAGATAATGGTGGAAGTTGGAAAGTCTGTCTGCCTATGCCTCAGGGGTACTGTGGACTAACATGTGGGTGAAACCGCTGGACTAACCCTTAATGAAAAGGGTGGTTATTATCATCATTAGGCATGTGTTGCTTCGGAGTCAACCTTCATGCCTCTACTTTGTTTCTTATTCATGCCACTTAAAAGGAACTAAAATGCTCTTAATTAACTGACAAGGGCTAGATGAGGAAACTGGGGTGTAAGAGTATTCCTGCTCTCCACAGACAGTAGTTTTTGATCTTTTGACTTGGGAGAGAAGATTCAAAGTAAAACTTAGTTTTTATTCTTGAGCACTTCAAAATAATTGTATTTGCTGATTTCCTGGTATCGCAGTTATTAACATCCTATTGTTAAGCAAAGGGCGGGATCATAGAGAAGCAAATGTGTCTTAGGTCAACATAGCAATTAATGGATAAGATGCAAAGTAGCAGTGTATGTATGGAAGGAGACTGCTTTTAATTTTCCTCATTCCTAAAGCAAGTCTGTCTTGTCCTTGTACTTACCATGGCCAAGAGGGATTGAAGTTCAATCTCGAGGGTTTGCAGAGTGCGTTTCATCTCAGTAAGCTCATTCCTCGCTGAGGTGGTGGCCCCAGCATCATCTGAGATTTGCTGCTGCAGGGAAGCGCTCTGCAAAGTCAGGAGCCGGTGTTAGGGCGGGGCCAGCAACATCCACGCCTGGTGCCAGGTACGCACACTGGGGCCTGGCTTTACCTTTTCTTGGAACCAGGCCTCGGCGTCCCTGCGGTTCTGCTCAGCCAGGGCCTCGTACTCAGCTCGCATGTTGTTGAGCAGGACGGTGAGGTCCACCCCGGGGGCGGCGTTCATCTCCACGTTCACGTTGCCTCCGGCCGCACACTGCAGAGCTTTCATTTCCTGAAAGATTTGTTTGACCCCATTAAGGTCTAACTACTAGTATCGAAGTCATGGCTAGAAGGTTTGCTTCTTTTCCTCTCTTTTTAAAAACATTTTTATTTACTTATTTTACGTGGTTAGTGTTTGGCCTGTAAGTGCACCTGCAGTGCTGATGGAGGCCAGAAGAGGGCGGTGGATACCCTGGAACTGGAATTACAGATGGGTGTTAGTCATGTGGGTGCTGGGACCCGAACCCAGGTCCTCTGCAAGAGCAGCCAGTGTTCTTAACTGCTGAGCCATTCCTCTAGCTTCTATTTTCTTCTTTTTTGATTTAGGGGCTCCCTCTTAAGCCCAGACTAGACTTGAACTCTCAGCAATCTGCCGGTCTTAGCCCCATGAGTGCAGAAAATTACAGCTGTGAGCTGACAGACTCGGTAGGCTTGTTTGATTTGAGAGGGACTAACAGAAACATTTCAAAAGCATGGGGAAGGCAGAATAATGGCTCTGCAGTTAAGGGCACTGGCTGTTCTTGCAGAGGACCAGGGTTTGATTCCCAGCACACACGTGGAGGCCTCCTCAGCTACCATGCATGCACCTGGTGTTCTTCCGTACATGCAGACAAAACATATGAAGTAAAAGTAAAATAAAATAAATCAAAGGCATAGGGAGAAATTGGTAGCCTTCTTCTTGATATTAAGGTCTAATATTTATCATCCGAAATTAACTTTTAATTTCGGGAAAGAGGTGGGCCTGAGAACTGGGGAGGCAGTTCTAGGGAGAGCGCCTACCTCCTCGTGGTTCTTCTTGAGGTACGCCAGCTCTTCGGTGAGAGTTTCCAGCTGGACCTCCAGGTCAGTTCTGCACAGGGTCAGCTCGTCCAGGACTCTTCGCAAGCCGTTGATGTCTCCCTCCACGCTCTGGTGAAGCGCCAGCTCGTTTTCGTACCTTAGCGTTGACAGATTCATCCTCAGTGACCACACATGAATCAAGACCCGGCGATACTCAAAATTCTCTCCCTTATGACCTTGACGTTTATTTGTGTTATCTCCAAATTTTCTAAGTAATTTTCTAGACTATTCTGCTAGTCTCCTCAATCTGCGTTCGGTTTAAAATGAATTAGTGAACAAAAAACCAAAGAGTAGAGCAAAAACCCAAGTGCCAGCGGGAGACTCTGAGATAACTTTTGGTCTGTTTCTCTTCACTTACTTCAGTCTGAAGTCGTCAGCCGTCAGTCTTGCATTATCATTTTGTAGGACAATGTTGGCGTTACTTGCAGTAGCAGAAATTATCTGATAAATGGAGAGTTAGGTAAGAGTGAGAAGATATTATTCAAATGTCCTTGAAATATATATGAAATCAGAGTAGTATTTCTAGCACCTGTAATTAACGATTGTTTTGAAAACGGGAAGTTGAGCTACAGCTTATTTATTTATTTTTTTGGTCTTTTTGAGACAGGGTCTCCCTGTAACCCCAGCTGTCCTGGAACTCACTATGTAGACCAGGCTGGCCTTGAACTCACAGAGATCCGCCTGCCCCTGCCTCCCGAGTGCTGGGATTAAAGGCGTGGACTACCACGCCCGGCAGGCTACAGTTTTTAGAATTCCCACCCTATCCACGTAAAATGAAAGTCCCTTCTTTCAAGCTTATAAATATCTCGTTGGGGGCTGGTTGCCGTGGCTCCTGCCTTTAATCCCACCCCTCCGGAGGCAGAGGTAGGCGGATCTCTGTGAGACTGAGGCCAGCCTGGTGACTTCCAGGCAGGTTGGAAAAAGGGAAACCATGTCAAAACACACACACACACACACACACACACACACACAAATATCTGTTGTAGTTTTGATATTTTAATCCTACTGAAAAATACATGCATACTTAATACCAGGTCAGTCATGTTCAAAGATTAGACTTTTAATAGAGATTAATTTGAATATTGATAATGAACCACTAAAACGGAGAAGCCAAGAGCGCTTCTGCTTTGCAGTCTCTGTGCCCCAAAGTGTGTTTCTTACCTGGTTCCGGAGGTCATCAATGATTGGGAAGTATCTACTGTAATCGTGATCAAGACCTCTGCAGGAGCCAGGCCCAAATTTCTCATACCAGCCCTTGATCTTCTGCTCCAGGTCAGCATTGGCCTCTTCCAGCGCTTGCACATTCTCCAGGTAGGAGGCCAGGCGGTCGTTGAGATTCTGCATGGTCACCTTCTCATTGCCGGAGAGGAGGCCGTGCTCGTTGGCAGTGAAGGCCCCACAAGAAGCACTGCCCACGCCATAGCCTCCTGCTGACGAGCTGCCCCCAAAGGCGCAGGAGAAGCCACTTCCCATGCCTGGCACACCGCACGCACTCCCAGCTCCGAAGCCTGCTCCGGCACTGGAGAGCCTCACGGAGCCCAGCCGTCTGGATGCGGAGGAAAAGCGAACCGACATGGTGCTGAGACTCGAGTGCTGCTGTGATGGCGAATATCCTACTTGGTGAGGTTTGCTTTATATATACATCATTAGGGTGTTTCTAGGTGGACTCTGCTATGCATAGCAAAATGGTGTTTGCCAGCTCATTTCGAATTATACTTAAGTGGGTGACTTTTTCCCCTAATGATTGTCTTTACCCGGCTGTGTCCATTTCCGTAGGTGGATGTTACCTTGGGGCTGTTTGTTATCTCTTGGATGGAGCAGGGTGGAGTATTATCAAGGTTATTATAGGGATGCCTTTCAATTTAGCGTGAGCCACCTTTCCTGTCTTCCAGCTTCAGGAGTATAAAATTCCTATAAAGAATTAAACGACTATGACAGATAAATTTCTCTTTCCCTTGCCCAATAAAGTTCACATTTCTTCAGCAAATAAAACATCATTGTCAAAGTTCTCTATCAGACATGCTGAAAATAATTTCAAGACTGTGGGCCTTGGATATCAGAGGAAGGAATGGTGGGCTTTAAGTGAACTTTGAGAAATAAATGGGACTCTGCTTTGGAAACAGAAAATCTTCCCTTGATGCTTATCCTTCCTGAATTACCATTTAATCTGCACAGATTTCTGTTTAAACTCCATTGTCAGGCAGTTACACAGGGGAGCTGGTTAGCCTGCATGGCTCTCAGCTTCTTCAGCTGTAAACGATGGACCTGGGTTATGGCCCCTTGTCCCTTTTATGTCTCTGGGTTTCTCATATTTTACATCTCTTCCTCTCATTAGAACGTGTTTCTGCACTTACCTCCTCTACTTTTTACTTCCTATACCTTCTGAAATTTTGTCTCTCATTTTAGAGATTTGGGGCTTATGGCCCCTAATCACTGCACACCTCCAAATCAGGGCTTCTTCTGCCTCCCGTCCCGTCTCCTCCTTTTCCCTCCCCTTTCCTTCCCTTCTTCCTGTGGACAAGCTCTCACTATGTAGCCCGAGCTGGCCTTGAACTTGTGATCTTCCCGCCTCAGCTTCCGGAGGGCTGAGGATGCAGGTGTGGGCCACTGTGCCTGCCCAACCACAGCTCCTTCTATTTATTCCCCTACATTCGCTTTCCGATAGCTGCTGTCTGAGACCTCCTCTACGTCTCTGGTTGCTCCCCATTTCTCTGCCGTTCATGCTTTCTTCGTCCCACGTTTTCCCATTCTCACAGTTTTGTGCTTGCCGTGTAAGATGGCTCTTCATACAGCCTTCACCTTCCTGGCTTGTCATCTTATTTCCCTACGTCCCTCCTTTCCCTCTTTTTGCCTTTGATCATGCTCTTTGCACCCGTTTCTTTTCTTCCAAAAATTAAAAAAATTTCCGTGTGAGATCTTGCATTTGCCAGGAACAATTGACATCACTTTCAGTTGTGTATTTTGAAAACAAAGAAACTAAGAACATTAATTTTCATAACCTAATAGATGAGCTTGCAGAAAAGAAGGCTAGAAAAATTTGAATTCAGAAATAATGTTCATAAGGAAACCTCTTGTTTTAAATTGTTTTTATTTACTATTTTTATTTTACCAATGAGTGTATTGCCTGCATATGTGTAAGTGCACCTGTGTTGTGTAATGCCCTTGGAGGTCAGAAGAAGGCATTAGATCTCTTGGAACTGGAGTTACAGACAGTTTTTAGCCACCGTGTGTGTGTGTGTGTGTGTGTGTGTGTGTGTGTGTGTGTGCCGGGTCCTGTGCAAGAGCCATCTACTACTGAGCCATCTCTCTAGCCCTGGAACCCTCTTGTTTTGTAAGCTAAGTAAAAATTAAAATTTAGAAAGAAATGTTATTAAAATATTTTAATAACTTATTGTAGTGCATAAAATTATGATACCAAAACATTATTTCTTGCAGTTTGTAAGTTTATGTTGTCATATATGTATTGTTATTACCCTGTTATATATTATAAGCAGATGTTTTTAAAAGATAAAGGTTTATATCCCACTTCAGAGATGCCTGTTCATCTATGTTCATTGCTGCTCTAGTCACAATGGCCAGGAAATGGAAACCACCTAGACGTCCATCAACTGATGAATAGATAATGAAAATATGGTGTATTTTACACAATGAAATATCGTTCAGCAAATGCAATTATGAAATTCGCAGGCAAATGGATGGAACTGGAAATGATCATCCTGAATGAGGTAACTCAGACCCAGAATGACAAACATCACATGTTCTTCCTCATAAGTGGATGCTAACTTTGAATCCTTAGATACACATATTTCAGTTGGAAAGTCATAGAGGTCAAGAAACTAGTTTTGAGGATCGAAACTAGTTTTTATCCACTGAGCCATATCTCTAACTTAAGAAAGAGCTTTTAGAGTTAAAAATTAACTTCCAGGGACTAGGGATGTAGTTCAGATGGTAGTGTGCTTGCCTAGCATACATGAAGCCCAGAGTTGGATCCCCAACAACACATGAACTGGATGTGGTGGCACAAGCCTGTAATATGAGAACCAGAAGTTCAAGGTTATCCTTGGTTACATAAGGGAGTCTGAGGCTAGCCTGGGCTACTGGAGACCCTGTCTCAGAAAAAAAAACTGAAACAACAAAAACAAAATTTTACTAGATGAACTGGCAAGGAATTTAAAATGTAAGTTGAGTACGGTTGTATGTATACTGAGGCAGGAGAATCATAAGCTGAGGTTTGAGTCCAGCCTGTCTTTAAAAAAAAGTACAAGACGAAAGGGAGGGGCAGAGAAATGGCTCAGTAGTTAAGAGCACTGCTTTTGTAGCAGACCCACGTTTGGTTCCCAGCACCCACACTGCAGCTAACAACCTCCAGTGACTCCAGTTCCAGGGATCTGACACCCTCTTCTGGCCTCTGCGGGCATTTCATGCATATGGTATACTCATACACACATAAAAAAGCACAGTCCTTATTGAATAGGAAGATGGGGGTTCTGAAAGTGAAGTCTTCAGAGGGATAACAATGATTTTTAAAATGTTCACTTCCCTAATGTGGATATCCTGGGAGGTCACTCTCCCTGGGCTCTGTCCTAGTGGAGTAGGGGGGCATAGGGCTCTGCCCCATGACCTACAGTCCCTTTGCGCAATGTTGGAGACGAAGCTGGGGTTTGAGTCTGCCCCTGCATATTCCCATGACTTCTCAGAGTCCTGTGGACAATGACTGGGGAGACAAACCACACAGAAAACAGACCTAGAGAAAAGAAAAAAATGTTAATTTCTTTGTGTGTGTGCCTGCCTGTCTATGTGCAACCCTGTGTGTGTAGTGCCCATGGAGACCAGAAGAAGGTGCTGGATCCCCTGGAGCTGGAGTTACAGGCAGACATAAGTCACCTGATCTGGGTGCTGGGAACGAAATCCAGGTCCTTTGCAAGAGCAGCACATACTCTTAACCACTGAACCATCTCTCCAGGCTGCTAACAACGATTTTTGATGGTTAGAAAGAGGCATGATTAGAGTACTCAGGAAACCAGGTTCACACAAAATAAGAAAACTATCACTCACATACAGAACAGAAATTGTGCAAGGAAACGGAGTGTAATGCTTGACAAATGATGCAAGATAGTCACCTAGTTAAAATGATGAAAATACTGAACATTGATTTGACCAAGTATTATGATGCAACCACGCTTGGGAGAAAGGGAAGGTGGTAAGAGCTAAATTCTGAACTTTCTTTTAAGAAAATATTATAATGTCTAAAATTAAGAAATCAAGAAATATTGATCAAAATATTTAAAAATACAGAGAGTAGACGACAAAGAGTAAGGGAAAGTCTGTGTGCTTTGAGGAAGGCGGAGCTGGGAGCAGGTAGGGATCACAAGCTTTCTCTTCCCCAATTTGGCTTTTACCAAAACTTTACTTTCAAAGAAGTTATTGAAGTGTAGCTATTTAATTAAAAATAAAACATTAGGATAAGCAAGATGCCTCTGCACCTGCCACCGGGCCTGGTGACCTGAATTTGATCACCAGGACCCATGCGGTGGAAGGAGAGAACCAACTCCTGAAACTGGTCCTCTGATCTCCTGTGGATTGTGGCATGCACGCATCTCTCTCAAAATAAAATAAATAAAAATGTTTTTAAAAAGAAACGAAAAAGTAAAAATTAATTGAAGGAAACAATAAAACATGCCAAACACATGCAGAGCTTTCACTGTAAAATTTGCAAATAAAGCTGATACAAAATATGTGTCATAAAGCAGACACTGATGCTTCTGTGTGCAATACTTTAAAAACAGGATTAGGTATGTTGAAATATTCTTCTGTCATAAAATGCTCAGTGCTGGATAAATTACAGTAAAGCCCATTTGAAATTCATTGATCAATTCCAACGAAAAAAAAGGAAGTCATAAGAAAAAAGAGACAGGGCTGGGGAGATGACTCAGTCGGGGAAGACACTTGCCACCAAGCCTGACAATCTGAGTTTGATCCCCAGAATCCACATGTCGGAATGAGAGAACTGATGCCTGCAGATTGTCCTCTGACCTCCACATGTGTGCCGTGGCATGTTCTCTCTAGATAAATAAGTAATAAAAATTAAAAAAAGAAACAAAACATAGAAAGCTGAAACGAATGTTGAGCGGGAGCATGGGCACGCCCTGGAAAAGGCTGCAAGTCAAAACAGGTTTTTGGTTAAGATCTGCACCTGTCACAACTGTTCTTGAAATCGTACTGTAAGCTGAATACTTCCAGATCCTGTATCCAGCTGAAACGGTGAAGCCAGGAACATCTGCGTGCCAGTAAAATGAACCACCCTGAAGATCACCTTGTCGCTGTTCATCCGAGGTAAAGATTCAAGAGAACCGTTCCTGTTGGTATTTGAAATGACTCATCAGCAGCATCCTCTTCTCATATGGTCTTATAATTGGAATTTACACTAGTCTGAAGAAATCTAGTCCAATAAATCTAATCTTCAGTCTGAAGAAATCTAATCCAAATTTAAACTAGTCGGGCTGGGGACATGGCTCAGCTGACACAGAGCTTGTGGCACTAACCTGAATTTGATCCTTGGCACCCAAATGAAACAGCTAGATGTGGTAGCATGTGCTTGTAATCTCAGTGTGGGGAAGCCTCCCTGGGCTGCTGGACAGGCAGATGAGCCGAATGGGAGTGCTCCAGGCTGATGAGAGACTATGCCTCAAAATAAGGTGGGCAATGTTACTGAGGAACCACAACTGAGGTTGTACTGTGACCTCCACACACATGCACCTCACACATATGAACAAGCATGCACTCACACACATATACACAAGAATAAGGCAAGAAATCAAGTTAATAGTATTCTGCAAGGCCCAAGAGAAGTCATTTCAGTCTTGGCCCTGAAGGCTTCCTAAAGTTGTTTCAGCCAAATTAAACAAATGAAGAAACAAAGGACATGTGACTAGGAGTCAGTGCCAAGCACAGTCTGTGGGACGTGAAAGACCATTAATCATGAAATTACAAGGAAGTATATACAACACCCCCCGCACCCTCCACTCACACAGTTTTAATGTGTAGTAAGTGAAGGAACTGGAAGGGCTGTCAGTGGTCAAATGACTATCAAAAAAGACCAGGCCAGCTCCACAGGAGGGACTTCATGTCTGGTACTGTAAATCTGCATAAGCGTCTGTGGCTGAGGAGGTCACCGCCTCAAGGGTGGAACCTACTACTATTGTTTTGCTAAATGGATATGTTGTCAGATTGCTTTCTAAATACTTACATTTACACCCTAGATTAACGCTGCTCTCTGCCTTCGTGAGAGAAGCTTACTTATGCAATGATGGCATCAATACCAGAAATCCACAAATGGTCAAAGTGCTGAGAATGATTGTGAGTGCATAGCCTCAAATGCAACATCTATATACCCCCTCCAAGACTTGTGGAAGAGGTGGTGGAAAGAATGTAAGACACAGAGGAATGATATGAAGTGGTGTCTTCTGGACGTGACCAGACCATTGCGCTCAAAAGCTCATAGCGGTGGTGACACCTTGCACATGGTGTGCACAAGGTTGGGCTCATCAACATTCCATCATGGATGGAGGAGTGGCTCATGAGACCCCATCCCTCCCTAAGAGACTCTAGTTAGTTAGTGGTTGCTGGGGAGGTGTTTCAGGGGTGAAACATAAGTTTGCCTATGCTCCAGTAAATAACCCTCCACCCACACTCATGCAAGCAACCCCAATTAAACTCAGTGGGTTGCACAAACACAAAAGACAGCAAAGTGGGAGGGGGACTTGTTGGGGGAAAAAGGGGCTTTGATGGGGGAGGGGGATGAGAGAGAATAATGGAGGCCATAAATGATCAAAATTCATTATACACGTGTGAAATTGCCAAAAAATCTAAACCTCAGACTTCTAAATTGAAAATCATTAGTCCTAGATTTTTTCCTCCAGTGTCACACCACCCAGACTTTTTATGTATGACCTTCGACTGGCCCAGTGCACTAACTTTTTACTTTCTTTATGATCAATTAATTTGTAAAATTTCAAGGACTTTGTATATAAAACAGATTTATTGAATAAAAGACTTTTTCCAATCCTAAAAAAAAAAAAATTGCTGGTGACTCGGTGGATAAAAGTGCTTGCTATCCACTTATGTTGAGACCTGAATTTGAATTCCATGTAAAAATTACACATGTAGTGCAGGTGCCTGAAATCCCAGTGCTCATATCAGGAGATGTGAGGCAGCAACAGGAGAGTCTCTGGAAGCTCCTGGACCAGCCAGCCTGGTGTGTGCAGCAGGAAAAGGCAGAGATCCCGATTCAAACAAGGCACCTAAGACAAGGGCTGACACCCAAGGTTGTCCTCTGACCAATACAGGTGTGCCATGGCCCCGCACACCAGTATTTGTATATGAATGCATAAACACATGCATGCATATATGACCAATAAATTTTCAAAATCAATTAAAGAGCCAGGCGTGGTGGCGCACACCTTTAATCCCAGCACTTGGGAGGCAGAGGCAGGTGGATCTATGTGAGTTCGAGGCCAGCCTGGTCTACATAGCAAGTTTCAGGCCAGCTGGAGCTACAGGAGACCCTGCCTAAAAAAACAAAACAAACAAACAAACAAAAACCCCAAATGAAACAACAAAACAAAACAAAAACGAAAAAGGAAAATAAAATTAAAACTATAATAACTAAAATGAAACCTTAGCTGATGGATTAAACAACAGATGAGACACAGCTAAGAAGAAAATATGCAAACCATAGGAGAAGAGGACTTTACTCTATTATTCTACTTTTAGCATATGTCCCAAAGCATATATTATAATGTTTTCATATATGTGTATAATGGTTTTCATCATGTTCCTTCCCCACTACCCTACTCTACTCCTGACCTCCTTCTTCCCAATGGTCCCTCTTCTGCTTTCATAGGTATATGTGTGT